>NW_026643233.1:3000000-3416457 GCF_028829465.1 Penicillium soppii
AGAATCCGCCTGTTATCTTCCCATAGGCACTCGGGAGTCCACTCGCGGCCAAAAAACGGGGGCCGGGGTAATTTCTAAGAGGATGGAAGAAGACATTGTAGAATGCTGCTGAGATCAAACACTATAACATGAGTTTAGTAAATGTAGTTCTGTTTCGCCTTTTCTTATCACAAACCAGAACCAGGCCCAGTAAGATTGTGTTGACCACAGCGAAAGGGGATAGATCGAGAACCGACATGGTCTCTATGGAGGAGCCAATTTTGACTTAGATCGACTGAGTAAGGATATGAAGGATTACACGAAGGAAAATATAAGGGATGGTTGCTTGATATATTATAGTACCAGGTGGGAGGTCCGGGCGGAGTCCTAAAGTTGCGCATCACCCAAAAAACACATTGACAAAGACCACTAAGTGCTAGGGCGAATGCAACTCCAATGGTGTTATCAATGGCTTAGTTCCGATTGGATGAATGAGAACGTTCTTTGTTCTTCATGCATACGGCAGGTAGATCATTACCAATTCGATTCTAATGCATTCAGGCCTCATGTACGATGTAACCAGTCGATGATTAGCACAGAATAATAAACCGTATTTGCTGATGGATTTCGGCGATCTTGCGGGCTGAGGCAAAATGGGACAAAATGGAGAAAAATCAAGAATCCTGAGTTAAAGAAGATGAATTACCTCAAGGTCAAGGTTTTTGGCAGTTAAGCTCATTACTTCCAAGGATTTCGTGTTTGTTTACGAGGCTAAAATATACGAGGCACTAAATTTCGGTCCTACACGCCAAGATTGGAATATTCGATCTACGAACGACTGATCTCATGTACCTAGAGCGACTATTGTATTAAGTTTAGCGTGAAGGATCCAAAATGATCCAATGATAGGGGATTATGGAGAGAGGAGAAGCGAATTCCGGGTTCTCTTCCGCGCACCACACGTTAATTATGTCCTTTTGTAATACGGAGTACTTTCTTCTACCTGCCAGGTCGGGTTTCACTTCAGGGATACTTTCCGTCGCTCCGTAGCAAAAATAACGATAGAGATTTATCGCCAGATATTCGTTACGAGGAATTTTGTGATTGGTCATTTTAAAGACATGGGGTGTTTGCATCGTTTACAAAAGCCAGGTGACTCATCTAATAGTCACTGGAGCCCTGGAGCCCTAAAGACATGTCTGTACTGAACTGATACTTGCGACAAAACCTTCCCTGTCTTGTAATTTAGATCGCATATCTTCCCTATCAGTAATACCAAAGGAAGCATTCTCCTAACCGTCTTGCGCTTAGCAACAAACGTCTCCCACCTCTTTGAGGAGAGTATTGGAGTCGTAATATAGGACTCCATCGCGTTCAGACGATCCAAAAGCTTGTCCAACCGTGGAAGAAGAGCATCCGCTGTCGTGCAATCCAGTTCAAGCGGCTTGCCCAATTGAGTCCCAGATGCTCAACATACCAACTAGAGTCGGTCTTGACCAGACCAGCTTCGTAGAGAGCAAGCAAATCAAAATCAATTCCCATATTGACCGCAGCCTCGTATGCCATGCGATCGCCTATCGCCAAGATCATCGACCGACAGTGATGGAGCGTCCGGCTGTTGTACACTTTGCTTCTGTGTCCTTTCGTGGATGCCCTCCTGGAGCTTTACCAGTTCCGCAATGTAGTCTTCCTCATGCTT
Source organism: Penicillium soppii (assembly GCF_028829465.1). Classification (NCBI taxonomy): domain Eukaryota; kingdom Fungi; phylum Ascomycota; class Eurotiomycetes; order Eurotiales; family Aspergillaceae; genus Penicillium; species Penicillium soppii. The sequence continues at coordinate 3,001,679 of NW_026643233.1, forward strand.
TGCAATTAATGAATTTGGCTTGGTGGCTTTGGGGAAGTTGTATCGACCAAGTAAGATTTCAGTGGCCAAGCCTATAGCGTGTTAGCCGCATAGAATGTGTAAGCTAGATTCCTGCGGACATTATCCATCGATTAAGAACCTGTATAAATCTGTCAGTATTTTATTATCAGTGATCTTTCGGATGTTCTCGAATCGGCTTACCTCATTTTTCACCAGTTGATTATATTTCGACACCCTTGGCACCACACTGCTCCGGAAGATTTGCAAAGCTTTTCTGGGTGTACTGTAGGACGACCCCCTTAGATATAGCTGCCAATCCATGTCTGACAGTAAAGTCAATTGGGATATCACTAAATTGAGCTGTGATCCAGTTTGCAAATAGCTCCATGACTGCAACCTCCGCCAGAGCATGCAGGATGGGCATCTGCTGTATTACAAAGGAGATGATTGGCTTGGAGATTTTTCAGGACCATGAACCATTCGACGCAGGCTATAATCTCCCACTATGTGTGTAGCGCATTTCAAGCCGGAAACCGCTGATAAACTCAATGCCAGTGTGCCAAATCCAAGGCAGTTGATTGGCATCAGGAATTGAAATCGCATATCCGCGGGCTGTCTAGGACTGCCGAGCATGGCCGTTGGTGTTCGCCCATCAGATTTTGAGAAAATCAAGAGTATAGTAAGGGTCAAAGAGAAGTAAGAGGGTAGTAGCTTAAAGTTACCTAAGAAGGAATTACCCATTAGATGATCGGCGAGTGATCTATAGATTGATATAGCTGAGTTGTAATATCAATACAAGGTTGAGCCTCTTTCTACCTACTTCACTCTTCTCTTTACTCTTCTTTTCTGTTTCTCGATAATTTACGTTCTATTAATTGTGGCAATAAAACATATAGGCGATGGTCAATACCACCCATCCCCCGCCGGATTAGGATAATGATGGATATAGCAGCATTTGCTTGGTTGTGAATTCGCATGTTATGCTTATCCATGTTTGTCACGCCTCCCTAGCTATAAATGGAGAGCTTTCTCCCCAGAGATCCCAGAATATCATTCTTCATATCACATTGTATGGATCACGGTTAGATATATAATTGTACAGCAAGCCTTCTGGCCGGATTTGGATCATTGTTCACAAACTTATACGTTGCTGAAGTAGCATTTGGGCTCTTATCTAGTCCGACACAAATGTGGCCAACCCGCGCCATTTTGTCGAGCATCCGAGTGTCGACTCGTAACACGCTCTCCTAGTGAATGTTTGTTTGGGCCAGTCATAGGTAAGAGCAGAGTAGACCGCGGTGCATACCACCCTCGCTTCCGCAAAAGACTAAAGCCACTGGCGGCCTCACGGCTCGAAATAGTGTCGCCGTCATTGTAAAAGTATCGACTAATGTGAAAGCCGTTGGCTCCTAGTACGTAGCGTAAACGCTGGAATCCACTATAATCTTGACTTTCGGGTCTTCCATAGGGTCGCTCCCAATACACTCTCCGTTGACCATACAGTGGTGCGACAACTGACTACTGTACGGCGTCCAAGTTGAGCGGTTCATGTTGACTCCAAGAACAAGAGTTTCAATCTCGTGGATGAGCAGGTAGCCTTCGAATCCGAAGAGCCAGGGTTGGGCAGACCAAGCTTTGCCTGCGTGAATAGAGCAAACCATCAAGGAAGATGAAGAACTAGGTAATTGAAACTTTGAGTAGTCATTTCAGGAATAGATTGCAAAATCTTGGAAGTGTATTTTCTTCGGGTTGGAGAAAGAACTCTTGGGTTATAAAACACGCAAGATAGACCATTGCGGCTGGATGGGGCCCATCGCAATGATTGACGATCAATGATGTGCATAATATATCTGAGCTGTACGTCCATATTGCATGGTATGATACCGTATTTTGAGCCATACGAAAGAAGAAGAAAAGAAAAATCAAACGATGCTCTTTGCTTGCCGACAGAATTCCAAGCAAGGGGTCATTTCAACGACAAATAAGTATCAAAACAACAATCTCACAGCAATGGCCTTATGAGGAACCATGAATATCAACCGAAACCAACATATCAACTAGAACAATCAGCACTTCATTTGACTCGATAAGAGAGATGGAGAAAAGGGAAGATGAGAAAAGGCAAAACCTATTCCAACAAACAAAGCGGTGGCCCTGACACCATGTGGTGCCCTACTTTCCTGCATCTACCACCAAAAGTCTATTGTCTTGGTATAATTGTTGTCGTTGCAGATCGGAAGCGCACAGAGTCTTTCTTTGCTTTTTCTTTCTCGAAACACGAATCTCAAGGTTACTCATGTTCGCCTGCGCAAGCTGGATGGCACCAATGAATTGATCCCCCCAGCCTTTTCCCACCGGTATTTGGGTCCAATCAAATATTCTTCAGAAATCTCTCAGAGTGGACCGCCCCCCCCCGAATTCAAAAGTCACAACATACCTTATCGCTTGAATAATGACTATGATGTCACAGAGCCTCGGGCGCTGTGAGAAAAATCAAGATCAGCGAGGTCTGATATATCTGTGGCTGGTGGTGTTGGTGGTGGTGGATGAGATGTGATTTTGCTTTTACGGAACGCCCATCTCAGAGAACGAGCACCGCCTTTGGATACATGAGGGATAAGAAGATCTCGATTCAATTGTTCAGGTTCCTTATTATTTCGCATGCACAAGACTCTCCGTGCTACTGGTATCCTGATCCTCGCGATTTGACTGTGCCCAAGTAACCTCCATCTGTGTGGTCATGGTGATCATGTTCTTGGGATTCATCGTCTTGGGTCCGTACCCCAATTCATGATCCCCACCCTCGACAACGGTGATGGTCTGATCGTTCTCCCGGCGACTGAAGTTTGTCCCATTCTCAAGGTTGTAGCCCCGACCGCTGCGGTTGGTGGAGCCGCCGTACGGGCCGGTGCGGGTCGAGCCGAAGAGCTTGGGGACGAGTCGGGTAACGAGTGGTTTGAAGGAGGGAGCACACGCAGCGACAAACGACAGGCCGACTTCGATAGTTGACACGCAAAAGAGGACCGAGTGTGTGTAATTTTCGGGGATATGGCGGTCGAATTTGTCAAGGAGAATCACGCGAACAATGCCTGCCACCACAGTTCTTCGTTTGTCAGTCACGAAAGCAGACATTCCCTTTAGGTACTCACAAAAGACCAAAAGATAGAATACCAATCAGCATCAATTTTTGATTCCATTGCATTTGTAGCCGATATACGATCCAGGTGGGCAAAATTAGCGCCAACACGTCGGTAAGAATGGATACCGAGGCGGTGCCGGTAACGAAGTCTGCGAAATTGAGACACCTCGCGTCAGGATATGAAGCCGCATCCCAGTTAGCGGCAATGGGAAGACAATGAAAAACAGTGATCAAGAACGTGACAACAGCCGTGAGGCCATTGAAGATCAAAAGTCCCCAGATGGCTTGGCGTACCGACTTTTTTGGCCAGTCAAACGCAAGAGGAAGAGCAGGATGGAGGTTTTGACGAGAGCTAAAATGGGATTGTAGATGAGCTCAGTCTGCGTTCGTTAGCGACGTCACACCCCTTTGGATTGTTCAACGCACCGCGTAACCATATTTGTTTCCAAGAGTAGCGGGATAGTCGAGAGGTATATCCCCAACATTATAGCCAATATACGTGTAAATGATCACTAAGATATAATTAGCCTCATCAATCCATACCCACTAAAGCGATCTCAATATGCTGATCTTACCTTTATAAGATGTAAATGTCTCCGCCCAGTACATGATCTGCCGATCTGTCAATCCTCTAAACTACTCATGGTCTGAGCGGTCGAAATACTCACTATCGCGAAGCAAATAACCCAGTCATCTGTACTATGTTAGAACTATGTCTCTGAGAAACGAAATAAAGTTAGAACAAGGATGCTGAACTAACCTGCGGCAAACGACTTCGTCAGTGTGCGGCTATAAAGGCGTAGAGCCACAGCCACGGTCGCAAGTGAAGGAAAAGCAAAGATCAGACCAATGGCCTGAGGCTGTAGATTGTCACTGGAGCCCATATTATCTCTGAAGGTTGGTCCTATACAAATGTATTGCTGCTGTGACCTGCAGTGTTGAGTGGAAAAAATTCTACTCAACAGGCCAGGGCTGCATACCTATGTACCAAACAAGCCCATGCCCGGAACGATGATCTCGCATATTGTATAAATTAAGTGACATTATTTTCCTCCTATGAAGTGGCTTTTCATCGCCAGCTTCCTTTCCGTGGAGCTAAGTGCGACAATGTAGGGCTTCGTGTAATTCGTTCCGAAGTGGCTGTCTTCGCTATGCCGAAATGCGGGTAAGGAACCTCCTTTTGGACTAGCCTGCAGCTTTCGAATCCTAGAAGTTATCAATCGAGTTTAGTCAAGTTTCAGGAAGAAGCTAATTTATATTGGGGGCTAATGTCGGCATTCATCTTAAAGTGGACCCGGAAACCGAAGATGTCAAAAGCGGATGTGGCGACGGACCGCACAATTTCAATTTTTACTTCCAAGGTTTGCAAATTGATAAAAGAGAATTGAGAGGAGGCCTAATCATAGATTCAACTGATTTGATATGTGCATTCTGCTGGGAGGTAAGTGGCGATAAAATCTCCGAGTGAAATAGATGAATAACGCCTCGTGCTCACTAGTGAGCTACTAGATATGTACCTAGTTACTTAGCGCGCAAGCGCTTGTTACTCCTTCGGCAACAGCACCAAACAATTTCAAAGATTGAGAAATTTAAATTGAAAACTCATACGATAGGCCCAGTTCACGATAAACCTCTAAACGAGTGTGGTTATTCGGCCGGTTCTGCCGGCAAGCTTGGTTAGGGCTGCATGGTTCGCTCAGTATTGCCGATATATATAAATAGCTCTCTGCCACGTTTTTGACAGGGGTAGATTAAGTCTTCATTTTGTTCTCTTCTTCGCACCTGAGGAATTCTGTTGTCTGGCTTTTGCTGTTGTGTAGGTAAATATCATCCAGGATGAAGGGTACCTGGGAACTTGCGCTTATCGCCAGTGCGTCACTCGCCCAGGCGACTTCGACCGCATCACTCACGGCTGCTGCAACTACCGTGGCGGACACGGCTGTCTCCGCACCTTCCTTGTTTTACAATGAGAGAGTGCAGCTGACCGAGGGTGTCCTCGCTGATGTGTCGGTGGCCTTGCAAAACGAGACTGTCGCAAGCATGTTTGCCTTCGCAAGCAATTCCTCCTCCCAATCCACAGCGACCAAGAGGAGCGTCCTTCATAGCTGCAAGTTGATGCCCGGGGATTCCTGGTGGCCTCTAGACCTCATCTGGGACGTGTTTGACCTTTTGCTTGGCGGCAATCTGATCAAGACGGTGCCTCTGGCCTCTTACTGTTACCCGGAATGGCCTCAGTATAACTCTGCCAAGTGCGCGGAGATCACAGCTGACTGGCTTAACTCGGACCTTCACATGGCCGATCCTGCTTCGATCATGTTGCCGTTGTACGAGGGCCGCTCTTGTCTACCATCGCCTTATAACTACACCGACTCTTGCACACAAGGCGCGTATCCCACTTACGCGGTAAACGTTTCCACTGTGGCGCAGATTCAGCTAGCGGTCAACTTTGCCCGCAACCTGAACTTGCGACTGGTGGTGAAAAATACCGGTCACGACTTCAACGGCAAGGCCTCCGGCAAGGGCGCTCTCTCCATTTGGACCCACTACCTCAAAGACAAGAGCTATCTCCCCAACTTCAAGGCCGCCAATGGCTATGTCGGCCCGGCTATCAAGTTTGGCTCCGGTATTCAAGTTCACGAGGCCTATGAATATGCTAAGACTCTCGGCCACTCGGTTGTCGGTGGTGAGGCTGTTACCGTCGGTCTTGGTGGTGGCTACACTGCTGGTGGTGGCCACTCCCCCTTGTCTAGCATGTACGGTATGGCGTCCGATCAAGTTCTGGCTATGCAAGGTAAGTCCCTCTATTTCTACAAGACATCTGAATTGATTGGCTTGCTAACTCTGCTTAGTTGTCCTCGCGGACGGCAGATTCATTACTGCCAGCTCCACCGAGAACTCGGATGTCTTCTGGATGCTTCGTGGCGGTGGTGGCAGTACCATTGGTGTCGTCACTTCTCTCACTGTCAAGGCCCTGCCCCAGCTGGAGACGACGACTGTGACCTTCAATTTCACAGTCAATGACACTCCGGGTCCTAATGCCTTCTGGGCTGCAGTTGGCTCCTACCTTGACAACTTCGAGTCATTTGTTGATGCCGGCACTTACGGTTACTACTACATTGGAGCCTCTTCGATGGAAATTGGTACCACATATGCCGGTGATACTGACTACTATTTCCGCATGGAATCCTTCGTCGCCCCCAACATGAGTGTTGCCCAAACTGAAGCCCTCTTGGCTCCTTGGTTCAACACTCTCAACAGCCTGAATATTACCTACACTCCCTGGTACAACCACGCCGACAACTTGTGCGTTACAATACCATTCCTTCTCTCCAATGCCTTGCGTTGATCCTTTTGCTAACGTTAATTGCAGCCATGATGCCTGGGAAGTGGCCTTCCCCCAGGAATATGTGGGAACCGATGTTGTCAAGACTGCTTCTCGTCTTCTCCCTCGCAATGTCTTCCAGAGTGATGATCTTCGTAACCAGACTTGGGCTGCCTATAAAGATGCTGTGAATCAGGTATGTCGTATATTTCTGCAAGATTTCCGACACATTTTCTTCATATCCTGTCTTAGCTCGTTACTAACGTAGTACAGGGTCTCTTCATTGCCGGCTTCCACATCAGCGGTACCGGTATCGCCGTTGAACCTCCCACAGACAGCGCCTTGCTTCCCGCATGGCGTGATGCCCTGACGCACGTGATTGTCGGTTCTCAATGGAACTTCACCTCTTCCTGGGATGTTATTGAGAGCTCCTCGCTCTTTGTGACCGAGTGGATGGACGTGCTCCGCGAGATTGCCCCGGATTCTGGCGCCTATATGAGTGAGGGCGATCTCATCGAGCCCAACCAACAGGATGCCTTTTATGGTGCCAACTACCCACGTCTTTATGCCCTCAAGCAGAAGTATGACCCTACCGGTCTCTTTTTTGCCCTGACCGCCGTTGGCGCCGAGGACTGGGAGGTTCAAACCACTGACCCCCTGCCCTACTCATGGAACAACAATGGGCGGCTCTGCCCTAAGTCCTCCTGATAAAGAATGCCTTAACCAAAAAGGATGTGTTGGTTGAACAGCCATATTGTTTATTGAATGAGACTCAAGGCCATGAAAGGCGGGTTGATTTACATTCTGGTGCTCATTCTTGACCGAGCTGTTCAAACGGACCTCACGCATCCTTGGATAAGAGGACTGTATATCTAATGGATTATTTGTACATAATTAATGCTGGGTGAACTTTTTGCATAGTTTCGTGACTACGGTTGTGGTCAAAGACTCACATATATCCGTTCAATAAAGTCTGGCGACACTCCTATATATAAATTTGCGGTCATCTTGCTTTGCGCTTTCTGTTCACTTTCCATAGTTCTGTTCTCTGGTCCTTTTTGGGGTCTTCTCAAACCTTGTTTGGGGCCTCGGGTAGCCAGCAACGGATGTCATCAAACTCTTGTTGAATTACGGAGCAAAAATGGAAGAGACCCACGAGCCGATTTATCTACCTAAAGTCATACCACGCTGCCTCAAACAGTTCGCGCACACTCCGCTGATTTGCTTACTATAAAGAAGCGATCTTCTAGGGGTCTTGGTTTTGAGGAAATATAGCCATAGTTTATGCCGGTCTTCTCGCTGCATTACTTCCAAGGATAGGCCTGCAATCTTGCCTCTGGGCCTTCCGAAGTTGTCGTTATTCTAGAGCGCCCTCTCAGTGATAGCTCACACCGGCTTGACCAAAGCTTTGGCGGTTTCGTAAACAATTGTCGCACTCTCAAATTCGTTAACGAACTTTTCCAGTTTGCTAGCCGAGGGACGCGACGCGAGACATTGGTACTGTTACCGTTGTTAATGCATTTTCGTCCCAACATAACTATAGGAGGCGCCAGTACTGCCCTTAGATGCGAGGAAACACTTGCACATTTTTTGAAGGCAACAAAACCTCGAGTGATTATCCTTTGTTTAAATTAAATTTGTCAAAACTCGTCGATGAGAGAATTAAACTTCTTCAGAGAAATACCCCAAGAAAGGTCACCGAGTACGGAGCGAAGTCATCGAAATTGCCGACGCTCACACCGTTCTCGTCATACCGTCTTTTCATACTTCACGAGCGGTCAATTGTTCTGAGCACAGACTAGAACTGCCAGTGTTGCTCATTTATCACTTTGTCACGGCCTTTTGTTTGTTTAGTGATGGAGTGGCGATCCCTTGTTGTGTAAGCAGGATACTCGTATGCCGCAATAAGGGAACTAAATAACACTAATCTTCCGTTATTGAATAGGACGAATGTAATTTAGTATCATGCATATCAAATAATCTTAATAAGTCTTATCTATGCCGTGGAAAGGATATTGTGCCTCTATCAAACCGTACTCTTTCGTCCTAAAGTGGCAATGTCACCGTTAAATCATCATGGGAAGACGTAGGAAGCAGAGAAAATTGTCTTTATGCTACATGAGTCTCAAAAGGGAGAGAAAACGGAGCCGGAAGGTAAATTAGAGCTCTGTTCAAGCAGACACTGCACCCGATGAAAGTAGCAAAGTAACAGAGAAAAAAGAGACAAATTCCTTGGGGTTATTCTGGCGCATACACTGTCGTCTAAGCAGGTGCCGTTGCAGGTGTGACTGGCGTGCCGGTCGCTAAAGCCTCCAATCTGCGCTTCGTATATTTAATCAACTCGCGTATAATAGTCCAGCGCATCTCAGTCTGCTTCCTCCAGAGAAACAGCTGCCACGGAATTGTTGGGCCGACATACACTTGATGTGGATGTTCAATTGCCAATGGCCAGAAGTCAGAAAGCTCTGCCGCCTGACACGAAAAAAGAGAGAAGATGTCACCCCAGACCAGGCTTCCGAGGATGCGCATTTGGCCATTGAATCCGGGACTCTCGTCCGGTCGCTCGATGCCCTCCTCAAGATCAAACTCCGGATCGACAGCGAGAACAAAGCCAGTAAAGTCACCCGCCATTACATTAGATGTTGCGGGTCCATATGTCTCGTCGGTGTAGGAGGCGAAAGAGGCGGAATCAATAACAAGAAACGCTCTTGTCTGCAGCTGGAAATGATCTAGGCGCTCGTCGCTTCCCACCATTTTGTTAAAGTGTCTAGAAGGTTGTTAATTCGAATCTTTCGAGTCTGTGGGACTGACTACCTCTTGGTTGCATCAATATCACCTTCAGATATACCCAAATCCTTCCCGTCCAGCCACTGCAGCTTCAGATATGGCTTGAGAGCACTGCTTCCCGTTTGACCCTTGCCCCAGTCGGAGATATGTGCCTCAAGCTTTTCGATAAATGCCTTCCATTCAGATTCGCTTTGTCCATAAGTCAAACGATAAATCGCCATAGAATACCCTCCCACTTTTTTCGTTGCAGACTCTATATTCTTCATACAGGAAGTAATCCAAGGCTCCCGCGGCATGGGCTCAATCGGTGCACCGCGCATCTCCTCTCTCGTCTGGTTCTGAGCCTTAATTTGGTAAATCCCAGTCCGCCGAAAAGATGCACCAGAGCCCCTATCATATTCCGTACTCCCTCGGTTGCAGGTGATATCACGAGCTATCACTTGTCGGGTAAGGAGCCTTAAACGCTCACTGTATGCTTTTCCTCGCTTACCACAGTCTGCCACATGCAACTCTGCCGGCCCGTCTCGTTGTGGCGGTGTGTAGCCCTTGTAGCCCTGCATCGGTAGCATGATATTCCAGTCTGCATGCGCAGCAATTTCCGTCACCATGTGCAACCGATCAGTAAGCATCCATTGCGTTGCATCCGGGATGCCAGATCCTTCAATGAGAGGTTTGTGCTGAGCAAGCTTTCGTAGCATAGGGGCCCGGAGAGCCTTGACGTGTAAAATTACCCACCTATGGGCACGCTCGGTCATCATTTCAAAGTGAGCAGCGATATACTCGGTCCAGAGACTAGCGAGGCTAATACGTTCTTTGCCCTTTTCAGCCCTGCGCTGATTGAGCACAGTATCAGCATCTGCCCAATGATCATAAATGAAGTTGAAAGTGTCGCGAAGATACACACGGACTGCCGATGCGTTCATGTACTCAAACACCGCAACCACAGCTGTTAAATGTTGACACGCCAAATCAAAGTACTCTGGGCGATCAAGGCCCTTCTCCTGCCAGCGCTGCTCGCTCAAGGGAATAATACCCTCCCACAGCCGGGCTTTTAGGAATTGAATATTCTTGCCGACCAGGCAGAGACGATTCCCGTCTGCATTGGAGCCAATTCGGGCCATAACGCGACCGATGATAGATTCCTCGTTAGACCCGGGGGGAAAAGGTTCCTGGAGAAATGGGAACAATTCCTTCGCATCGTGGCCCTGAGTAAACAACCATGATAGAAAATTTGCAATGGTTTGAGGCTCAATAACGCGATCGACTAGTTTATGTCAGCCGAGGTACAGCGAAAGTGGAGAAGAAATCGAACCGATCGGCAGATCCTGCGAGGTACAGTGGGGAATTGTGACGGAACTGCCTGGGGCTTTGACGTGTGAATACATTTTTGGTTTTTTGAACGTGAAAAAACAAGAAGCAGAAAGGAAAAGGTATCTTTAGGACCAGGCAGACTTTAAGGGGTAAAAAGAGGCAAAATTTCAGAGCCGCATGGGAAAAAAGGGTCCAAATGCCCAAGCGAATGCTAGTGACTTTTAGCGCCTTGGATTTCCACATCAATGGGCGCATGCTGGCCCGCCCTATTTTTGATCGTGTAGCTCAAGTCAATTCGTCTTTTAAGAAGGCCAAGACCTATTTTTGCCGAGTTATTAAGCGACACCTCCGATCGTACGAGCCAAGGGTTTTGGTTGTCAATACCTTGGATTTATACATCGTCGTGTTGATGGATTGCACCGCGCTAACGGACTTTCTCGCGATGGTTAGAACGTAGTAATTCTGCAGCAAAATACCTTTATCGCTTAGATGTCATAGAGCAAATTATGGATTCGGAATTTCTGGCCAGAGGTCTCTCCCGGCTAGAAATAACTAGATTATAAGGAAGGTATCGTGAATAGTCTGATCACGGTAGCCCTGACTAGGGGCCTAACGCCGCCGCTGACCAGGAGGTATAACAGAACTCGATGGACCTTATGTCCAGTGAAAGCTACAACAAAGGAATAGCTTGAATATTCGATCGTGGTGACCAGAAGCTTAGTATAATAAACTCCCTTCACCTCTATAAAAATGTATAAATATTATCAACAGTATCTCAACGATCTTCTTACAACAAGCTTTAGTCCCAATTTTCTCAACATCCAGAGCAGATTTAAACATACTAAATGTTATACCCCATAGGACTCTTTCGTATTTCCCGCTAGCTTCGTTGACTCCGGTGATTTACTGTGAGTCCTCCAATATCGATCATGTTTCACTCACCAGCGTACAATCAGTCCACCTTCTAGGATCAAGCAATGTTGAAGAAATCATTTTATATACATAATGAGTTGGTACAATACCTAATATCAGATCGACCAAAGGTCCCATATATTACTTGATGCTATATATCTGAACATACATATAGCAACAGGGCTTGGCTCTCTGTTTCCAAAGGCGACAGGTTCGGAAAGGTCACATATCTATAAATACGTGATAATGTTCCGTGAACATCTGCAAATTACACGGTCGTTGTCTGTCACCAAGTCTAACTAATGGCACCAAGCGAGCAGCAAGGCTGCCTCTGTTGTCAATTATCCCAATACCCAGCTAAATCAGACGGTAGTCAATATAGACCCTTTTCCAAGCTACGAAGAGCAATGGGTAAGTGGTATAATAACGTCATCTTTATCATGCCGGTAGACTGAGATACTAACGAAGGGATATGCCACAAAAGTACTATAACGTGGTTCCATTATCATCTCTAGAGCATGGAACTTGGAAAGTCCAAACTTATCATGGTCGATAGCCTTGACGAATATCTAGGTGAAATGCCTCCGCCAATAGGGCGTCCCTTGATCGATAAATTCGGTGATAGAGCAGTTTCAAAGGCTCTCGGACATGCCAGAAGATCTAATAGGGGTCCTGTCAAGAATCTCTCCCTATATTATTCACATTATTCGAAGGACGCCAGCCTACAACGTTGCCAGGCTCTAGCTATATTCATCCCGTATCATTAGTGATTGGTCACATTAGGCGTGAAGAAACCGGGCCCCTTATCTCAAATTCAGGTATGCTTGTATACAATTCCAAAATGTTATATGTGGTGCACGGTAATAAAGGGTCGGGGCTTGTCTGAAAGTGCCAACATGATGTCACCTCCTGTGTGAGTGTCGCCGAATGATATAACCTTTAGGAAGGTACGACACGTGGTTGCCCACCAATGGGATGTCAAAGTCCTCGACTCACCCTTAGATTCCTCTGCCAGGATGGACCCCATAATAGAAGCAAAATGGATAATCCCAATATCCCACTAACCACTGCCAGCATCCACGCCATAGTCAAACATCCTGCAGAGTCTCAAAAAAGCCAGCAAAGAGAGGCCTATAGACGCTGCCTGTGATTTTGAACTCAGTATCCTGTAAAAATTTGCGATATTCGTTGAGGATGTCTCTATATTCTAAGGGAAAAGGATGGCTTTAGCCTTCTCCCACTTGCCAAGCAAGAACTTCGAGCAAATACGGTATCTTCGACGCCGACAGAAGCGGATAGTTAGGACCACGATAAATTTCCAACTCTGAAGCAAGTTGTCTCTGACGGCTAGATTCTAAACAGAGGCACTGCGTCTAAGTGGATGAAAAAACTCATCGTGTACAACTTTTATGGCCCAGCCGAATTTCCGCTTGTTGCCATAACCCGTGTGGACCCGGGTTCCTTTCAAAGAGGATACGTTGGAAAAACATCGGGCTGCTTATCATGGGTGGCCTGTCCTTTTGAACACAACATATTGTTGCCTAATGGTGCCATTGGGAAGCTAGTGGTTGAAGTACCCATGATTTTCGATCGGTATATTGGCACTAATTGTCCTCAATCTTCACTTATCAGCCCCCGATTGGCTACTTCGAGCAACTTCCAGCGTGTCTGGTCGGAAAAGTTGGCTTTATCGAACGGGTGACCTGGTCCGGTGCGATCCAGGTGACAATTTAGTGATCCTAGATGATTCAAGTTCAACTTCATGGAGAGCACTTGGAGCTATCCGAGATTGAACATAATGTTCGGCAGTTTTTGGAAAGTAACATGGCTTTGGCTGTTGAGTTTGTTGTTCCGATATTTCATGGCAGCCCAATGTTAGACCTGTTCATGGAAATTGGCACCAAATCAAGTCGACCAGAGGGCGGTGTTCAGGTAGATCTTGAAGCTCTTACAACCGGCCTCGAGAAATATCTAAGCGATTGTGTGCCCCGGATTTAAATTCATTCTGCATATATTGCTGTTAGAAAGATTCAAGAACGACCAGTAAGACAAATCGGGGTCAACTGTATAAGATAGGTGCATCAATAGACTGCTGTCGATTAGCATTCCTCTCTCCCTATTCTATCGAAGTATCGAATCAAGCTGAGCTCCAGTATGCTTTATCCAGCTATCACATTGGCAAGAAGTCGCTAAGAAAAAGCAGCATAAACGTTGCGAAAATAATACTGTGTCTTTTTGGGTCGAGTTAATACAAATTTAATCACTATACTTGATCACAATCTAAATTGATACTCACTTTTATATCATACTAGACCTATAATAATTACATAATGTTTCCCACCCAAAATTCAAGTGTAATATCAGGCGACAAGGACTGAAACCTGTATAAAAATTATTTCCTCTTCCTTTGAGTTGCAGTGCAGATTGCAAATTCTAAGATAGAGAGGGCAGGGTTACAGCTGCCTGGTGGCCATGCCATTACGGAATGAGGAAAGGCCACTTGACAACGCTAGCTGCTAGCTGTTCTAGCAAAGGCGGATATATCAGGTTTGGCATCGCCGCGCATCGGGAGAGTCCGATCTGAGATCTGAGTGGGATGGCCCCATATACCGTCCAACCGATCTAGTCTACAGTCAGCTAGCGTCACCGCGCAGTGCGTGCAGCGCGGCAGCTACTAGTACGTTACGGGTCGAGCTAACGGCAGATGGCTAGTTCTTTATTACCCACTCCGATCACATGAACCATGTGCTGCATCCTTGGATGTAACAACATTTCTTCGACAGAGCACTCTCTCAACGCTAGGTGGCAGCCGGCAACTGGAGAATGCACTTTCGGAACAATGTCCTCCCAAACCTACCTTGCCATTGCCCACCGCAAATTCAAGACCCTTCAATCTCTCATCCCAAAAGACTGGCTCCTCGACCCACTACCCGACCCCCTCCCACTCGACGTCCGCTCCCTTGTTTCGAAAAGCACTGTCCTGACTCCAGACGAATTCTCCATAACTTCCTCGCACGACGTAACCTCACTCTCTCAACTCATCCACTCCCGGGCGCTCACATCTGAAGCCGTAACCACCGCTTTCTGCAAGCGCGCCGCCATCGCTCAACAACTAACCAACTGTCTATCGGAAATCCTATTCCTACCAGCTATCGAGCGAGCACACGCTCTAGATGCTGAATACAAACGTACAGGCAAGACACGAGGGCCGCTACATGGAATACCGATCTCTTTGAAGGATACGTTCAATATCAAAGGTTATGATTCTTCGATCGGCATCGCAAGTCTCGCAGCGAATCCTGCAAAGGAGAATGCCGCGTTGGTGGATATACTTCTTGAGCAAGGAGCGGTACTCTACTGCAAGACCAACGTCTCGCAAACTCTCATGGCCTTGGATTCGCATAACCATCTCTTCGGACGTGTCTTGAACCCACGGAACAGGCGGGTTACAGCGGGTGGAAGTAGCGGTGGTGAAGGGGCCTTGATTGCCATGGGGGGCAGTGTTTTAGGCATCGGCACGGATATTGGGGGCTCGGTACGCATACCTGCCATGTGTAATGGCCTCTACAGTATCAAACCGAGTTCACAGAGAATCCCTTTTATAGGCCAAGAAATTGGGCAGCTGCCTGGTATAGATAAATTGGGGGTGCAAGCTAGTGCGGGGCTTATGGCGACGAGTATCAGAGACTGCGAGCTGTTTCTGAAAGCGATTGCAAATGCTAATCCGTGGGAGAAAGATCCGAATGTCGCTTTCGGATCGTGGGAAGGGCAAGGGGAGATAGGAAGAAAACCGTTGTTCGGAGTTATGAGAGCTGACGGTATTACCACGCCACTATCACCAGTTGCCAAGGTGCTTGATGAAACGGTAGAAGCTCTTCGCAAAGCCGGTTTTGAAGTTGTTGAGATCAATGCTCCAGCGTTCAAGAAATACCACTCACTGGCCAACTCATTTTTTGGCATTGGGGGGAACAACCATACATTCGATATACTTGAGAGAATTGGGGAACCTTTGATTCCCTGGCTTAACACAAGGTTGAGAAGAAAGAGGCCTGCAGATTTGATGCAGCTTAGCGAATTACATGTCAGAAAATCGACGTTGGAGAAGGAAATGTTGGAAATCTGGAGGGATGAGGATGGGAGAAGAATCGATGCGTTAATTTGTCCAGTAGCTCCTCATCCAGTGCCAGAGATTGACAGGTGGAATGGTGTTGGTTATACAAGTGCATTCGTCGTATTGGACTATCCGGCTGGAACACTGCCAGTCAGAGACGTCTCAAATGACGATTTAAAGGACGAACTGCCTGAATCGGAAGTCCTTGGAGGCTGGGATTCGAGAAACAGGGATTTGTGTAAGCTCTCTACCTTCATCCCCCTCGTACTCTGTCTTTCGTACCACTCTTACATGTTTCAAACCTCTGGTTACCCGTTCCCTTCCAGTGTGGAAGCAGTGGTGAATCCTATCTTGAAATGTTATGCTGATCCATCAGAATCAGGGCACCCAAACCTCAAGGATAGGACTGTATATTTGAACACGAAGCTATCAGTTCAAGTTGTAGCTCCCCGATTACAGGAGAGAAGGCTTTATCAAGCGATGGCACTTATTGATGAGATCTTGCATGGTGCTAGCTCGGAAAACAGCGCTAGAATTCAATCCTGGAGCACAGTAGCTTGATACATATCTGATGCCATCTATATATAACCCCCAAAGTCAGCCCTCTTGCGCAACACTTTTTGCAAAGCCTCTTATTTAATTGGCATCCGTCGAAGAAATGCGGAGGCATGTTTTTACTAGCGCTCGTCATATTTTAACTAGTTATTCAACACTACTCTTTCCTGATTCTTAAGGCGCCAACTGCTGAATCAGTACACTCAACCCCTTTATTTTCTCATATCATTCTGTTCTTAGAACACATATCTCAATCTTGGTACTATTGCTTACTGTCTTCCTCGCACTCGACAGCATCGCTTATGCGTTGAGAAAGAATGTTTGCTAACGAGGGGCCAATCATGTTAAAGACAAACGGCCTTAGTTGACCGCTGATCCCCTCGCCAAAAACATACAGTTTAGCCTGGTGTGCGCATTGCTAGGTGTTGCACACTTATACTGCACACTTATACCTATGGGTATTCTTTGATATTCTTCTGGCTATCGCGGCCTCCGGGTCGGAGACGGCTTGTTTTTTTCTTACAACTGCAAATAACTTGCAAGAAACATACACATTTGTTGATGATGACCACGAAAATACGTACATTGTATTCTACGGTATTGATACTAATAGGAGCCTCAAATTAACTAGAACAAAGCCAAATATGCAGGCTGCACTTTCGGTCACATCCGGGCCTGTTGTCAAGATCTCAAATTTTAGTCAGTCGAAATCGGTCAACGTTCCGTATACCCTCACTGTTTAGGTGGGGCAGGATTCAAAAAGGGTTGTACAGAGTGCACTGAACTCGTCCGATACGAGCTTTTGTCTTGTGCGTAGCGCCCTAGCACGCGTAAAGTCGATCAATGTACAGTGTCACTTTGGATTATATACAATTTACTACACATTAATCATTTCAAGGCTCGGCTCGTAAACTCACTACGGCCCCACAAACCGCCCAGTTGTCAGTAACGAGTTGAGGTACGGTCGACGACGATCTATGGGGCTTCTACCCGAAACCCTAAAGGTTAAACATTGTCCTTTTCAAATGATACCAACAGCCTTCTTTGCAAAACGATTAGTACATGCGCTTGTGAGTAGATTGTTTCCTAATTTCGGTTGTTTTTTCCATCCCAGAAAAACATAGCAACCACGTCGCTGCATCGCTGTAGCCCAATCACAGCTCTCGGAAGAAGTACCTTTATTTTGGTAAAATCAATGCAAAGCAGGATAGGAGTAAAGTACCGAGAGTTTTGTCTGATGAAAAAAAAGTAGCACACGGATGTATGTGGGTATTTGGGCATTGATTTAGATAATTAATTGGGTGCCGTCCTTCATCAAGAGGCCGTGTAAATTCTCAATGAACAACCCGAATGTCTCATTTGAGTGACCTGAAAATAACAATACCATTGTCGAGTCTTTTGATCTCGCTGCGAGGGAGATCCTAAGTGCTAAGTTGATCCTTCCAGTGATGTTGTAGTGCTGAGGCAGAGCTTAGCGAAGGTCATTGGCCACATCCATGACTGCTGGCACTAGCGGTGTTGTTTCACTGTCCAATCGGATTTCCGGTTGGATCTAACCCAAATATGATATTTAATGCTGAGGTCCAGCTCCGAGGTCCGATGCCGAGGCCCCTGGACCCCCATTCTCTACTGTAGCAAAAGCATTAGTACCTCCCCCCCCTTTCATGTCCTCAAACCCTAGACTGAGTCTTAACAGTGTCGCGTCACTGGATTATAGCCAGGCTTCTATCCTTATCCGTACTCCGTACAAAACATCCGGTCAGTGAAAATGGCAACACCTCGTCGAAATGGACAGCTGTCATCATGCGAGCCTTGCCGAAAGTCCAAATTACGATGCGACCATCAAAGTCCCATCTGCGGTCGATGTCTCTGTCATGACCAGGCCGAACGCTGCTTTTACCATCCCGCTCCACTAACTCAGCCGCGTGCACGTGCCTTGAGGGTGGACTCCCGGAGATCCAAGAGGCAGCAACGCCCGGACAATCAATCGGTTTTTCGAGTGGATAAAATGATCTCCAGTACAGCCACGCCTAGCCCGCAGTCAGGTTTGCCACTGGTTACAGATGCGGGGGATAAGTTAGGCGATCAGCATATCGCGCAATGGACTGCAAAGGAGAAACAGACTCTGGGACCTGGAATTCTAGGGTTGGTCTCCCCCCAAGATATTTTCAAGGAGTATGAAGACACCATGCGTGTTGAAGAACCAGGCAGTCTACCAGCAGTGACAGTGCCAACAGCTACATATTCACTAAGCAACTCCAATCAGGTGCTTCTAGGAGTTCAGGTTCTATCACACCTGCAAAAGATCCGTTGGTTCCATGAGATCATTGAATTAAAGAACAAGATATGCCCAGGATGGATTCTAGGCCCTCTCTTGACTCGCGCCTTGTGCAATTCCATGGAGCAAATGTATGATTGCGCAGTCCGCGACTCTCAGGATACGCATACATCGCTAGCCACCTTGTCCCATCAAATATTTGTCAACACATCAAAAGATATTCAGACACAATCAACAATGGATTTTTCTGAGTATTTCGATGCAATAACGGCGAGATGGGAGACAATTGGACTTGTCTTTGGCCTATTAGGGACAGCATTATTCCATACGCCCGATGATGACCCGATCTTCACGCATCGCAACCCCTGGAAGCTTGAAAAGAGCCAACTTAGAATTATCGCCACCGCTGTTTGTGAGATTTGCTGCCAATTCTGCAGTAGTGCTGGAACGACTAGCGATCCCTTTTGCTGGTTTACAACCCAGCAATTAGTTCTCTTGAGTTCGATGTTCGGCGACAGCGGTAATCACCCCTTGATATTGCCCTTTAGTAAAGAGAGGAAATGGCTAAAACTTGAATAGACTATAGGGTCTGGCAAAAGCTCGGAGATCTATCTACTATCGTATACGCAATCGGCCTGCATCAATCCGATGAAGACATTGAAAACGGCTTTCCGTTCTTCTTGGTGGAGATACGAAAGCGAGCCATGGTGTGCGCATACGCTATTGATAAGGAGCTAGCGACCTCCTTAGGGCGTCCTCCACGGATATGCTCTCGATACTGTAGTATTCTGCCTCCACTGGATATAAGTTACGAGACGATGGTTCTCTCACGAAGCGGAGGAGAGAGGGCACTACAGAATCTCGACGCGAATGGTTGGAACACCGAAGGGAATCTGACCATTGGCGTCAGGCTTCGCGTTGTGCTACTAACGAGCTTGTTGCGAGAAAGTATCCTAGAGTTGTCTTTGAGTCCTACAACTCAGCATATTGCAGCCAAAGTTGAGTTCGTGTCTCATAGAGTTCAAATTATGTTGATATCAGGATCTGACCCTAAGAAACTGTACAGAGAGTTGATTCAGAAATCCCGTCAAACGCAACAAGACCTTCCTTCATTTATGCACTGGTCTCCCGAGGACGCTGCAGCGGGTGCTTACAACTCTACACGAGACGAGGGCCGCGCCTTCGTTCACATAGAATTTACGTATCAGGAGTTTCTGCTGCATCGGATCTTGCTAAAGCGCCTTGGGATAAACTCACAAGGTCTTATTGAAAGCTCAATGGAAATAGTGACCACGCTATTAGACATTATTGCTATGCAGACCCGGTCTGCTCACTTGGTGGCGAATATGTCGTGGGATGTAAGACTGCTCTGCCCCCTCAATACTGATATAGGGCGTCTCTTATAACATAATCTTTCTCCAGTTATGCTATATTGGCCTTCCTGCTGCAGGCATCCTGACTTCAAACCTGCTCTCGGGGCAAAGCTCTCAGATATCAAATTCATCACCACCGCCGTTACCTGCCAACTTTCGTTCACTTACTATCCAAAAGCTCATTCTTTTTGTCTCCCATCTGACCTCGCGGGTGCGTCCACATGAAGGGAGTTATGAGATTGCTCAACAAGGGGCGAGATTCATTCGTCGGGTGCTCGATCGGATTCTTTCACCCGAATATCCCCAGTCGGTTCCCTTAACACCTGATATTGATTTGTCTAAAGATTGGTATGACGGTCGTGATTTAGACGGTAATCTTGATTTCATGGCGTGGTTTGACAATATCCACTGGACTCATGACCCTTTGTTGAGTTTCACCTGACCTCTACACAACAACCATCTTCAGCCCAGTATATACCATCTCTGAGCAAGATCTGATCTTGCTCAAAAGATGGGTACTGGGACGCATATCAGAATCAGGCTTCCTGTAACAATATCAACAAGGCACTGCTTTTACGGAACAGAACACCCGATCGCTTTCGAGGTTTCACCTTTTCTTTCCATCAATTGTTTTCTAAATGTACCCTAATATTTTCGACCGAATAAGCAAATCAGAAACGACTGATCGCGTCAGGTAACGAAATATATATCAAGAAATGTTCAGTTCAATATGCATTCATAAGGCTATATGAACTCTTCAACAGCACCAACAACTCGCAGTACTGATACCAAATCCGCATTCATCTGCTCAGGTATCAACAGTGATGCTTCACAACCCTTGGAAAACTCTGATCATCATCCATGTTCCCCCGAATGATGTCACAGTAAAATTTTCCTGCTTGCCTTTGTGCTCATATAAAGGTTAGCACCTTCTTGGGTCAAGGGTCCGAGTAGATATACTGACTGATTTCCCAGGCCTCATCAGCTTCCACGCGCTTGTTGATGTTCCATACTTCATCGGCTTCCCCACAAGAGGGACCCGTCGGAGCTCGACCGATTGGTTGAACTTCGATGGGTCCAGGCCCTACTATGCAGATGCAAACGGGACCACCCCGATTAGAAAGGCATAGGTTGCACTTCTTGCAGACAGCGAAGGTAGCTTCTGGCGCCTGAGAGACTGGCATACTGCACACTGCATGTTCTACCAGGAAAAGTAGGTACGAATGAGGGAAACGGGGGTAGTAATGGAACGGAGGTTCGATAGTGTCGCTCATGCGCGGCAGACCTCGTAAGGATTAGGAGGCTGAAAATTTTCTATAATTTATTCTCTGATCTCTTTCGCCGCGTGGTGAGCATTACTATTCATACGCATCTCGTGGGGAAATCATCCTGTATATAATGCGTGCCTTTTTCCGAACGCCTTGATCATTATGTACACAGCTGTATATGGTAGAAGGGCCGTTTTGTGGTTGATTAGCTGAATTAGTGGTGCTGGAACCCGCTTTGGCGCTAGACAAGTACAGACGGTCACTATCACCGATATATTATATGTCTGTACAAACAGTCTCTTGTGATTGGTTACGGTTGCCTGGAAAGAAACATACTTCATTGAATATAGTTGACTATATAACTAGCTGCTTATATAAATGTGGTTGGATACTGTATTGGTGAAATACAAGTTCGAATGGTGCTGGAGATCGACCGCAGGCTTTTGGACTGTGATCCCCTAAGGTTTCCAGGTTCTGCTATGTCAGCAGAACCTGAGAACGGAAGTGGGCCTGAGATATGGCATACTCTTGATTATCAGAAATAGCAATAGAGAGAGAAAAAGCTAACTCGGCTCCTAAATACTTCGGGGGCTTGGTCCTTTAAATTCAAGATCGCAGGGCCGGACAATCGTCAAGCAAAAAGAATTTTTGACATTTCAGAGAGGGGAAAGAGATTGCGCAGCTGATCGGTTACTTTAGATAAAATCAAGCGAAATAGTCTGGCGAGTCATACCTAAGGATTTAGACGCATGAGCTGGGGTAGTTTGTATCACTGACGTGTTCGCCACACAGTTCGCTGACTGTCCACGCTCTGAGTCTACCACGCAGGACAAAGATCAAAATGATTGATCCGGTCAATACAGTAGTTGCGCGACTTGGGTGATTCACACCCAAATTCTCACGCTGTCTTTAGCGCACTTACCCTTGTCAGCCCCGCTGGCGCAACCGTGAAGTGGCGCTCACCCATTTCTCACCCGGGCGACACGCACCGAACTAATGATCGCACCTAAACTCAATTGAAGACCTAAGCATGAAACGACGGAACTGAACGCATGGAAGCTAGTGTGAAATACGGACGTGCTTTCTCTACATGTATATAATTCGATTACCCTGATCCCTCACCGAAATGACATGCAGGATATAAGAAACCGATAGCATCGCTGTGTTTAGGCTGGACGCTTCTATATTTACCATGTCAAGCAGCAGGGGCCCTGCCAAAAAGCCAAACAAGCCGCAGAGCACATGAGAAACCATTGCCTGCCCTCCCCCTACATGTTGTCTAATGCGATTGGATATGACCGGTCAAGTTGACAAGGAAAATTTGCATCCCTCTTCTTTCTTCCCTCGCAGCCACTAAAAGTGGTTTCTGCCCGGGTATGTTTGCCCTGTAGCCCAGGTCTCGTGAGACCATAGCGGATATTTCTGTCGGTCGCTCTGATTCTATGTTCCTCGCACAATGGCCGTTAAACTGCATATGTCTGCAATAGATTTTGCAGAGAATGTTGCGAGAATATTGCTCTAAATTATCTACTGTCTTTTTGATCCTCCTGAAACGCTCAGGTTCAGATATCTGATTGCCGCTGCCAATGAGATATAGCCTGGATTGGGTTGGCTGCCTGCGAATACCGTCTGGTGCCTGGGTTCTTTTTCTCTTCTTTTGATATCGTTAGACCGAAAACTGACCTTGCATAACCATTTGCTGCGCCAACAATACTGCATTTGAGAATACGGTAGAGATAAGATGTTTTGGAAAAGAAGGAGGGGTTGCATGTAAACCTGATTCGCTAAGAATGAATATGAGAAAATACCTTGCCGCTGTCCTGGTCCCGTGCTACTGCAATCTTTCCAAACGAAAATTCATTTTTGGTACTGCTCACAACCTGCAAAGAACGCAAATGCTCTTGCAAACTCCCAATAATACTTTTCGTATTAGACCATTGACTTGCGGCTTAAAAAGTTAGCATAACCATGATGTGAGAAAAGGGATTAGCGCGACTTTGATCGGGCTGTGTTTGGAAGCGCCACCACTGTAGCGCGAGCGTTGCAGTGACCCTTTGAGCTGAAATTTAATGCGGTTGCCATCGGCAATTAGGCTTCCACCTAGAGACGCCTGCTCTTTACTCCATAAATAACAGCATATACACTATGGTAGCCTCCAAATGCTTGACTCTCGTCTATCGGATGGAATTCCTTCGAAGCCACTAATTATTATTCTCCATGAGCGATCCAATTTCTGTGATTAGGAGCGCGGTAGACATTATCTCGCTTGGTCTCACAGTCTGTCAGGGCCTACTGACCTACCATGGGCCATTCAAAGTGTATAAACCAAGAGGGAAACAGCAGCGCGATAGGAGTGAAGTGGAAGGGAAGTGGAAAGGGGTAAGGAAAACTGGCAGTGGCTGCCTGGAAGGCAAGTACATGGTTTCTCCTCCTGCATCGCGAAATCTGTCTCTTATCAAAATGTACAAAAGCACATTTGGGAGTACCTCTGTACATTTCGGGGTAGGGCTTCATTCAGAGGGGTGAAGAATATCCAGGTGGGCGAACTGCTTTCCGGACTCGCCTGAAGGCCGACTGCGTAAAGCGGCGAGTCCCCCAGCACCAAACAATGGGCGCTAGGTGAGAATTGCAGAGTGGAGCTGTTGTATGTTTCTGTTCTTTTTACACTTGTTAGCCTGGCAGACCTAACGGTGCTTGTTATTGTGATCGTTACGTCGGGAGCGACAACGTAGTGACGAGAGACCCCGACATCGTCCCGAGAGCGTCTTATATCTTCAAATTCCTGGCGGCTGGATCCACCCGGATACTCAGAGCCAGGGCTATTAACATACCGCTTGGTCTGCCGAGGGCCGCCCCCGATGTTCAGCCTTATAGCCCCATTTCCCCCGGAAGAAATGTTAATGGATCTGTCTGCAACAGCTTCCTGTGAAAATCCAATTTTCGATCTGTTCAATTTTAGAGTCGTATTTTTGTCTTCCATCCGTGATCCTCTGCCGCTGCCGCGGCAGCTGTTAGAAGAGCTCCTTTGGCTGCCGCTCTTACTTCCGTTACGGTTAGATGTTTTGTTAGAGAGCAATGACGCTTGCAAGAGAGGCAATACGGCAGTCGATGCTTGAGCTAGAGCCAACCGAGCAGACAGTCGATCGCCATGGTAGGACGCACAGCGTTGGCGATCTCGTAAGCTGTGGGTTCTCTCTATAATAGGGGCATCTCTTGACATTCGATAGTGTCCTCGATCCGTGATCACCGGTACGGCGTCTCTCAGATCCGCCAGGTCCATTCGATCGTGATCTCTGTCCACATCCTGTTCCTTCCTTATGCCTCTGGAGGCGTGGAATTGAAAGGGGACAGCCGCGGCGCTGGTCTGGCTTTTCCTTGCTTCCGATCGCTCTGGTCATTTCCCCTGTTGGACGCGTCGGATTAAACTGGGCTTTGGTTTCGCCATTGGGGGTGGCGGTGGGGGTGGAGGCATGCGGCAGTAGTCCTCATCCTGTTCCTGGTGGCTTTTAGAAGGACGACCACGGACCTCTCGCGAGGAATAACGCTCCAAAGGCGGGTCTTCATCATACCATGGCGAGTATGCTCCTGAGTACATCGGTGGGGGCGGTGGAGCCCCATAGATCCATGCGGACCGATGCCGCGATGGCTCCCGGGATTGGGACTCTTCTCGTGGATAGTCCGATGGGGGATCGTACTCCGATGCCGACAGGGAATAATCGGAAGATTGACCATATGGAGATGATGAATATTGGTTTTGCATGTAGGCGGAGCTGGATGGAGGGATACCATGGTCGTGTTCATGCATGGACTACTGGCTATACATCGGAGACGACATTCCGGATGTCATTCCTGATCCCATGCCTGGTGGCATATCGTGGAAAGTCATGGGACGACGGTTGAAGTGGTAGGTGTGATACGCATGGGAGCGATGAGGTCGACCAGCGTGACTGACGTGGATGCTTTCGACAGCGCCGGGGTATCGAGCCGTATGCGGAGAAGATGAGAAATCCGGCATGGGAGGTCGTTGCTGGATATGATCCGGATGCTCACCCGATTGATGGACGATTGGAGGGGTAGCGTGGTAGGGGCATGTGTTGCTGAGAAAGCATCACATTCTTGATCCAAGTTATCTTTCCCTCAAAATCCACATTTAATTTGAGGCTCCCGAGATACCCGAAACTGAAAAGACTTGTAGTCAAATTGATAATTGATCTCTCCAAGGAATTAATGGATAGATCCTGACATTGCCATTTCAGGCTTTCAAAGTTTTAGAATATCTGCTGGTATGTAAGTGTCATATCAAATGTGTTGTAAGGAGTATAGAAGAGGAAAAAGGAAAGAGAAAAATGAAATTCAAGTGTAATGCCCAACGGCCGAGTCCTTAGAATTGTTTCAACGCACGAAATAGAAAGCAATGGAACTCAGCGCCGACGAGCCTTTTTTCCATTTTGAGTTTTATTATAAATAGGGGAGTAAATCAATAATATATATGAAATGCAGTGACTTAATCATTTTAAGGTAATGATCGAAATAAGCATTGCTGATCCACGGATCCATTTTTCGTCGTGTTTTGCTCACTCTACTACTGATTTGACTTCCCAAAAATTCCGCATGAAAACAACAATGACTTCTTTTTTCCTGTTTGGAGCTTTTTCCCGCCTAAAATGCCTGATCTTGCGTTTAGCCTGGGTTAAGTCAAGCTACACCCATTACAGCCGTGATGAATTTCCCCGCATTGGCATCTACGCTTGTGGCTGATTTCTGCAATCATTCTTGTTTCCTTTGGCTTAGAAATTTAGCCGTACTGACAGTGTGCATTCCGGTCACCTCGCCTAAACCACTGGTTGGTTCGAATTTAGGCTACGTGATTAGGGGACCCGGATATATGGGTGGATGTGATGGATACGATGGAACACCACTAAGACTTGGTAGGAAACAAGGTCCGTCGGTGGTGAAGATTGTGGAGACGGGTGAGTTTGGGATAAATGGAGAGCTGGGTAAATTAAATCGAGACTACCATAGGGTGAAACTAACTAGAAACGCTCGCCCCACATGTTCTGGTCAATATAAAAGGGACCCTGATTCCCACCGAGAATTTATCATAAAACAACAGCTCTCAATTCATTTACTATACTAAGAAAGCCCAATTCTCATCATGGTATCATTTACAGGCCTTTTGGTGGCTGCCTGTGCGGCAGTCAGCGCCTTTGCACTTCCCAGTGATTTGGCGACAAGACAAAGCATCACCACGAGCCAGCAAGGAACCAGCAATGGCTACTTCTACTCTTTCTGGACCAACGGTGGTGGGAGTGTGTCCTACACCAACGGTGCCTCAGGGCAATACGCCGTGAGCTGGACCAATTGCGGATCCTTCACCTCTGGCAAGGGCTGGGCTACTGGTAGCGCCCGGTAAAATCGATTGACCCATTTTTATTTGCATAAATCACTAACATGCTTAAATTAAAAGAAACATCAACTTTTCCGGCACCTTCAGCCCCTCAGGTAATGCTTACCTCGCTGTCTACGGCTGGACCACGAGCCCCCTCGTGGAGTACTACATTTTGGAAAGCTATGGTACCTACAACCCCGGAAGCAGCATGACCTACAAGGGCACTGTTACCAGCGATGGATCCGTTTACGACATCTACACCCACCAACAGGTCAACCAGCCTTCCATCTCAGGCACTGCTACATTTAACCAGTACTGGTCCATTCGTCGCAACAAGCGCTCCAGTGGTACTGTCACTACTGCCAATCACTTCAATGCCTGGGCGTCCCTCGGAATGAGCCTCGGATCCCACAACTACCAGATTGTATCTACTGAAGGGTATCAAAGCAGCGGATATTCGTCCATTACTGTGTCCTAAGTGGCTCGAAACCCAGCCGCGGTTCTGCGCTAAATGTTGACTTGATTGAACTGTTGAGGTTCATGCAAACGACGAAGAATTTGTATTGAATTTTGGTTTCCAGAAAGCTCACAAGAAGTCCCGCTTCTATCAATCAGTTGCACTTCTCTATCAAGCTTGGACTTGGGGAACTGTCACTGGTATATATCTGATTTAGGAATCAATCATTTTGTCTATCTTGCTACATACGTAATTTTGCCATGTGTAGAAGAAATCAACGGTAATATCATCGTAAGGAAGATGGGCCAACTCAGCGAACCGTCCGTATGGTAGTGGAACCTCAAATCGGGCTTATGCGAAGGCTGTATCACAGAGCTCTGGACACCCCAGCCAAGCAGCCGGTCATTATACTTGGCCCCTACGGACAACCTCTCGATTTTCACCGGTTTGGTACGATCCTCTTCGTGGTGGAGGATATTGGGTTTTTCCGAGCCCTGTCCTACATTGGGATGTTGGTGGAGGCCAGCCGTAAGCGCGAGGTGATGGTGAGAAAGTTAGAGGTTCTCTGGAAGAGCTGAGTTGGCAAAGATGGTAAGTCCCTAGCTTGAATAAGTACTTCGAAGCCAAGGAAAGGAGCCATCACTTGCTGATTGAAGTTTCAAAGGAGCGTCTCCAGTCCGCCACCGCCTGGTTGCGGGACAACAAGAAGAAGGGCTTGGTGTGTCAATCAACAGTTGATCTCGCATTGAGAAGCTGAGAGGGAGGTTTGATTGATAGGTAGTTTGGTGTGAGCGCTTTTTTCAGGGTTGACTGTTATCTGCACTGTTGATTCACTTTTTCTTTCTTCTCGATTTAACTAGATTCTCTTGTTGGATTCGGGCGCCAAAACAGATCGTCCGATTGGGACGTTAGAGGGCTCTATAGCATATCAAGCAACAATTCGCTGATTTCTGTTGGCCATTTTACAAGGCGCTAGGAATTTTACCGTGGGCCGTCTCCCTTCTCATCCTCATAGCCTCTCGCCGAGGGTATTGTTGTTCGTCATTTGTTGTTGGCCCAGTAAAAAGCTTTGGGTACGTAGCGCAACCGCCGCAGCATCAGCCTGTTATATGTGGACTTCGAGGCTGGTTCTAAGGTTAACGGTGGTCTTTAATTGATCAATTCTGGTGAATATCGGTTACAGCTAAATTTTGAGCGGTCACATACGTCCGCTAGTTACTACAGCAGTGTCTTAAGACTATCGCGCCAAGCGGGTATTCCGCGTTTTGAGTTAGGCTTCGAAAATTCTTGCAGCCCTCAGCCCCTAAATGTATGAATTTACATGAATCTCTGTGAACAAAGGCCCGATGTCTCATATTCGCATGTTATTTAAAAGCATCTTCGTGATGGCGAAGACTGGCATCCAAAGCTGCACGCACTGACCAGGGCGGATCGCTCGGTTGCGGGGTAGCTTTATGTCCAGCCAGAGGAATTGGCTCACCGAATTTATGACTACCTCATGTTGAGAGGATATCCAAACCTTTCTGGCTTGAGTGGCCATTATACAAACAACAGCGGTGGTGAAGAGCCACAAGCAGATAGCACCTACCACGTACCACCGATACAGTGACTTTTGCTCCACGAGATTTTATATGAGCGCGCCAATTGCTGTTACTGCCAAAAGGTAGTGACATCTCATCACAAGCTGCATGTATCGTAGTTGGACAGCTGCACAAGTCGTCGGTATTACGAGAATGAGAGCACAACCGCCCTACATGTGATTGATCATTATCAATCAACGCAACAGGCGCACTTGCCTCGAATGTCTTGGACTTACAGCTAGTGGAACAATACTCCGTGGGCTTGCCAGGTTCGTCGTCCTGGCAGCAGTAACAGGCAGTGAATAGTGTAACAGAGAATGGAGTACACAGATTCGACCTACCCAGCGATGGAACCACGCAAGCATCTGGCGGTCTATGTGGAGCAGATCTGCCGGAAGACCAAAGCTGATGGCGGTTCACAGAGGCACAAGGTTGATGACTACCATGCAACCAGCCCTTTTCTGTGCTTGCGCCCACGAATTGGTTCGAAGCCGGAGACCAACGATGTTCCCGGCTAGCATGACAGCCATGATCAGCGCTAGTTGGAGATTTCCAGCCAACGCATGCATCTGGGTAAATGAACAAAGGCAAAGCTTCTGCAAGGGACTAGGACATTTGCTCGAAAAGGCCGACGGGAGGTCATATGGTGTCCTGTCCATGCCCAGTGCCATACATCTCGCGTAACCCAGTAATTTAGGCAGATCGCTATAATTATGGCCGCTGAAACGGCGTATAAGTTAGGGAGAGAGGTATCAGCAATCCATTGATACCACTTTGACCCGGTTGGGGGCATTATCTCAAGTAGCACCCTAGAGGGGGAAGTCACCTTTTCTTATGAGGAAGTAGGGCTACTGTGGGGTAGCCATTGTTTTTCGAGCAATGAATTGGGTTCTAGTCATGGTGATAGGATTGGGGCGGTCGTTTTCGGCTGTTCATTGCGGGCTCAACGAACAATTACGAAAATGCTCTCCACAAGACTGCTCAGTGGACTGGTCGACGCAGCAATTTCATCTTTCATGTAACATACAAATTGGAGATTGTCCCCCTTATGAGATCCTTTGACCATTCATAATGTCATGTCCCTATGAATATCTTGTCTGTTATCCGCGGTAGATTGTAATAAATTGGTTGTTCTGAAATCCTAAATGGGCTATAAAATCTGGTCAATCTGACCTGGACGAATGTGAGCTTGCTTTTCCTCGGGCGGTTGCGGGTGATTCAGCCTGTTTTCTGCCAAGTTGGACCTCAACTTGTTGTTGTTGAGCTCTAGGGCGCAATTATCTTGCTGAATTATACTTATATGTTCAAGCAAATACTGATTCTGTTCTTCCAAACTGGCGTTTGTGTTGGCGTGAGCCCGTAGAATTTCGTCGTATTTTCGCAGCATACTCATTGCTCACCATGCATAGTGGCAATGGAGCTAAATGTGCCCAGATCTATTTAGGCAACGCTCTTACCGCCAGTGGCCATTAGCGATACTGTACGGAGTGTTTTGAAATTTAGTGGTTCGCAGTAGTTCGCAGAATTTAGTGCCCCGAAGTTGATTTGGGTACCCAAAGCCGCCAATTTACTGCGTAGACTTTGACTTTGACAATCACTCCATTTGTGTTGAAAATTGTGTGTACGGCTGAATCCAAAACGTGATTTCTTCCCCCTTTTGAAGGTTCGATCGATCGGGATCTTCCGCTTCAAGGCCCGCGGCCACCTCGAGCCCTGGAACCCTTCCCAATGCCAACGGATGCCAGGAGGCAATCCGCACTCCACACCACTCGGTAGCCCCGGAGCCGCTTCATGATCAGGAGTCTACAGATTTACCTTTCACGTGAGATCCGGCCCATTTGTGTGTTTTACCTATTTCCTTTATATCTCCCAATCAGTTTCCTCCGCTCGTGCCACGCCCATACGTTGGCTTAGGGTCACCCAAGAACCACAATAAAGTAAGAATCGGAATGCTCTCGGGTCTGCTGTCTGGCCCCAGGCATTCTCCATTGCTTTCTGAATCGCCTCCGGGTCAACAAAGCCCAGCCCATCGACAGCCTCTTGTGTCAATAACCCCTTGAATTTGCGGTGCAATGGTCCATCCTTGGGCCATTTAGTGGGCGCAAGGAAAGGGTGCTTCTTCCGTTTGTACAGCTCGTCTGTAATATAAGGACGCACCGCCTGACGCAGGATCCATTTTTCATTGATTGACTGCAAGGCTTGGCTGGATTTGGTCCAGATAGGACCCAATTCACCACAACTGCTTGCGTTTTCGACCGAGTAGTGCAGTTTAACGCTGGGCGGTAATCTATTCAGGTACTCGGTGAGATGGTGATCGAGGAATGGGGTTCGTGCTTCAACACTATGTGCCATCTCCGTGCGATCGCCAAGACATGATAAGAAAACGTTCGCGAGCACGTTCTTGTTCCACATGTACATGGAAGTGTGTAAGGGGTGCCACATTGACCGCATCTTTGCTTGTACATCGCTCGAGTGAGAATTGAGGACCGTCATGCGGTAATCGAAATTCGCATGTCGGCTTTGGAGCCAGGGGGCGAAGAGAGAGGCAGTCGGATGCCATGCCAGCAGAGTATCACACGTGTCGAATGCTCCCGGTCCTGCGCTTGAATGAGGAACGGGGATATTGTCCAAGACTGTTCCACCTATTTTTTCCCAAATTCCTTTCATCTCTTGCTGTGCAGATTTGAACAGGTTTTCTCTAAGGTCTCCGTTTTTGGCCAACTCAGAGTCGGGGGAAGCTCCGTCAGCCTCGCGAAGGAATTCGACAGGGAAGCAAGGGTAGCCAGCAAAATGTTCGTCAGACCCTTCACCGGTCAGGACGACCTTGATTCCATGTTCTTGTGGGAGAGTTGAGAGCGCGAATTTGGCCACAGAATTAAGATCGTAGTGATGATGCTCGCAGTGGAACACGGCGTCTTCAAAGTCTTCAGCCAATGTATCTTCCGTGATGATCTTCTTGATGGTCTTTACTCCAAGCCACTCCGCTGTGCGCTCGGCAATATCTTTTGTCTGTTAGTTCCGCATGATATACTTGGTGAGAACACTGGTCTGCAGCCCTCAAGACTTACGTGATTCATCATACCCAGATGTCTCCGGAAACGCCACACTGAAGCAGGTGACGCGAGAATTCTCTGCGTTTCCAAGCTTAACATGTTCTTTGCGTGAAAGTTCAGTGACTATACCAGCAATAGCAGAGGAGTCGATGCCACCAGAGAGGTAAACGCCAATAGGAACGTCAGCGCGCAGACGAAGACGGATAGATTCGACTAGCCTCGCGCGAACGCCACTTACCATCTCATCAATGGAGCGAGTTTCGGGTTTGGTCTGTACCAAGACAATCAGTTGTTGGCGCTCGCAGCTTAAATTTTCGACCAACCAACCTTGTCTTCATACTCAGCATCCCAATACTTGACCTGCTGCACACCACCTTGCTCTGTAATATCAAGATAGTGTCCAGGCAGAACCTTTCGAACGCCGCGGAACAGCGTTCGGTCATCTAACATCCAGCCAGCGTCGAAAATTGCGCGCACATCCCAGCGCGGCTTCCAACCCATAGGCAAGAATGCCTTGGCCTCGGAGGCAACCAGTAGTGTCGACCCGAGGCGAGTATACACCAATGGCTTGATGCCATAGCGGTCGCGTCCGGCGATCACGTGCCGAGAACTTTCACGGTTATCATAAATGACAAATGCAAATTCACCCCGAAGATGGGTGAAGAATCCCGGGGCGCCGTAGATCTTGTAGAGCGCCAAAACCAGCTCGCTGTCGCTGTCGCTCTGGAAAACGTAACCGTGAACCGTTTCGCACTCTCGGCGAATGGAATCATAGTCATATATTTCGCCGTTTACCACGGCATGTATTTGGTTGTCGCTTCCATGGAGCGGCTGTCGCCCCGCGGAGGACAGGTCATTGATGGAAAGTCGACAATGAGCCAGCCCTACTTGCTCGTTGTCACTGATCCAAATGTCCGAGTCATCAGGGCCACGGTGGGCGATGATATCAACAGAGGCTTTGAGCTGCGTCGCAAGTCTCTTCGCCGTACCACTAAATTGGGAGTCCAACTTGGTTTCCGCGTTGGAAGGGGCACTTCCATGATGGGTACAACCATTGTGGCACTTGTTGCTTACTGGTGCAAGCGAAACACAAGCAGAAATTCCACACATTGTGAACTCACCAATTGCGATAAATTAAAACACTGTTAAAAGAAAAGTTCAACCATGTTCGTCACAGATTAAAGGGGGTCTGAGGGGCATGCTAGGGCCGGGATATTCCGCCCCCTAATTTGAAGTAGTTAGGGGCCATTGCGTTCGATGAAGAGCAGACAACAGTAGACAAAAGAAAACTAGAAACAAGCAACCGTGGGTGGACGACGATACTCTCTCTCCCAACCATAACCATGCAAGTAATATCATGGAACAACCATCACACCATGGAACGGAACCTGCATCCATCCCATATTCTCCAGAGTGCACCCTTTAAGCGCCTTATGTTCCTCCTCTACCCTTTTCCCCTCCTCGTATGAATTATACTCCTTCTAATTCCCACGAACCAGGCCCACAAACCCATCTTCATTAGCGAGAACCGAATCTAACACATCCTGCGTAACCCGGATATAGCACAAGTATCGTTCCGAAAATCCCGAGCCGGTGCGTTGTTCCTATTGCGCTGCAGTCGCCGCCCATCGCTTTGAATGGTCACCACCGCCGCAGTGGCCCCGTCAATCCTCGAGTCCTCGAATACGGTCACGGCTAGATTATTAAGTAAATCAAGCCCCCCGGCCTATTCTAGCGTCTCCTTGGTGTTAACGAGTAGAAGACGCATAAATTCCTCCTAGGCTGTGTCGCTCTCGTAGGTTTATCGGTAAATAACGAATCCATAGGCAAGATAGCCGTACTCGTGGAGATATTGCTCGATTTAGTCGGCCTCGTTGGATTAGAGACTCCTACTCGGGATACGTGGAGACAGGCTTTGTAAGGGGGGGGGGGGGATTAAGCAGGTGAGCGTGTTTTTCCATTTGGCTTAGAGGGCTAGGAGTAGTATTTACCGTGGAAAAAGGTTGAGCTATATTTCGATGCCAGATTCTTTGCCTAGGAGACGTACGCAACGCGAAAAAGCTAAAGTGAAGTTTCGGAGTAACCTGGGTACACTCCTAGCAAAACTCATTACTATGTGTGGGAAGGAAAGTAATGTCAAAAAAGATGGGTAATTTGTAAGTATAATAATTAATCTGGAGACCAGGCTTTTTACCTAATTTGCAAGGTTAGTTTGACGATGTTTCTTTTGCTCTAATAATATTTGTATAGCTTGCGATGGTGACTGCCTTGATTTGTTGATTGCGTTTATTGGCACCCAGCATTAAGCCCTATTAGGCCATCACATGATTGCCAGATGTACCCTGTTGTGGACACCCAGCTGGACAAGTGTAGAAAAGACTTACGCTAAGCTATATTAGGCTATCATGTGATAACTACTTGTACCCGTCCAGCTGGAACCCGCAGTAGGTCGCATTCCCACATGTGATTGGTGACTGGCATGTCCATAACCTATCTTTTCCAAAAGGAATACGGAAGGTCCGTTGCAAACTTTGTGCGGAGTATATCGAAGCCAAAGCGGCGATTATCCCCTTCTGATTAGCCCTAGTCATAATTCACGGGCACCTCACTGGCCATCATTTTGAAGAATAGATCTACGCTTTTAAGAAAAAAAAAGGGTCCGCTATATCACCTATAGTAGAAGCGCGGGGGCTACTCCGCGAGAAACTAGAGAGAGAATCAATTTTGAAGAGATTCCTTGATTCTTAAAAGTCTAAGTAGCTGATAAGGTTCTAACCTCTTAATGTGTCTAGCGTTTAGAAAATTAAGTGCGAATTGATGGCATGGGGGTGGTTGAACTAAGGTGGTGGCATACGTCAACAAAGTTGTATTCGGCATGCCGGGTATGGTGCTATGAAGATGCTTATGTGGTGTGGCTTTTCGCCGCAGCGTGCTTTTGTACAGTCTGGCAAAAATCTAGCTGTACGACAAATTGTATGGCATGAATGGCAGATAAAGGCGCTACGTGCAATATTGAGGCTCAAGCCTGCTACTCAGTCGGTATTGTCAGACCCACCAGTATTCGTTTTCTCAGTTCTGCTATTTATATCCCTAGTTCGTTTATTCGCTAACGCAACACCTTTCAGTTAGATCCTACACTTAATATGACCAATGAGATATCGGTGACTCTCTTATATTATTACTATGCTTGAAATTGTTATACACTTATACCTAATCCGCCCATTCGAAGCTACTAGAGATCTAGCGGTACAGCAAATGTATGGTATGGCTCAATGATATTTAAGACTCTAATTGAAATGATAAAACCCGCTAATTTAACAATCTGTACGGATATCGATAACCCACTGTATCATACACTTTTGTAAAGTATGCCTGGTACCAGTTGGCATATAATTTCTGGGCACAATATCCTGTCTCCACCATGTATTCAGCTTAGAATTCGACACAACCTGTCATACTACCGGCTACATCACCTGAAATGTTGATTGGCCGGTGCTTTCAAGCTGTGGCCTCTGTTTATGTCGTCGAATTCCCCACTTGAGCTGACAGCAGGCGGAAGTCCGATTGAGTCCGATTGAAACAGATAGGTTAGTGTAGTTCCGAAGATACTCCGCCGAGTGCCACCAATGTGCCGTTAAAGAGTAGATCTACGATTGCATTATTAATCGAAGAAAACAATTCCAAATGATACCCTTTAGTCCAACGCCTTGTCCTTTGCCATATCAATTATCTATATAGTCTGATGAACGTCTTCCTTAAGTCCATCTTTGACTCTTCTTGTTAGTTACTTCCCTTTTGATTGTGAGAGTATTTGCGTCTCCTTTAGGCTGTTGGTAGAAGTCTGAGATTATTGTTGTACCTGAAACTATATCAGTTTAATGTAGAGAGATACGCACGGAACAAACAAAGGCGGGTGGGGAGTTTGAATCCGTTGTATACTATAATTGAGACATGAGAAAGATGATCCTTTCCAGTTTTCACACGGGAGGAGGGTACAGCAAATCTATCGTACGGTCCTGTTGTCTTAGATATTATATTATGCATGGTTTCTGTAGTATCAAATCACCATTATAAAAGGAAGCTGTCAGTCTCGACGTTTCCAGAGCATCACAAATCTACCAACCACATTGACCAGCAAATAATTCATTCTTCTTTGACTTGGTAAAAGATGCAGCTTCTCTCTCTTTTTAGCTCTTTGGCTCTTATGGCTGCGGTAGTTTCCGCGGCCGATCGAGGCAGCTATACCAGTCCTGGGATCGGGGCTCGCAAGAAGGCGATCTTGCATGCTGGTGGCAACACTCGTGATATGGCCATTGCCATGCTGGAGACGTGAGTCTACTTGTTTAGTATTCGTTCCTAATAAGCTAGCTTACAACTACTAGCGACACCATGACCACGGCCTACACTTATGGTATGTCTAAGAGTTAGCCAGCGAAACAAGTGGTGGTGCTAATATCCGTACTTATAGGTGATGGAAAGACAGGTGATGGCACAAATTTCGGCGTGTTCAAGCAGAACTGGTATATGCTGAGAAATTCTGCATCTGAATTCCGGGGTCAGGCCGCAGACCAGGTCTCTAATGGTGCTATTCTCAAGTAAGTTATGGTATAGGCGACAGGCCGAAGTATGTCAAGCTAATGCTCGAGTGCTAGTTCGAACCTGAAAAAGGACATTAAAGCTCGCCACGACGGCGAGAAGCACTTCGGATATGAAATTTGGTTCAGTGGTCACCGTAATGGAGAATCGGGTGTTAATAACCCGGGCACAGCTGATATCAAAAGTGGGTTTCATCTGATAATCATCACCCCTAGTTCACGAATCTTTTTACTGACTTTATCGATAGCGTATATGGATGGCGTATCATGGATTCAACAGCAGATCGAGAGTGACAAAAAGTACCTGAGCGACGACACTCGCTTCTGGGTTGATGTCGTGGCTATCTAACCAAATGGCATCTGGTGGCAGACAGATAGCTATACATCCCGGAATAAGGCTATGCGCTTTGTGCCACGTGGAGTACTTCTCAGCCGTCACACATCCCTTAGAAGTTTTTTCGTTCATCTACTCTCTATTCTCTTTTATTTGCCCTCCCACTGAGATAGTACACTCATTTATAAACCTTCATACAAACACACTCCTACTACCAAAACCATACTATTTCTGGTAAGCACAGATTGCGTCATGTATGTTCTCAGAGAACTGCGTATGTTGTGCTGAAATTTGAGCCACTAGATAAAGAGCCAGCGGGAACCAAATTAATCTCAATCTTGTCATGGAATTAGTACATACGAACATGTTTTTATACATATTTGCTAGTAGACTGAGCCTTCTTCAGATAGTTCCTCCAGGTTATATAAACCTTACTTCTTTCACTGCGTCCAAAAAGAGAATGAATGAGTAAATCACTTTATTATTTATTGAGACAATCGATTGTTTGACCACTGGCTGCAAATCTTCTCTTATCCGTTGAACTTCATGCTTTCACCACTCTTACGTGTCTATCGTTTGTTTTATTGATATCGTAGAAAACAGCGTTTACCCTATCAAATAGCCATCGCCTTTTATTGTTCAGAATTCTACCATCCCTGGCCACGTGTAGGTGAGCGAAAGGCCATCTAACACAGACATAGGGTTCTGGCAACAGAAGTCTTCGGTGTTTAGAGATCATATTCAACTTCTGCATTCACCTCGCTGTTAGTAGCACACGGGAAGTAATAAAGCGTGCTAGGATCATCATATGGAACACGGAGGAGAACCCGGACAATCCCGTTAGCCACGTAGGAGAACTTGAGCCCTTCCTAGATTATCACATGATACTCTTAGAAAATAGCGCAACAGACGACACGCGCTGCATTGTACCTCAACTTCGCTTCTTTACTCGTGGGTGTCTTATTCGATTTGGCCATATCCTTCTACAAGTCTATTAGTCAAGGCCCCGTCAGAAGGATTACGACGGGAAGACTGTGAAGTGACTTATACTCGACAGTCGTGAGGAGAGTGGTAGTGTTACCGTCGACATAATGGATGCAGAAGTGATCGGGTCTCGGGTGTGGGGTACACTTGACTATTGGCTGGCATCCGCTTCAATGATATCCTTGTCATTTAGGGAATTCGTATGGTTTCTGAACTAGATGCCATCGCCAAATGAAGAAAGGGAAGACTCATGTTTGATAATACTCTGGAGTCCCGCAACTTTATGAAGGGTGACGTGCTTTGGCTTAACAAATTAGAGGGGCATGGATTTGGTTCTGCCCAGTTTCGTATCACCAAAGCTGCCACTGTCTTTTTTGACTTAATACAATTTGACCGTAACTGAATATATATCAAAAAGTGCCGCCGAAGATATGCGGCTTTAAGTACTTTGATTCTTTCGGATTATAGAAGAGGCAGAAGTCTGCGGCTGACTGGCGTGCCCAAACTTGAAAGGGTGACAAGTGGGGCAAGTGAGAGAGGCGGAGGACGAGCGGCGAAGACGGGTCTTTTATGTCGGGAGCATTGAAGGGAGGTTACGTGACGACGTATTAGGGCGTTAAACTTAATACGGCAAAATTGACCCGACGTAGTAATTCATAGGTCCGCCGTTTACAGTTTAGACGGAAATAGTCGTTATGTATATTGCGACAAAGGATACAAAGCATTGCGACTACCCAATGAATGGTTCACATTGCTCGCTCGTATACCCGAATCTGTGTCGCAATAGCGACCCGGCGCTTGGCATTTACTCTTCCTATATTTCCATCTGTTTGCAGTTTTTACTTTTCAAAATTATGAACAAGGTTATTTCCCATAGAACTGCTGTACATGGTTTCCGTGTTAGTTCTCGTTAGGTGAACAAACTCGTTCATCAGAATGCAAAAAAAGGCAAAAGGTATAAAAAAACGAATGAATGTAGAAGATCTAGCTCTCAACTTTCAAGCAACAAAAACATTTTTGTACTCGGGAGTATGGTCAAAAAAGATGCGAATGCAGCAAAGATCCTGCCTGTTTGACAGACAGAATGGAAATTGTTGGGGCATTGACCTTCTTTTCGCGCTGCAAGAGATCAAGAGAAATGGATATAGAGTTAGGAAGAACGATTATTTTCCAAGGAATCACCCTTAAGTCGCACAGTCAGAGGTTGATCGGATAATACTAGACGTTAACGTGGGTAGCAAAGATCAGAGTGTGTTTGGTCTCGAATAAAGTTTGAGTAGACATATTCCATGCAGTCTTTGTCTGCGGTATCACAATGCAGATTAGCTAGAAAGCACTTGCAACCAAGTCTCTGAGCGATGGCAAGTTTAAATTGAGTAAGCTCAACATCCGTACTCAATCTCATTCCTTGGGAGCGAAGATTATAGAGCGCGGACTTAAATCGGGCAACAAATGCGGCGGCAGAAGTTCGCTGGTAACGAAGCTCAAGCCATTCCATCCATACGCCTGTAATTGGCTTAGGCGGAGCCTTGCAATATAGAGCTTCCAGTTTCAAATATGCTTCTCTGGCATGGAAAGTACGCTCGATCTGAAGAAATGGCTGTTTGGCAAGAGCAAAATCCAGATATGCACGAGCCTCAACTTCGAGGGAATTCCAAGACGCGAGCGAAATGTGATTTTGTGAGCGTATCTGCTTGCCGATTGCAGCATTGAGCTCTTGATACTCCCCAAATGCTTGTTTAGTAAGCTCATTGGGCGAAAGATGGTACTTCACTGCAATTGCGTCAATCGCGATTTGCGGAGTGTGCTCAACAGCAACAGGGGCCGTATAATTGCCAGTGAAAATGTCCCAGTAGATTGGATTGATGGTACGGGTGACGTATTGGAACTTTTGCTGCCAGGTATTCCAATTAGAAGCACCTTGTAAAACTGGAATCGTGACACCGATGCTGTCGGGCATAACGTTTTCGATTGCAGGATCGGGGGTAAAGTCTTCTGCTTTCGATGCAAAGTTAGCAAAGCCATCATAGGATTAGACTACGGGATACCAAATGTGACTCCGGCTATTCTCCTCGGGGGACAACAGGACGTGTGTCGTGGCTTAGAGACCATCAATTGCTTACTGTCAGCCATTGTGTTTTTCAATGGAAGGAGGATAATTCAATGTGGAAGAAAGAAGGTCATAGGTATAACGTCATTAGCAGCGTCTAAGTAACGCCAGCAGATAAAAGTGGTAATGGATCCTTGGAATCCTTTGGAGCAGTGGGATATCACACGTAAACTCGAAGTATTGGACAGCGGAGAACGGATTGTACGCATCTTTAAAAATTCTTTGGAGCAGTGATATCCCATGCTCATGGGCTTCTCATAATGCGTTCTTGATCTATTATCAGTCAATAAAACGGCCGAATAAGGCTCGGATAACGCCTGACTGACAGATAGAGAGTGGACGTAGAGGAGGACAAATTGCACAAATCTGCATTAATCTTGGTCCTGAATCTCTTGATGTTGGAAGAAAAGAAGTCGGATAAAGGTCAAAATCGTGCACAGAGAGGCGGAGCGGAGCTTCAGTCCGTCAAAAGCAACGGCAGCAGCCAAAAAGGGTTAAATATGCCTAGCGCTTTCGAGCTCTACACAAATTTTACAGCCATCTCCACTGATAGGAAAGTGAAGCAACGGGGACTTGGGGCCTCATATATCATACATAATTGAGTTTACTCTATAAATGAATATACATATTTGGGCAACACGCGCAAGAAATTTCACAGAATTCTCACATCTCTTTTATTTATCTCGAACTTATATCTCAAATGTATAGCATCACGTCCCTCCACCATGGACTCATTGGTTGAGATTCCAAATTCTAGCCACCCGGAATGCAGCTAGTCTGCCAAAGTCGTATTCAAAGAACATATGAATCGAAACAAACACAACATAAATACGATCCAGTTCACCGATGCGAAAACAGGAAACAGGATATATAGAAGAGAACATCTCAGTCTCAGACTTAAGACTGTTTGCAAAGGGTTTGTTCGATGCCTAAGGCTAGATCAGTACAGTGAGCCTATCTGGATGAAACATGTGCCGTAGATTCAGCTGATATGAAATTCGTCGCTAACAGATCAAAAACAGCTATTACCCTCCCGATCATAACCAAATAAATCAAGAGATAACTATCAGAACATGAAAGGACAAACTGACCCAAACTTGTCTCTGCTAGGATAGTCGTTCACTTAACGCGCTTGTGCACACCTAAAACGGACCCTTGTGCTGGAAGCTGGCTCCGGATAAAATCTGGATAAACCTTTTCCATGAGTTCTGGATCATGGGCATCGACCCTCATGTCCGCCATATATTTGGTTGACTCCGGATGCGATTTAATGGCCTGTTGGAACACGGCCAGCACCACAGTAGACGGAACTTCGACCGACTGCTCTCTGACGTCTTGAAGACCGTTCTTGAATCTTTCCACGAAGTCACCAGGAGGCATTCTCCGATGATATTTTACCTTCCCCCATTTGTCCCATGCAACAAAGATTGACTGCGCAGATGTGTCACCGTAGAGCACCTCAAGTTTCAGATACGCTTCGCGAGCATCTGAGATTCGATCAATCATGTTCCGGGGTTCATCTTCAAGGCTCGAGCCTAGAATCTCCCTAGCGCGAATATTTAACACGCGTCGGTTGCGGGATTGAGACCCCCCTCCTCGTTAGAGGAACCATTGCAGGAGATTCCTGTGATCACCACATCGGAATCAGTGTCGGACTCATTGGCGGAGCAAAAAAGCGGTTCCGGCTTTGTTAAACTTTTGCGTTCGGAGATTTCGGGTTCTTTCTTGATATCATCTGACGGTCTGTCCATGATGATATCCCAGTATGTGCCAGTATGGTCAACCTCGTAAATCGCCTCTTCAAGGTTTTTTCGCCAGCTCACCCAATTCGGCTTTCCCACGAGCCTCGGGAGCCAATATGGAACTCTCAACTCTTCTTGGTGGGCCATTTTGATGGATAGGAGAGAGATCGACGAACGCAGTGTGACGGAGGCCTTTTCATATGAGTCAACATGTTCTCTGAAACGCAATGAAAGTACTCTAGAGGAAGTAACCTTGAAGTGATTCAGATTTGGGTCGAGAAAAGCAATGAAGGCGGCTACTAGCTGGCAATGGGAGCAGAGGCGCTGTTCAGCGCTGGACGAAGAGTGCAGAAAGTAAGACGTGGGTGCAGGAGCGTAGTTGTGGCAGAACCGCACCTAGAACTCCAGTTCTCCTTTAGATGAGGAGCTGGCACTTCAAAGTTTGCGATATGTCGGCGTGGAGGTTAGAAAGAAATAAAGGTTTGTAGATGAGAAAGATGATTATCGATGCGGGGTGTTTGAGGCGGGAAATGCGGAAAATAAGAGGAAACAGGATGGTAAGCGGACTTGTGGAGGCAAAATCAGGTTCTTGAAAAGCAGGAAGTGACGAATCTATTGTTCCGTGAGGTTGGACATAAAATGAGGAGAGGAAAAAAGGAGCAGAGGTAACAGCAGTCAAGAAGTCAAGTGGAAGAAAAATGATTTCGATGAAAGAGTAGAAAGAACAATTACGGCGAGTTATGATTAGGTGGATATATGCAAAATTGAAGTGCAAATGCGAGTCAAGTGACGGGAAAGTGATCGATTGGGGTGCAGGGTGGTTTGGTTCAGAATGGATAGGGCTGATAATGCAGTGAGAGAACAGGTACAACTTGACGCCTTTCGGGATACCTTCATGAATTGTATGATATGAGAACTGTTGTAGACAAATTCCGTTAGCATTATCTTATGCTATCAGCCTTCTTTTGCATTCCTTGTTGCCTAAGTCACGCTGCAATGGATCTAACAGCTAGAATTCTTAGAAGTGCACACCGGACAGACGGCGATTCAAGGTGGCACTATTGATGCTGTCAAGGTCAAATCATTCTTCTCGACTCACCATTAGCAGCTACTTGAAGAGACATTTGGCTGTATCTCTTGGGAGTATATTATGCTTATGCAAAATGAAGATTTCTCCGATGACAAAAAGCCAGTCATATATAGCTGGGATTGGAAATTACACCCTGTATTTAAGTTCGTGATAGACAAACCTCTCTTTTTCTCCACCCACAAATTGAGTTCGCCTCTTCAAATATCTCAATTATTAACGAAACCCCACCATGGATCTCAAAACAGATGAGGAATCAGCTTCCTCTTCGATTGTCTGCGCTGTCACCGAGCCATCGCGGAGCGAAGACTTCGATCATTTACCCGAAGGGGAATCTGGTCCCAACCTAATACCAATCGACCAATACGCCCCCGATCCATTCGAGCCCAGTACCCGATGGCGATCGTGATCAGGCTTCCTGTGGGAACTGGCTATTCCGTTCTTTGGCTCAGAGTGCCGCCAATATTGGATAACGACAACATGGGGCTCACAACTTGATAGTATTACTCTCGAATTTTACCGAAGTTGGAGGATCTTTCCGCGTTCCAGGCTGGAGTATTTTTTATAAACAAAGCAGAACAAGAAAGATGCATAACGATCGTGTTCTCATGGAGGAAGGAAGATTGAAATTGACCCCGCGACTCTCGAAATACGATTGGTGGCAGAGAATGCAAATGTGCTATGTTGTTGGCATTCAGCCTAATTGTGTTAAGCTTGAGGGGCAGCACCGTCACAAGCTAATCGTGGAGCTCATCAAGAGCTTTTAAAGGGATTGATCGCCCAGTCAATATAGCAGACACAATTTTCTCGATAAAAAAGGGAGTCAGCAACGAGAAACTGAAGAAAATTGGATCGACAGTTCTGCTACTGCATTGCTACTGCATTCTGGGAATTAAGGGACTGATTCAGGCATCCCATACCGTGTCTTCGACAATGCCACCATTCACTCAGATCGCTGTCAGTCTGGCAGCAGCAATAGCTTGTACTCAAGCCACCGTAATCAACTCGAATGTTGCGACTGTGTCTATAAATACCAACGTCAAATTCAAGAGCTGGTGGCTTTGGTGTGTCGCAGGCGTTCCAACGTGCCGAGGATATATACGGCAAGGAAGGTCTGTCCAGCAAAAACACCACGTTGGTGCTGGACCTTCTATTGAGTACCGACAAAGGCGCCGGTTTCACGATTCTCCGCAACGGAATTGGCTCTAGCAACAGCTCAACCAGCAATTTCATGAACTCCATCGAGCCTTTCAGTCCTGGATCACCGAGCGCAGGCCCGCACTATGTCTGGGATCGCAACGACAGCGGCCAATTTCCGTTAGCTCAGGCGGCATATGACCGCGGTCTCGTTAACTTGTACAGCAATGCGTGGTCGGCACCTGGATACATGAAAATAAATGGCGACGAGAATAACGGGGTATTTATGTGGAGTCACAGATGCCTGCTGTGAACCTGCGAGTTGGATGCAGGCGTACGCGGACTATATAGTTCAATGGGCGCGCTTTTACAAACAGTCTGATGTGAAGGTGCCTAATATCGGCTTTTTGAATGAGCCCGAGTTTGCCGCA
Source organism: Penicillium soppii (assembly GCF_028829465.1). Lineage (NCBI taxonomy): Eukaryota > Fungi > Ascomycota > Eurotiomycetes > Eurotiales > Aspergillaceae > Penicillium > Penicillium soppii. The sequence continues at coordinate 3,045,634 of NW_026643233.1, forward strand.
ACTTATGCCGACATGCTGTCCGACGGAGTTCATGCTGCAGAGTTTATCCGAGTGTTAGCAAAGGCTGTTAAGGCTTCTTTTATGAACCTTGCAATGAACTGATGCGATGGTATTGGTTGGGAAGAGCAAGAGGCGATGATGGCTGGCCTCCAGGCGGGTCCTGACCCGGCGGAAGCCTACCTGAGTGTTGTCTCAGGTCACGGGTATAACTCGGTCCCGGATTTCTCGCTCACGACCACAGAGAAGACATGGGTCACGGAATGGGCTAACCTCTCGGGTGGCTTTACCCCTTACACATTCTTTGGGAATGGTGGGTCAGGGGAGGGATTGACCTGGGCGCGAAATATTCAAGTTGGGCTTGTGAAAGCCAATGTCAGCGGCTTTCTTTACTGAATTGGAGCAGAGAATTCGACCACAGACAGTGGACTCATCAATCTCATCGGGGATGAAGTCATTCCTAGCAAGCGCTTCTGGGCCTTCGCCCAGTTTAGTCGTCTAGCGTGGCCAGGTGCCCGTCGGGTGGATGCTAGCAGTTCCGATTCTTTGCTGTATGTCAGTTCATTTTTGAACATCGACGGAAGTATCGCCACTCAAGCAATCAACAATAACACACAAGCGTACGAGGTCAGCTTCAAGGTCCATACACGTGGGCATATTGGTACTGCGCAGCCCTGGGTGACAAACAATGACCACGACCTTACGCCTCTCAAGTTCATTCGTGTTGGAAATGATGACACTTTCAAGTATGTGATCCCCGCCCACTCAATGATAACATTTGTGTGCTCCTGAGACCATCAGAGTCAGATTGTCTGCATATGTGCATGATATATTGTAGTCTACTTGCGAAATACCAAAGAAAACTCAACGGATAATCGCATATGCAGTTCGAAACATGATGTGTTAAAATGCAAATATCTATCAAGACAGAGATGGAAATCGCCACACAATGAGTGCAAAATCAAATGAAAGTAGAGGTCCTGAATAATGACACTAAACTTTACAGAACATGATGTACAAAGCCAATGTAGGATAGGATCATGCCCAGCCACGACAACGACTTTCTCCGACAAGGAAGTCACAATCGTGCGACGAAGAACCAAGTTTTGTCATCATTGACTCTCAGTGTGACTTTTAGGGCGATCACTGGTTGCTATCTCTGACACATGAGCAGCCCCCAGCTCCACAAAACGTTGGGGTGTTCCTGGTTGATGGAATGTCCCCACGGCAGATTCGGCAACTGGCATCGGAAGTGGCGTTGAAATAGCCTTGAGACGCGTCCGACGCTCCCACAAGGCCCATATTATAGAAGCGACGGCTATCACTCCGAGTGGAACCCCAACACCTGCGCCGATCGCCGCCTCACGCGAGGTGTTGGAGCTAGAGCCGCCATTGCTAGACCCTGGTGTAGTCGTGTTGGTAGCACTTTCAGTTGCGGGCGACTTCACTGAAAGTCCAGCAACGCCTGGTATGGCTGTGCCGCTTGGAATGCTGACGGATTCGAAGTTTCCGCAGTCGATTTTGTTTGTCTGGTTATTCCAGGAGGCTGTGCCACAGCAATAGGAGGTTTTACTGCCGTTATATTGTGCTGCGACGATAGGAAAGCCGGATTTCTTGTTATAAGGCACTAGGGGCAGTTTGGTCAGTTGGATCCATGAGCATGGACCTTTTGTCGGAACAACACCCACTGCAATATGTGTATGATCCGCATAAATCCCAGCTTCGGTCAGTACAGCTTGCACGAGAAAGCGCAAATCCACGCTTTCCTTGAAGATAGCATAGGCCATTTGACATGCAAACATCACCCTTGTTACAGCAGAATGTCGTTGCATCAGGCGTGCAAGGTACGTCATCGACCGCTTGGGTCCCATCGGGATTGTAACAATTGATATCGGCCATAGCTAGCACCGACCACCATGGCAGTACTGCTAGTGCGAACGTGAGAAACGACCATTTTTTGTTGACCATGGCGCAAACAAGAAGCAACCCGAGGTTCGACGAGGGGAAGTGCTCTATTGATCAGAAACAAGAGCTGGGCTGACCACTTGCCAAGAGGCTTGGCCCCATGTTGTCCAAGGAAAAAGAGCAATTCTACTGCACTATGTCAGTCCTCATGCACGGGACTTTGGGGGCTGACGTGGAATTCAAGATGGTGATTGGTCCAGCGGGACAGGGTCTTCGCGAGTATCCGAACCGACTCTCTTTGCTGCCGATTGCTGCCTCAGTTGGTAATGATCGACTTCTAGCCCGCAGCCAAATTTCAGCCACCGCAGTATATAATGCGGCGAATCGTGATATGCCCTTTTAATCTTGTGGGTATTTTCTACTTGGCATTATGCAGAAGATGACCAGTGTTCGAACAACTTCCTATGAACTTTTGACTTGGTATCCTTCAGAAGCTCTACCCAAGCCGCTATATATAACTCACTTTTAAGACATCAAGAGGAAGACATAACGCTCTTTGAACTGATAGTCAGCTTGAACTACTTGCGAAGAAACTTCTCTGGTAGGATTGACTCACAAATTCTTGTACCATTTTGATATCCCTCCGAAGCTTTTCCTCCGATACACTTGGTCGCAAATTTCGGGAATTTCTAACTTCATTCCCTCCAGTAATTTGCACATTCTGCGCATACATCTCATAGTCGACGCTGTTGTTTCCGGTATAGTGTAGGTCCGGCGAGGGAATATCATTCCATTCTATTGCTGCCGCAGGATGCTTACCGCGTGCTGAAGTGTTCCGATCATATGAAGTTGGTGAGATGCCGGAAGATCCGTATGGAGAATGAACTGCACTTGAAGAGGTAGATATAATAGCTCGGAATGGAGGCAGGCTTCCGACGACCACAGCTATCGAGATCGTTTTATTGAGTCAGCACTATTGGACAGTCGGTAATGGGGAACTTACAGATTGATGATTCAACAATACCCCAAACTGCCAGCGCTGCTTGGTCTGAGAACGTTTTGCCAGTTATTTCAATGGCTCTGATGATTGCTGCCGCAATGATAGCGAACCCTAGACAGAAGACGAGAGCTAGACCGAGCTTTTGCTTGAAGTTGATTTTTGCTACCCATAATATGCGGAGGGGAAGGGACATGACTAACCCACTGTGTTAGCTCTGGAGCTTCAAAATGCTAAAGACACTCAAGCGAGAACAGCCATACTCAACAAGTCGGTAAATATGTCCACTGCTGTACTGTAGGATATAGAGATGGTAGATCCTTCTCGATCAATCGGTTTCCCACACTGGCCTGACGATTTTAGAAGTAAATTAGTGATGATTGGCAAAGAAAATATTGCGCCCGTACCAATCTTGAAGTAACTCGACGGCGGATGGCACGTCCAAACTGACCCAATCCAACAGCCGATATATGCTAAAGATGTAAACACCACAGTACACCACCATGCACGACGGTATACCGGCAGTCCATTAGATATCATCCAAAAGAGGGCTAAAAAAGACGCTTTCACACTCCATAGCACCGACCAGAATATTCCGATGATAGTAAATTCATAATATAAGTAGTGTAGCACGTGGTATTCGACGTCGGGACCAGTGGGATGAAACACAAAATAGTAAAGATGAGGTGTCTGTAGCGTCTGTAGTATGGCGTTGGCGATAAGCAGGATCAGTGCGAGGAGCATGAAATAATCATCAGCAAGCAGGCGCTTCATGTACTTTATGCGAATCATTATGCGAGCAGATGTGAAAATGATCCCGAAGCCAGCTCCTCCCCAGGTTATTCCGATCAGGCCATTAGCTGACAGGTGGCCGATCACACCCTGAGGTGGAGTCGTCATCGTCGCTATGTCGTAGGTTTGCTTGGAGCGGGTTAGGATGTGGTCTTTTCAGTCTGTGAACTATTTACCACAGCATATAAGTAGAAAAACTATGCCGGATAATTTGGACATTGGGCTATGTATAACCGGCAATGAGAAAATATGACAACGCCTGTATGTTTGATTTCCATCGATAGAACACCAGACTGGGGGACCTTGTCAGGCCGGGACGCGGCTGAAGGGTAGCGAAGCGGACGTGAAACAATATTATATTTCGGAGTATATTGATATAAAGTATCGATTGTGGTGACTCTGTAAGTCTAGGAGCACCTGAATCTCACACTAAAGAATGCGGCTTACGTCCTAATCCCACGAAACATGTACATTCGACACTGGGGCCGAGGTGCCCTAATACCAAGGGGACTGTCACTTGGATTGCAGGCCAAATTCAAATGGAGGGGTCTGTGAATCGTTGTAGCCGTGTTTCCAATTTCTCTTGTTGATAAAGGTTGAAGAGTTGGGACGCCTCCTGTAGTGGTGCATCTAGGAACATTTGCTTCGAGGGCTTGTTCGGAGTATTCGATGAGGCAAAATTCAGATAGAACGGAGTGTATCGCTTTTTGGCGTTTCTAAAAGCGGACGAATGACAAAAAAAGAATGAGGTCAAAGTCCGAAAAAGAGGAGTTTGTGCGACCAACCATCCGGATCAGCCAGGAAGGAGGCGAAGCCCCATTTTGACACGGAGGATTGTATTTGCATCTTTTTTCTGGATTTTAGACTCATCTTGCGATCATTTAATTCGCTATAGACTTTAGCATTGGCTGCGATTTAGTGAAGTCTAGTCTCTGCACGACGGTTTGCGCATCGGCTTTATGCAATATCGCCCCGCCGTTATGTGAGTTACCCCTCGCATAGCAAATCAAAGGGTATCATGCCAGCACATTTTGCTAGCAAAGAAATTCTCATCTATTGCCGTATTCGAGGTTTCACGTGCATCGCAAATTACAGTTCGTGAGAATTTCAGTGTTTGGCGGTTTTGAAGAAGAAAGATGCGGGAATATCAGGGCTTTGTGTTCGATAGGAGAAAGATATCTTCAGGGGAATCAAAATGAGAGAGGGTGGAGACGCATATATCTTGCATATGCGATGTTGATCGGGTTGCTTTTGGGCCCCGCGCACCGGCGATTTGTTGAATTCTTCACAGTAATATTGTTGCCTCAACGTTCTCTTCTTCGATCGCACAACTTGCGAGATTGACAATTTATCAAGGTGACCTGTTATGAAATCGATATTCTCAGTAATTTTTACGCTTGCTGCCTGTGGCTACGCGAAGCTGAACGAATCCTGTAAATGCGTGAGTTGACACTAACTCACCACAGTGAAGACCTGAGGAATCTAACCGGCTGAGGCTATAACAGACTCCGGATTCGCTGTGTTGGCCTTCAATCCAAAAATGGAATGCCCTCAATACATCCATCTCAGGGACCTTGATTCGCAATCATCCGCTGGCTGTTTCGTGCTATCCCGGAATTTACCAGGACCCGAGAGAATGCGCCAACAAATTTTCCCAGTGGTCAAACTCCACTTTTCAAGAGTTCTCCCCCGTTGGGTATTCCTATCCAACTCATGACTCTTGCCCTCCTGTTGATTTGCGCTCGGGGCAAGCACCGGGCACGTGTGAGCTAGGACCAGCCCCAGTCTACACAATCAACGCAACAGAGCCTGAGCATGTTGCTGCCGGGATTGCATTCGCACAAAGTAACAACATTCGTCTAGTGATAAGAAATACTGGCCATGACATCTTGGGAAAGTGAGTTTTCTCGAACGAACATCGTGGCCTACTTCACTGACTTCGCTGTAGATCTCAAGGTTACGGTTCACTTCAGGTCTGGATCAAGCACATACAAAAAGGAATTTTCTTCCAAGAACATTATATCCCTTCCGATGGATGCACCAGCAAAGGATGGAAGGGTGGTGCTATGACTATCGGTGGAGGGTACGTTTGGGAAGATATCTACAAGCTCGCCTTCGAACGTAACTTGACCGTCGTTGGTGGTGGTGACCCGGTAAGTGATTCCTTTTTGGGAAAGCGAGCTATTTCTTAATATGAATCCTTAAGACTGTTGGCTGCATTGGTGGTTACACCCAGGGTGGTGGTCACTCGCCTGCCAGTCACGACTATGGTCTCGCGGCGGATCAAGTTCTGGAGGCCCAAGTTGTGCTTGCCAATGGTCGGATTGTGACGGCTAACTCCTGTCACTATTCCGACCTCTATTTTGCTATCCGCGGGGGCGGCGGCGGTACCTACGGCGTTGTCACCTCCATGACAGTCAAAGTGTATCCAAGCAAACCTGTTGTGGCGCAATCTCTCACAATCGTCCCGTTAAGTGAAGACGGTCAATCACTTTTGGATGCTATTACCGAGATCTACCAAGAATACCCAAATATCATGGATGCGGGCTTTTCAGGGTACGGTGCTTGGTCTATTAACAGCCCCTCGCCTCTCTTCGCTGATCAGGATATTGGCTATTTCCACACTGCTGCGGCTATGAACCAGTCACTCACTGATGCCCACAAAGCATTTGAACCGCTTCTTTACGTTTTGGAGAAGTACAATGGTACTTCACTGCATATTTCGATAAGTTGGTTCGAATTTCAGACATATGGGGCATATTATCAAGCAATGTCTGGTGTGCGTCAACCGGTAGGTTCGATGAACGGGGCTATGTCGTCACGAATGCTTGACAAATCTGCTTTGACGAATGACCCGTGTTCTCTGCGGGCTATGATAAAAGTCATCGCCGGGGAGGTTAATGAGCAGACAGTCAACAACGTGGAGCTTGTTGGTGGCGGTAAGGTTTTAACCGATGGAGGCGACAGATACTCTGGCGTCAATCCTGCTTGGCGGTCTACCTACATTGTCAATATCGTAGCCCGGCAATGCGCCGACTCTACCTCTTCCAAAGCTATCAGGGACGATATAACGTACAATAAAGGCGGGGCTATGATGAAGCTGACGCCACATTTAGGTGGTTACATGAATGAGGTATGTCGATCACCTCCTACTTTGATTTGGGTTTGTGTTGACAGCTATTTAGGGAAATCGATATGATCCTCTGTGGACAACGAACTTCTATGGCACAAACTACGTACCACTCACCATTATCAAGAAAAAGTACGACCCTATCGGCGTCTTTTACTGCCCAACTTGTGTAGGCAGTCCGGAGTGGTACCAGAAGTATTTGGATGGAAAACAGTACGGTCCACTTTGTCCCACTGGGCTATGAGATCTTTAGTAACTTGAGGCACTGGTTGGGAATTTATTGGCGAAAAGCTCAGAGACCTTGGGATGTTGGGTCAGAAAAATGTAAGCGTTTAATTATCTCTTTAACTCCAAGGATTCGCTCTATCCCTGAGTACATTTATCGTCGTAAGTTCATTTTCACATGAAAATCTAACCAACGCTTGAGCCCATGTACGTATTGCGATAGTATCACATAATATGCAACATTCATCAAAGTGGCAACCATTCGCTTTGCCATTCCCGCTTGACATCCTGGTACTTTAGATGAACCTGGGGATTTGGGTGGGAAAAGTTCGCATGCTGTTCTACCATCACCATGGTGATGCGATGGGATTCCGGGATTACGCCTTTGAGCCAGCTCCCAGCCGACTCGAGCGCATATACTCGCTTCAATATGGCAAGGCTTTCAGCAGTGGAAGAAACACCCTCTCGTCGTTTATATTTTTGGAAGAGACTGATCACTCTTTGCCGCAGAGGCCAGTTGCGACATTTAAATCCGCACAGCATCAGAGACCCGATGAAGCCTTCTTTCACGGAAAATGACATATCAGGCAGTTGCTCGAAAGATGTCAACATGGTTTCAATTGTGTCGACCAATTCTTCGAACTGTGGAAGAAGAGTGTCCCATTCTGTTTCGCCTCCTGAGAACTTCGTCGAAGCATCCAAGATTTGGAAGGTTTTTTTGTTTAATTTCACCATCAATACAGCTCGCTTCTCGCCAAGAGAAGCCGTGTGTTTATCAATCGCGGCACAGTGTTCTAGTTGCAGCTGGAAGCGATTGTGTCTCTTAGATGGAGCATCTAACAAGAAATCCTCCATTTCATCAAGACTAGTAGTGTGCCCCTTGGACTGGGTGTGATCGGTAATCATTACCATCCAGGCTCGGACGGACAGGAGGAGCGTTGTTCTGGCGCGCTCATCTTTTTCTGCATGGGCAGATATATCCGACAGGTTTTCAGACATGAGCTCGCCAAGATAGGGATATTCTCCCCGAATGTGGTCTTTGAAAGCTGTCGCCGTTGCCCAATGAATGTGGAGTTGTACAAAAGTATGCAATAGAACTGAAGCGAACACGCTTTTTTTGCCCTCCCTTTTCCTCCATTCATACAGCATCTTAGTGCCAGATCGGAGATGGGAGCGAACTGCTTCAATGTCGCCTTGAAAAAGTCCAAAAGCAATGAGAACGACACAAGCGATTAATATTCTTTCCATGTGCGCTGAGTCTGGATGTGCATTGGTCATGATGCCAGTCCGGAGTTGAGCGATAGCTTTATTGCATTGTCGAATGGCGAACGTGTCATTTTGATGAGAGGCAGGATTCACGAATTGCTGGTGCAAGGCACTAATCGCAATAATCCCGTGGCGGACCACCGGGTAAGATTCACCAGCTTGATGAACGAGGATCTGCCAAAATTGGTCGAACCCATATCCAGCGCATTGCGTGGCAGTTCGAGAGCGAAATAAGTGCAGATAATCGCGCTCCATCGGTGACAAGTCAACTTGACCTCCGTCAGTCAAACGCGGCGCGAGTTGCTGGTGCGAATGTTCAATGAGGACAGCATTGCGCCTGTTTGAGGCTCGTGCATCTCGAGCTTCACGGGTCCTTCTGTCCAAGGTTACCGTATACCCTTGGCATTCCCGTCCACTGTTGGTACACATCAAGCACGAGGGATGGGTTTCATCGCATTTTTTATGTCGAGATCTTTGTACGAATGAGTATCGGATCGGGTAAATGAAAATCATAGCAAAAGGCCGACTGCTAAAAAATCGGGATGGTATTTACGCAGTGCAAACACCACTCTACCTAGTCTCAAATACTCACTTGCATGTCAAACAACCTGTGCGGACCTTCGCGGCACTAGCCCTTTTCCTTTTCTCCGATTGCTGCATGGTTTGTCTTTGGGCATGGATGTGGACCTGAGAGCCTTGAAGAGATATAGCGGCTACGGGTTCAACATGGGTTCAACATGGGTTCAGGTGCAGTTGAATTTGCTAAGAAGTCAGCATAAATGCGAAATTGGTGGTTGTCCTTCATGCCTGAGGCAGAAATATCTGGGCCTCTTCACCGCCCAACAAATTGGTCTTTCCCCGCAAACATAACCCACTTCCAAGGTTCAACTCACAACAAACATGACTACGACAGAGACTACGAGAGATGCATTGGAATTTTCCGAGTCCGACAGGGGCTTCCTCGAACCCCATCTGCCGCCCCAGGCCAGCTCGGCATCTAATCTCGATCTCCCCTTCACAACACTCACTTTCGCTACATCGCTTGACTCGTCTCTAGCTTTATCCCCGGGCGCACGTACAGTACTTTCAGGTCCCCAGTCCAAAGCAATGACACATTATCTGCGATCGCGTCACGATGGAATTCTCATTGGAGTCGGTACAGCAGTCGCCGATGATCCTGGTCTGAATTGTCGCATCACAGGAGTCGGAGGCTATGGTCAAGATGGTTTAACTGGTCAACCTCGGCCAGTGGTCATAGATCCAACAGCCCGTTGGGAGTTTTCGGAAAACAGTAAGCTGTTTCAACTTTGCAAAGAGGGACGCGGCCGAGCACCATGGATCATCACAGCTACAGAAAACCCCGACCCAGAAAAGAAAGCTCTGCTCGCGAAATATGGGGGCCGATTTATATCGACGAAAATGATCAGAACACATACTGGTGGGCATCAAGTTGACTGGCAAGATTTGCTTGTCACCTTGAAATCAAATGGTCTCGAGAGCGTCATGGTGGAGGGCGGTGGCCAAGTCATCAACTCTCTTTTAAGTCCAGTTTATATGTCTTTGTTGAACAGCGTGATTGTGACGATTGCTCCCACTTGGCTTGGTCAAGGTGGTGTGGTCGTCTCTCCCGCTCGACGATTTGACGAGGGAGGAAATGCAATGTCTGCAGCGAGATTGAAAAATGTCAAATGGTACCCCTTTGGGGAAGACGTTGTCCTGTGTGGGCAAGTCAAGATCGCGGACTGAGAGAGTAGTTGAGTCCATGTTCTTCTGACACGAAGTAATAGCTTTCACAAATCCCCCAATAGGTGTAGAGAAACCGAGGTGGAAGACCAAACATTGCTTTGGGCAGGCGAAACCCCATCCCGGCGACAGATAATTTCAAGCACTTGCATCAATCTTATCCCATACAATCTTCGCTGCTGCCTCCTTTCGGTGATAAGAAGATTATCGGCCGTTAGTGCACTGGGGTTCATCCTGTAGGTGTCCATCTGGAAGACTGAAAAATTATTTCTTCATTGTTGTCCTTTGTCTAAGATCACAAAGATAGCCAACAATACCTTTATATGTCTCGCTCTCGGTGTTTATTGTCTGTTTCTTTGTCTGAGATCATATCGAGGAAATCTTTAAATACGAGCACTGCTGCTCTTGGCTTGAGAATACTGGTCGAATTGTCTGAAGTGAGGTAATGCTAACAGATTCGCGAGTCAAGATTTGATAGGCTGTTCAACACCAACTCGGAATTCTGACCATCTGACGTTGGCATGGCACAGATGAATGAGCGCGAGCAGCGCGATCACATGCTGCACGCAATTCACCGTCAAATTGAATATCTCCGAACCAACCCCGAGGCCCGTCCCCGGGTGATCGGGAGGCTAGAAGCCCTATTACGGCTTGCGCGTGCTGATGCACAGGTTGGAAATACATCACGGCTCGGGCAGCTCTCATTGACTTTGCAGAAGGAGCTCCCTGGGCAAATTGCACTTCTCAAAAGTGACGCGAACAATGATCGAAAGGTTGCAGATGCCCTCGCCCGAATGGCACTCGGTGTATCTTTGCTTTTCCGTTCTGCATACAAAGAGTATGACTTCGATCAACCCAGAAATCACATCGAGGAAATTACACTTACTGAAGATTATGGCATGCAAGATGAGGATGATCTCACCAGCATAGTCTTTGGATCATACTTGGCGAGACTTGCAGGACAAAATTTATAGAGCAGCTAAATACGTCTTACGCGCTCATCAGAGTTGGACTACATAATTTAGGTGCGTACTTCTCTAAATTCAAATCTAAATGTTCCGTTGGTGCTTAAGCGTTCCAAGGTTATAGAGTCTCCATCTTATTCTTTATAGTAGCTTCAGTCAATCTAGCTTTGTACGGTTCATCCAAGTTTCAATTGTTTTTTCTCGCTCGATATTGCTTTAATTGAACATTTATAACCGTCCATGTGCATTATCCTCTTGTTCCAAATGCTTCCTTAATTTTATTTTCCCCTCAAGGGATGAGAGCAATCTATCTATTGTAATTTTCGAAAGATTTCCACCGTTCCTGAGCAGGCGGATCCTTACTAGCTCTGCAACATGTGCTTCTGGCATGGAAGGACCGGAATAAGCAATTGATTTATTATGCCGACTGTTAACTTCGTCATCGTACATACTCACGATACGCACCCAGATTTTTTATCAGGGCTATGCCTAATATGAGTATCATACATGTAGGCATAACGATATAACGGTTTACTATGTGTGAAATGGTGATGTGAAGGAACGATGGAGAATAGTGATATTCTGAGATTCTGTAAGGAGAAAAGCTCTCTACCTATGCATAGGGAGGCGTGACAAACATATGTAAGCAAACAATGCGAATGCGTAAACAAGCAAACGATGCTATATCCATCAAAATACCTCACACGGGTCTAAGAATGTATTTCTTCTAGAACGCGGGTGGTGGCGGATATAAAGGATCGACATGGTCTAATCCAGAACGGAATGGTGCGGGCCCATACACCCAGATTAAGCTTAACGTAGTGGGTTTGTGTGCGTGGAAGCACCTTGGCAAGGAGGAAAGGAAATCGTTACCAATTTACAGCCTCCGAGGTTTACCCTCTAGCCCTCAACCCTATGCCAAGAACCACGATTCGAAGCACTCCGGGAAATATTCGCGGCCGAGGAGACGGAGTATGCACAATATTTCAAACCCGCGTTGAGTTTCCTCCAAGCACTAATCAAGAAGAGATGCCTAATTATGTTCAAAGGGAAAGCTCATTGGTGAAGCAACTAGTGTATGTATCATTTAAAATCCTCAAGATAGACACTTTGTGGTCTTGGCAGAGGCTTATCCAATTCGTCCAGTCAAAGTCCTTGTCGGTCGATGATCTCCGATTAGTAAGTGTGGCTCTAGTCTCTGTTCCTGGCCTTCCTGACGCAGTGACGCGACGCCTGACGAATAGCCCCTTACAATGCTTGGCTCTTCATATCTTGCTTTTTGGCGGCAAACTTGGGGATGCCTAATATTCTAGTGAAGTGTATGACCTTGTAATTGTATCAGGAACTCAGAATCTTATCAAGACATTCATTTCCTTTGAATTTGCGATCCTCGATTTCCGTGCAAGCATGAAATAGTTCTCAACTCACAATCCAAAAGGAAAGCTATTGCCCCGGCCATAGGGCCCTTCTAGTGTCTCCACATTACGGGCGCAATCTCTCTGGGCGGACGGTAACAAATAAGGAGCTTGCTAAACAGCCGTCGTAAGCACCGTTGACGGTTTGGGGTTCTAGAATCTAAAGCCGCGACTTGATGATTGAATAAGTAGATATATCATGCTCTCCATTTCCCTCCTTGACTACCTCTTCTCCATCCATCCACAGGTCAAAGATACAGACAATCAATATGCGCAACTTTCTCCTCACAGCACTTACATGTGCTTCCGCCATCACTGGTGTGGTTGGTAAGAGAAATGGCAACACTGAGAAATACTCATCAACTGACATTGATTTCCAGCTCACCCTGAGCGTCATGACAACTCCAAGGCTCATGCGCCATCTATCAAAGCGAGAGGCACAGACAAATGCGCTCGCCACATTGAGCAGCGCCGCGATATGGCCTTCATGAAACGTCGCAATGCATTGGGCAAGCGTTCGAGTTCCAACGCCAATCGGTTCATGTACAAAGAGCTGCAAAACAAAACTTGCACTCTTGCCCCTGACACTATCTTCGGTCCCTATGACGTGGACGGCGAGCTTCATCGCCACGATGTGAGAGAGGGACAGGAGGGTGTCGAACTCTATCTTGATCTTGGCTTGATTGATGTTGAGACCTGCGAGCCTGTGTCAGATGCCTGGTTGACTATTTGGGTACGAATTTATTTTCTTGGATTGTAAACTATCACTAACAAGAACTCTAGTCCTGCAATGCTACTGGAACTTACTCCGGCTACATTGGTATCGACCCCGACACCGTCGAGCCATATGACGGCTGGACCACGAGATCCGATGGCACAACCGACGACTCTACCTTCCTGCGCGGAATCTCAAAGACGAACGAGGCCGGAATCGGCGAGTTCCTGACCATCTTCCCGGGTTACTACTCCTCCCGCACTACCCACATTCACGTCACTGTGCAGACGAATGTTGACGAAGACGACACCAGCTACTCTGCTGCAGCCATTCAGCATGTTGGTCAGCTGTTCTTCCCCGAAGAGCTCATCAACTCTGTCTATCAGCTAGCTCCTTACCATGCGCATCTGGCTACCCTGAACCGCACTCTCAACTCCGAGGATTCGCTTTACCCCACTGCCAACTCTGATGGAAACAATGCGATCATCTCTACCGAATTGCTTGGTCAGACTCTTGCTGATGGGCTGATTGGATATATCACTATTGGCGTTAACAGAAGTGCTGCTGCCATTGCTACGACAGGTGAACAAGTCAATGTCCAGGGAGCTATACCGACTGTCTCTTTGAGCGCTAGCGCCCAAGCTGCCGCAAATACTATTGATCTGGCCCAGGGGTACAGAGCTAACGGTATGAAGCTTTAGATAGATTGTGTATTCGAAGTGTAGTTATATAACTGAAAATGTTGATTCAATTCAGTGGTTCGCTAGATGAAAGTGCAGAAAGCTTTTATACACTCCGCATTTAAACTGAAATACTAGACAAAATGCATGGGAATTAGTGTATTGATTAATATAGCATACCGCTTTTTTGCCTGCCAAATCAGAGTATTACTCCTTGAAAGGCAGGGAGAAGGAGGGCCCGGTGCTATCTCGGGTATCTTCTGGGCCTTCAACTCTCGGTCGAGACATCTCCCGTCGAATGATGCCAGCCAGTTCCTCTTGATCAGTAATCGTGCCCATAGTTCCCCGTCTTTGCAAACTACCGGTCTCTTCGTTATCGGTATCTGATGTTCCACTGCCCTGGGTATCGCGTATGGTTTCGTGCCGTACAAGCCGAGCCTCTTGCTGTTGGGCAAGCGCAGCTGCAACACGATCTTCGCACGCCTTTTCCTCCGTCTCTGCTTTGATGCTTGCATAATGCGCGCGGCGATAGACACCTATAGAGCTGAGGATTACGCCGAGGACCTCGTATACAAAGAGGACAGGTAGCGCATAGTAGAGTTGGGGGTTGCAGCCACCGGACCAAATATCGATGAGGACTTGGAAGATGGCATGCGCTGGCAAACCATACCCAATTTTGTAGAAGCCCGGTGATAGCTCAAATGGAAGAAGAATCGAAGTGACATTGGTGATAATCCAAGTAATCAACGCCATTGGGACGTAGGGAGGTGGGAGCCAGACAGTGAATACATCCAGTACGAGGAAGTTGAGATGCGCGAAGAGCCACAATGCTGCCCATGATAGTGCGAACTGGTTTCCATTGACATGCCAGCCATTTCGGAAAGCCCAGATGGCGCCTGCTGTACTCAAGGACCCAGCGAGGGTGTAGACAGCCGATATGATGAGACGAGCGATGGCGATTCGGTGAGGGGTTACTGATGTGTACAGTTTGAACTGCACGTAGAGACCGTTGACATAACCAAGGTAAAAGAACTCCTGGATCATGATCAAAATGATGACAAGAGTGTTATAGATGAGCCGGGATCCTTGGGATGTGGGCTGGAAGTTGACCGATGCCAATGTCCAAGGGTCATAGAAGATGGCAAGGGCGGCGGGATCAGAGGTGTTCAAACTTTGAAGTGTATGTTTCCCGTTGGCTTCGGAATATACGACGCGAGCAGTTTCGGACAGTAACTTTAGGCTGGTTTCGAGGGCCGAGTCAGCCACCGTGGGATAGCGCGCTTCATTCCACACCATAGTGAGAACATCGTCTTTATTGTATGATGAGGCAGCTAATCCTCCCGCAAATGCGGCAGTCAAGGCATTCGACGCATTTGCCGTGGTATAGACGGCTCCCCAGTATTTGATGTCGCACACAGCACCATCAATGGAGCCAGGTTGGGGATATGCAGAGGTGGGTCTCTCAATTAAAGTTGGAAACCCTGGCGCCTCTAGTTTTTTATAGGCGTCGCGAATTGCATCGCCTATCGCACCGCCATCGTAATCAACGAATAGGACATTGACACCGCGGATGTGTGTTGACTGCTGGAAGAGGG
Organism: Penicillium soppii; assembly: GCF_028829465.1. Taxonomy (NCBI): domain Eukaryota; kingdom Fungi; phylum Ascomycota; class Eurotiomycetes; order Eurotiales; family Aspergillaceae; genus Penicillium; species Penicillium soppii. The sequence continues at coordinate 3,061,059 of NW_026643233.1, forward strand.
ATCCAAAGATGTAACAAAACAATCCGAGGAAGAGGAATTGAAGTAGAAGAAGGTTCACGCCAGCAGCTCTTAGCAAAGCCAATCGACGCGGCCGAACGGACGGGTGGTGGATGCTAGGCCGCTGCTCTCGCGCTTTGGGGTAGAACTTCATCTGGCTTAGGGAGCGATAGCTCGATCGCAGCTGAATTGGAATCGGAACACGCGGGAGTATAAGAAGGGCTAATACACAACCTTTAAAGGTACGCGATCGTAGCCAAAATGAGTCAAAAAAAATAATAAAATCAGCATCAAATACCCAAGACAGATGAAGAATTGTAAGTGGATACCGGTGAGGCCGAAAAGTATCCGATGAAGTCAGATTAAGTATTTTAAGCTCACAGGGGGCCGATCTCAATGCCAATTATCAAGAATGAGATCGAATGTTCGAATTTTTCCCCCCTGTCAGACGAAGACATTAAGAAAAGTGTCAGCTTATGCAAACTAAAGAATGTCCAGGGTGGATCTGGCGCTGTTCCGTTTTGAGTCGACTTTTTCGCCCTAATCGTAAGGCTGAAATTCTTCCTATTTGGGACAAGTTAACCACGGGCTTACTCCGCGCCAAAACAAACCTTGGAACCCGTAAGCTTCTAGATTTTATAGATCGCTTGCCTTCCTCGTATATCTGGCCCGGAGATCCGGAGTGGGAGTCTTGGTGTAAGTGGCTGAACGCATTCTGCACAATATATGTAGTATTACCTTTCATGTTCCTGATACTCTATTTCAATCCAAACACCAATTTACAAGAAAGATGGGGTCTTCTGCTGATCAAAAAACTGATTGCAGTGCTAGGTGCAACAGGTGGTTAGGGGAAGTCTGTCGTCGACGCGTTTCTCAAAGATGGCGACTACGCAGTTCGGGGTATGACTCGCCAGACCCAAAGTGCAAAGGCGCAGTAGTTGACCGACTTGGGGGTTGAGATAGTTGTGGGAGATGTTCTCGATGGAAAGAATCTTGAGGAAGCATTGGTGGGGCTTTTTCCATCTTCGCGATGACTGATTGCTTCCAACCCTTTGCCAACCTCGGAGCTCAAAAGGCGATCGATATTGAGTTCGAGCAGGACGAAACATTGCGCACGCTGCATCAAATAGCCCAGGTCTTCAGCACTTCCTCTGGAGTACACTCCCAAATGGCAGCTAGTCAACTCAGGGGAAATTCATGGTGCCTCATTTCGAAGCGAGAAGCCGTATTGATGATTTCATCAGGCAGGATAATCGTTTACTTGCAGAGACCACCTCCCTCTGGTTTGGGTTTTGTGCCAGTAATCTGCTCGCTCCGGTAATTGCTCCAATATATGTTGTAACAAGTTGTGCGATCATCGAAGATTACGTTCCAATTACCACTGCAGAACAGTTTTCAAAAGTACATCCAACTGTGTCCCGCCAATCCCTCCACGCCGATTAGGTCAGTCGGTGACCACCGTACTAATGCCGGTATATTCGCGCATGCGATTGTCAAGAACCCACCAAAGGCTGGCGGCACGTTTGTTCGATGTGATGTGGAATTCCATTCTTCTCTTGACGAGTATCTGACTATTTGGGGCCGTGCAAGTGGTCTTGCCCCCAGCCCGATTCTACCATGGTTGTCAAAGTCTCACTCGAGAGTTATAATAAATTGTGGCCTGGTTGGGGAAAGGAGATGGGGTTAATGATGGATCTGTGGGGTGTTCTGAAAGATCGCAGTTGGGCAGGACTCCCCGGTGATCATGTTCAGGATACCGACGACTTTCTTTCGGTGGACGATAAGAAGTCCATTGTCAAAACATGAGCAGCTTTCCAAGCTTTGTATTGGAAAAACATCATGTGATGAGATCTTGATATATTCTTAATTAATGGTTGATCATCCCTGGAGCTTTGCCTGTTTCAAATTTCCAGACTCCCTCGCGATGATTTACAAATTTAGTACAACATATGTCCGTGCATAAGATCTGAGCTGAACTGAACCTACTGCTGTGCAACCTAATCCACCTCCAAATATGAGCTTCACGTCGATAACGAAAATGACAAAGACTGCCATCTTCTCAACAAGCTGACCTCAACATATTAACGTTAACGCCATATATTTTTTTCTAATTCGACAGTCTGAAAAATGCACGTCGATTGTTGAATAATCTGACAATGTTGAATAATCGGATATTACTTCGGGATGGGCCGTTTATTCCGTTCTGGCCAATCAAATACCGCATCCGTTCTACAATTCTGTAATCTTTAATAAAGAACACCTGGTAGCGTCCATATGGAGGGAAAGGCTTTGGAGAAAACGATGTTCCTGGACAAATAATCAAATCATACACCTGTTGGTTAGGACCTCGGTCAGGTCTGTCTTAATGGCTTTATCAGCAACCTAAACCCAATACCCAAGTTCGCAACCGATACGCATCGCGATCACGCTATCATCATATCTTCAATGTTCATTTAAAGGGGGACATGGTACTACAATTTTCTGCTTGGATTTTTCAACTTTAGCCGATTTTACAACTTTAACCACCTGGTCTCAAAACGCCTGTCCAGATGTCTGAAGTGAACAAAGACCTGGAAGCTGGTGCGCGTGGCACTATAGACGATGGTGAATATACATTCGACGATGAACACGCTGTCACGCCAGAGAAGCTAAATGATGATCAAACTTGGAAATGGGACGATGATCCTAATAATCCTTACAACTGGCCATCAAGGCAAAAAGTTCAACAAACCGTTATGATTTCAGCTGCGGCTTTCACAACGTTAGCCTCCTCTCCGCTATCAGTATGAACAAAATGGAATTAACTAAAAGTCCAGTTCAATTAATGTATCGATATTGAGTCCCGCACACTCCCAATTTATGGAAGAGTTTGGAGTTGGCAGCACGGTCGCTATCTTACCATTGTCGCTCTATGTCCTTGCGCTGGGCCTCGGTCCTGTCGTTGGAGGACCACTTTCTGAGACAGTCGGGAGATATCCAGTATATATTATCATGATGCTTCTCGGCACTTTGTTTACCATGGGTGCCGGTTTCACTCCTACTTTTGCTGGACTCTGCGTTCTGCGTTTCCTCGCTGGGTTCTGCTATGCGCCGACTTTGGCCATTGCTGCGGGCACCATCAACGAGATCTTCCGGCCTGTGAAACGTGCGATTCCATCGACTATCTTCATTCTCATGCCATTCTTGGGTCCTGGTTTAGGGTGAGTGTATTTCTTAGCTATGGCTTTGTCGGTTCATCGTGCTAAGTACCTTTTAGGCCCGTCATCGGAAGCTTTGTTGTCAATCGAAAGGGTTGGCGCTGGACCCAATGGACAATAGTTTTCTTTTCCATTGCCACCATGCTCACAATTGGTCTTGCCAGAGAGACTTTTCATCCTGTTATTAAGCGTCGTCGCGCTAAAGAACTGGGTCATGAACTTCCTCCAAGCTTACCACTCGCCTCGAAGATACGACTTTTCGCGACTGTTGCTCTCCTCCGTCCTCTTCGCATGCTGATTACGGAGCCCATTGTCTCTTTGATCTGTCTCTATGTCGCATGTGAATTTGCAACCTTGTTCTCATTCTTCGCTGCCATCCCATTGATATTCCAAACAGTGTATCGTATGTCCTTGGAAGTCTCTGGCTTGATATTTTTAGCTATTGTCGTTGGATGTCTATTGGGTGTTATGACGGTACTACTGTGCAATGTCTTCTTTTATCTCCCACAAGCTGCAAAGTTCCCAGGCAAGCAGATCCCACCTGAGCATCGCCTCTACCCTGCTCTCATTGGCAGTGTTGGACTACCAATAGGCCTCTTTTGGTTTGCCTGGACTGCAAGAGCCGAAATATCATGGGCCAGTCCGACTCTTGCCCTCATGGTCTTTGCATGGGGAAATTTGTGTGTTTTTGTCAGCACTACGATGTATTTCGTCGATACTTACCATGGGCTTACTGTTGCGAGCACAATGAGTGCTAATAGTTTAGCGAGATACGTTCTTGCGGCTGCGTTTCCTCTTTTCACCATTCAAAGTCAGCATTGTCCTTTCTCATTTGCTTCCAAATCTTCACTCTAACCACGTTTATAGTGTATACCAAACTCGGCACAGGTTGGGCCTCGAGCTTACTTGGCTTTATCGCCATTGCTCTGCTGCCCGTGCCTTGGGTCTTTTTTAAGGCTGGAAAGAAGCTGAGATCACTTAGTAAATATGAAACAGCGGAGAGCCAGGGGTAATTTGCTTAAAAGCTCATTGAAACGCTGTCGGATAAATAACACCTATCGATGTATATAGTTTAAGTCCCATGGGAACGAATATACAATAATTTATAGAATGCCTCAAGCAATGATCAACAAAAATGATTTACTCTACTTCACTTAACTTAGTTCAAAAACTCCGCACAGGTCATAACTACCCTGTTCTCAATATACCAAGCGCACATTGGGGTACAATCCAACGCGATTAGCCCCGGTATCAAATATACCCCTTCCCAACAAGGGAGGGCGAACACCGGATGGACGCCAACGGATCCACCCGAACCTAAATCAGTTGTAGCTCGATGTCATACTAAGGCAGAGAGGTTTGTTGGGAATATAGTATGACTCAAGCTGGCTCCAATGTTATCCATGAATAATCACAAAATCATCCAGGATGCCCTATAAAGGACATCAATTCCCAGGGTCTTGTGAAAACCAGGAACATTCACTTTCTATTAATCATGTCGGCCCCCAAGATAACTTTCTATTTCGACATTGGCAGTCCTTTTAGCTGTATTGCCTTCCATATTCTGAGAGCAAGTCAAAACTTCTTTCGCTTCTTGAAAGTCCCATTGAACTGATATGTGTTTAAAAGACTTCCCCTGTCTTCTCAAATTGCGAGATTGATTATGTGCCCGTCTCCCTGAGAGACTTGTTTCAGATATGCCAGAACACGCCCCCGATTGCAGTCAAGAGTCAGTCATTACTTTTCAATCTCTAGGATCGAGCCATCACATACCACAGGCTCTGACTTTCCATCGCAGACAAGTTCCAATGGATCAACCGGGAACGTATCTATTGGGCCCGCCGATTCGACGTACCTATGTCTGAATCAATCCCCGTCGGATTCCCTGCATCCACTACCGATGTCCAGCTTTCTCTTTGTCTTCTTGCCAAAGAGAAGCCTGATAAACTAGTTACTACTGTCGAAAAGATCTACCGAGAGTACTGGGCAGAAGGGAACTCGCAAGTTTTGATTCCAGATGGCTTCTCTGCTATCTTCGAGGAGCATCTTGGCACAGAACTCGCAAATTACATTCTGCGAAAGGTGATATATTCTGCTCCTTCTTATATGATGTTGCATCTCTAACATTATGTCATTTGTGATTGGCAGGCCAAAACTCCCGAGGCGAAAGCAATGTTGGATGACACTACACAGAAGGCGTTTAAATCTGGAGCTTTCGGGCTGCCTTGGCTCAATTGCGTCCATCCGGAGGGAGAGACTGAAAATTTCTGGGGTATCGACCACTTTGGTCGACTTGTGGACTTTTTGAGCCTGGATCGCAGCTTGGACAAGTCTTTTGGGGTCTTGATGTGACATTGAGAGTTATTAATTGAGCTATGATTTGCACACTATCTAATCCAAGCTACTCTATCATCCCTTCTGTCTGGATAAATCGCATGAAGCATCGAGCTCTTGGGATGGAAGAGGCGTGTCCGAAATTTTTCGCTTACAGGTGGGAACATAACTCACTAAAAAAGCTAATTTCACACCATAATTTTCACTGGGTGTGATATGTTTAAATTCCTTTGGTTTGAATGGCCTAAATCTGGTGAACTCAATAGAAAATAGTGGACGAGTTGGAACCGACAATAAAATACTGGAAAATGAAGCGGGCTTGACTAAATTCGATCTCCAGCAATTTTCAATTTGCAGTAAGATTTTCTGGCTTGTGACCATTGGCTTTTTGTTTACTTCCTGTTGTTTATGCCTGTATTTTTGTCAAGTTCTCTCTCTTCCGAGGTCTTCCATTCGGCCGTGTCACACCGTCATTGCCTTCCTTTTTTGCATCCTTACTTCACAACTTCAGAACAACCGTGATGGGTATTCCCCGCATTTTGAGATCACCAAAACCCAGTCCGTTGTCATTTTCATCCCTGTCATGTGAGCTGTCGATCAGCAGAGCACGCATGACATCATATATAGTGGCCGACCTGGAGCGGAAAGTGTTCACCGACTGATGACCTCGGGACCATTTGAATATAATGTATCAGCTGCAGTGGATTCATACGGGGTAAATAGGACCAACGAAAGGCGATTTGCTTCGTTTATCGAATCAACAACCCGATCTTTGAAGTCGCGCCCGAACTTGGTACGAGATTTGACGATCAAAGGCAAGGTTTGTCATGCTGAAGTATCATTTTTCAAGGAATTCTGAGATCTGCTTCTCTTTGATCTGTGTGTCACAAAAGAAATATCAGATTTTTGACCATGGGAGTGCCTAGTAAAAGGGAAGAGGATTCTTTATCATGAGTTCTTTGTCTCAACCGTGGAACATTTCTGGACAATGAGGCTAAAAATTGAAATTAACAAAATTCACTCGAAAGTTCAATATTCAAAATCTTGTACAATAACTTCCAATCAAATTCATAATAGTGTAATCACTATCCTATCTTCCGAAGACCACGAGCTGTTGTGCCAACACATCCCGGAAGCCACGGTCGGAAGCCATGTGCTTCGTGTAACTGAGCCAAGCCCTAACCTAACCCCTTGTTAGCCCCTGGGGCCTTCGGGGTGGCTGGATGCCCCAATCAAAATGTTCTTCTGGCCCGGGGAAAGGCCGAGGCGGTCTAAGTACATACATTTATCAGTAAGATCGGGTACGTCTGATGTACCATACGTCTTTGTCGCTTAGAAGTGCATATGTATGCATTAATATCTCAGCCGACCTCGCGCTTTTCTGTCTCGATTTCCAACATCTGGTGCGAGGGGTTTATTTTTCTCGCCCTTGCATCATAACTCCGATCCGATTTTTCGCCAATAACAATAATGGATATCCCAAACTCAAGGCATACTTCCTATTACTGGGTTTCGCAAAGCTTTGACCTTTAGGATCACCGTAACCTAACCAACTAGGGCTGCGTCCATAGTGCCTTGCCGTATGTGGCCGATCTTGGCGATGTGATCCAAGTACCGTCCGTCATCCCCCACATGCAGATTAACTCCGATTCCCTCATAGAGGATCTACCAACCTAATAGTTGTATCCTCTGATTTCACCAAGTGTATTCTAGCGAGCTTCAAATGTGGATTCCCCATTGCATCATACATAGCCATGGGAAACAGATCCCGGGAATGAGACCGTCTCAAATTAATCCCTGAGTCTCTAGAATCTCGCAAGATCTCACTGCCTTTATAGACTAGATATGTATGTCGTGGCAAAGGACATGGATATAGACTCCACCAACGTGGTTCCGCATGGCACTACCCAATCATTTTCATAATCATCGGATTTATTCTTGACCTCAACAAATTAATAGTCAGAGACGTCCCCACATCTCTTCTTTGTACCTAGTTGAATCCTGGATGGACCCTTTCCCTTGGCCCCGTGCATCTTCCCCCCCCCCCCCGGCTGTGCCCTACTTCCACCCTATCTTTTAGCTTTCAGCTACTAAACAATAAACAACGCATCCTGATAGTTGGGCTCTTGAAAATTAACACAACCCAGCACGAGCTCGTACATGAGTGGATCCCCTAGACTAGTCTTAGCCGGCTCTCGTGTGCCACCTGATGGGATCTCCATATCAGGCGTGCGGCTGTTTATTCTCTCCCTTTGCTGTCCACTGCACACCCATCCCTCTCGGAGCCAAGTAGACCCCGAGGGTCTAGTCTTACTTTTTTTGGGCTTCTTGGTACCCTAAGTCCAATTTGGAGCCTGTCCCATCAAATTCGAGCAATGGCGCTTGAATCTACATATAAGAAGGCCTCCCCTTCCCTGTCATGTCTATCATGTTGGGATCTTCAGAATCAGCAAATCTTTTAATTTATTTTTCCTTGCCCTAACTAGTCGACCAACATGTATCGATCTACAATCATATTCCCCTCCATGTGGGTTTTGGTAACCCTATGTCTACTCCCAGCCGTACTGGGCTCTCCATTATTCCAAAAGCGAGCAAAGGGGCCATGGCTGGGTCTGAACAGCGATTTTCCCGATCCTAGCTTCATGAAAGCCGCAGATAACAAATGGTACGCTTTTGGCACCAACGGCAACGGCAAGCGGATCCAAGTCGCAAGATCAGACGATTTTATTACATGGACGCTACTTGATGTTGAAGCCCTCCCCACCCTTTCAACATGGGAGACAGCCATCGATCACTGGGCTCCAGATGTCATTCTGCGAGTAAGTTACCCCTGCTTCCAAAAGGAGAAAGAGACTAGCCCACCGAGAGCAAATGTTAACTTCCACAGAACGACGGAAAGTATGTCATGTACTACTCTGGAGAAGCTAAATCAATGGTCAGGCATCACTGCGTTGGAACTGCCGTATCAGACTACCCTGCAGGTCCATACGTGCCAAGCAACTCGCCTCTCTCTTGTCGTCTTGACCAGGGTGGATCAATCGATCCAGCAGGGTTCTTGGATAAGGATGGCACGCGATACGTAGTCTTCAAAGTTGATGGCAATAGCATCGGAAACGGGGGTGACTGCAACAATGGCGTCGAGCCACTTGTCGCAACACCTATCTTGCTGCAGAGGCTTGCCGATGATGCCGTAACCCCCGTGGGCGATGCAGTGCAAATTCTCGATCGCAGTACTGCTGATAATGATGGCCCGCTTGTTGAGGCGCCCAATCTTATCTTGCACGGGGATACCTACTTCCTCTTCTACTCTACGCACTGCTTCACGGATCCTAAGTACGATGTTCGCTGGGCAACTGCTTCCAGTATCACTGGTCCTTACACTAAGACCAACGTTCCCCTGATTAACTCCGCGAACACTGGTTTGATTTCGCCTGGCGGTGCAACAGTCTGTGGTTGTGGCGATCGTATGCTGTTCCACGGTTTCTGCTCTGATGCGAAGACCAGTCGCTGCATGTATGCCGCAGATGTGACTATCACTGGGCAAACACCATTCATTGCTTGATGTGTTTTGATTGTCTCTTGTGGAGTTTCTGTTTCTGATTGAATTTTTGTTTCTCTGATGCTACTGATTATATACCCCAGGCTTCAGGGCTTGCACATGATGATGATATATGATACCAATGGCACTCGTTGATATTTTTTTCGCAGATAGGACTATTCCCGAATCCAGCCTCCATAAGGTATCTTGGGATATATCTTATGTAAAATCGGAAATCGCGGGTGCGGTTGACAAGTTCCCTCGTTCCGGTCACCCAGGGGGGATATGGTGATTTACATATTTGATAGAGGAAGACTAGCACTCAACGGAACAAGAAGAATCAAGTTATTTTGTAGGTAATTGTATTATTTTAGGCATGCCCGCACGCATCTAAGAAGATTTTTCCTGTTCCTCTCTGGCACGCTTCTTCTCAAGCAAAGCTTGCACCCACTCGGCTGCACCCTCAATCGCCTTCTCGGGAACCTCTTTGTGATTGAGGAGATAACCCTGGATTTCGGCAGCAGTGAACTCGCCAGCTGGAACAACCGCTGCAAACTCGACTGCCAAGGCGGAGATGCGTGAGCGAAGAGATTCGAGGTGAGTCTGGAGCTCTTTTTTCTTGTCTTTCTTTTCCGTCCCGATGACACCATTGGGCTTCTGGTCAATTTCCCCCTTTGTCTTCGTAATCTTGGCCAGGATGCTGTTTGTGGGAGACTTCGCGAATCCGTTGGTGAATGTTACCGACCCCGCTGCACGTACCATGTCACTCTCCATCGTCATATAGATCGAGGTGAACATCTCCTTGATATCTGCTTCACTTGTGTATCCGAATGTGATAGTCATGTCGACACGCCCGGGGCGTAGAAGGGCAGGGTCCAGCTTTTCGGCGTGGTTGGTGGTCATAACGAGGATCCGGCCCTCCGTAGCAGCAACACCATCAATCACATTCAAAAGTCCCGACAGAGTAACTCCGCCCTTCTTTGGCTCTTCGGTCACGACTTTTCCATCTGCCGCGGCTTTGAGATCATCGGTGGTAGCGACAATCGCTGGGGTATCGGTCGCAGATGTGGCCCCCCGAGTTTTCGTGATACCTGCTGAATCGACATCTTCGAGAAGGATGATGCATCGACGCGGCAGGTCAGAGAAAAGAGTGGACAAACTCTCCTCGTCCAAAGATGTGGAGTTCAGATCGAGCAGGTAGAGCTTCAATCCAAGAAGTCCTGCTGCGGCAAAGCAAAGACTGGTTTTGCCAGTACCTGGTGGGCCGTGGAGTAGGTATCCGCGACGATATGGAATTCCGCGGTTAGAGTACCAGCGCCGCGTGCGAGGGTGCAAGTATTCCTTGATATCATCAACAAAATCGTCCTTCTGGCTTTGATCCAAAATGACGGTGGAAAGAGGACGTGGTACACGAGCCATACACCGGATCCAATAGTACGAATGCCCGGCGGAATACCTCCCACCGCGATAGATGACGGTCATGTTCCCATCGCGTTCGACGTAGGCCTGTTGTGCATCGGCCAGGAGCTGTTTGAGAATTCCTGGGTTCCGACCGAAGGAAGAAAGGTACAGCCGCTCATTGTTCAATATGTATCGTGTACTCCCTTCTTGATTGGAGCGCGTGAGCATCAACGGACGGTTCTTGTACCAGAAGTAGTGAGAGCCCTCGGCGGGTGTGAATTGCAAGGTCTTGTACTTGTCGCGACTGACGACCTTGGCCCAGTATGTATCGAAGGAGGACTCTTTTGTGCTCCCAACAGTCTCCTCCTCCCACTCGAAGTCGTCCATATCATCTGCGTCTTCGTTGTCGCTGTCATCGTCGCTTAGGTAGGCATTAGCCTTGACACCAGCGACAAACCGATTTGTTTGCTTCATTTGCGGCTGACGTGAGACCCAATACATAAGATAATTAAAGATCTCATCATCTAAACGAATCTCCGCGGTTGAGATAAAAAATTCACTGAAGCGCTCCCAAACGTAAAAGAAAACATATCGAATGGTTGCACTAAAGACCGTGAGCGCAACAAAGAGTTGAAAGTAGGCGTTGATGTCAAAATTGAGATAAGACATCAACATTTGTGAAATAAAACCGAAGCCGGGGACAAGGGCCTCCAGCATTGCTGAATCCGAGGTGGACAGCGGCCCCGCCGTGGTTGAGGTCTGGTTGAAACCCATGATCCGTGGGCTCTCAAATGGCCCGTGGTTAACCCCCGAATAATTTCAAATGTGTTGATGGGGGTTATTGGGGTATACCAACCCAATTGAAGAGAAAAAAAAAATGGGATGGGATGCCCTTGGATGATTGTCAGTAGTTATCAAGTGAGGTTGCGCCTCTTTTATAATAATTCAGAACCAGTAGAGCCTCAATGACAGTTAGGTATCATCTACGCTCGGACACCCGATCCAGAGCCCGCTCGTGCTGATCGTTCAGCTGGAAGCTGCATCTGGGTACCGACTGACACATTGTGGTAAGCCAGGATTGGCCTGGGTGGATTGATGTTGCGCTGTTGGCTTCGGCTTCTGCCTAAGTTGAGTCATTGGCGGCGCAGGCAGCTCCTACGCTGCAGCAATGATGACGCCTCCGGGGGAATATGTACTACAAGATATTGAGTAGCCCCGGGGCCGTCTGACCATATGACCACTGCCTCCCGCACATTTGTCTGTCTCAACTTAGACAATTTTCTCACCTTTGACAAAATTCAGATTTCATGTATCTTTTGTATGAGGTTTGTAAATAAAGTTACACAAAGGTACATATCAAGCATCCTCGAATATGTTAGAACGTAAAGTAGATAGAAGTATATTAATCAATCTAGTATCATATTTGTTTTGCTACAATTTCAATTATATTAGTTCTAGAATATCAAAATAAGAAGTATAAAGTTTCTAAAAGCAGATAGTTTTCGGACGCTCTGAGAGACCTTCGCATACATATTTATATATTAGAAAAAGATCGATGTTCAAGGTGATGAAAGATAAGAGGAACTCTACTTCGATGTCATGAGCTAATTTGAATACTCAAATATGGCTTGTATTGTGAGATATGTTATGAATATTTAATAAGTACCCTTTATATGTAAATCATATACAAAAGATACCTAAAGCCCGTGTTTTGTCCAAGGTCAGAAAATTATCTAAGGTGGGACTGACCAAAGCGCGGTGGCACTGCCGCACGTTGGTCATACAGTAGTAGGCTATTGTTTCTAAAATCAGTCGATCGTTTGCGAAACGGGATATTGTATGTGATCCAGACTAAAAATATTGGATAAAAAAGAAATCTCTCCCTCGGGGAATCGAACCCCGGTCTCCCGCGCTTATCGGTTTTAATGACAAGCGGAAATCATCACCACTAGACCAAGGAAGATGGAATGGTCGAGTTACTGCTCGGCCACTTGGCTGGTTGATATGATAGGCACCCATTCCTTGTTTTTTTGAACAAACGAGTATAAACATTCCTCCGACTTCATATGGCGACCCAGGTATAGTCAATCTATTACGCTCCATTTTACGCCTATTTTAATAGGAATTTTCCAGAGCTATATAGTTATCGAAATTTTGAAATAATGAGGCTCGGCATTTGCACCTGCTTATCAATACGCATCCTATTATTCACGGTGTTCGTTGATCTAAGCCCGTAACGGTGAGATGCATTTTTACGCCTCTAGTAATCGAAAACTAAAGGAGAATAACAACTTCTTAGAAAAAGGACATATACAACTAGCATATTACTTACCACAGGTCTAGAACTAAGAGGTTATCACGAAAACATCTATCGCAACCACGGTTCTCTCTGGGACTATAGCACGCTCATGCCGACTACAAGGCTGGCTGACCTTGGCAGGGCTACCTAGGTATACTAGTCTTTGTTATGGCCTGGTCTCTCTTTCCTTGGTCAATAGTATTCGCCCATCTGATCACTATTTACAAAAGTCTGACGCACACCGTCAGGCGACATATTGTGGTGAAGCGCATCATGGCTACCATTTATAGGCCGATTGCGATTTTAGGCTCTTTATAAGACTTTGGTGGCTAGGCTATCCCTAAATATCCGAATAAGTGATAACTTCGTAAGGAGAAGATAGGGGGGGTTATACGCACGTTAATCTCATCGTATCTACCTGGGAATTAATGTTTCCTATTTTGTGCAGTATTTACTTCCTCCTTGTACATATATATATCGCCCACACGCCTTCCTCTAAAACTCCCGAGGTCAACTTGCTCCGTTATTAATCAAGTATACTGTCCATGGGGTAGGAATTAACTGTTACGAGACTTTGTTGCAATGCGAGAGATTACCAAGTCCATCTGATGATCTGCAGTTGAAAAGTAATATCCTTGACCGGCGATGAAACAATTATTTTCTTAAGCAGGAATGCTTTGTTTGTGCCCAACTGACTCAGGCTGTCTGATCAATTGCAGCGAAAATTTATACATTATATACGTAAATATGGGTATGGGTATCTATCAAAACACAAGTCCAAAAGGACAGAATTGACCAAAATTATTCGCTCTCCGACTCTGGATGGTTGCCCTTTACGGCATCAGCAACACCACCAGCCCAATTCTTCAAGTCTTCGAATTTATTCCAGAGCTGGCCCCACCAGTTTGTGCCTTTTTCGTCGTCACTCTTGTGGTCTGTACCGTGTGGGGTGTCGTTTGGTGGCTGAGTGTGCTCCGATGGTGGCACCGATGTTTGTGTCCGTGGCCCTTCGGCTGTAGCGGGTTGAGCCGGGGGATCAGGAGGTGTGCCCAGCATAGGTGCGCTCTCGTCAGAGTGGAGACCGACTGGCATCAGCGGGAGACGCAGTGTGCCATTGTTCGGCAGGGGGTTGACGCCGAGAGAGTCGCAGACAATGTTGTAGACCTCGACGTTTTCTGAATCGATATATTAGAACAAATTACGCTCCACCAATGATTAGAATACTTACGGAAAACTTCCACGCGGCTGTTGGGCTTATGTGGAAAAGCTGGGCCGCGTGCAATGAAGATTGCTCGCATGAGCGGATTCTCATGGTCATAGCCATGGATTCCCCGGGGGTGGTATACCTCACCGGTTTTCAAAGCATCTTTGACATTGAACTCTGAGTGATTGACAATAGCCCAGCCCGTTTTGGGAATGACCCACAACGGCGCAATGCGTTCGTTAATCGAGAAATGATACCGTTTAGGCATCGTTTCTCTCGTATAAAACTCGAATGCATGCTCCCAATCTGGGGCTATCTTCTCGAGTTGCCTCTGGAGGCTTTCCAGATCTTCGGGGCGCTTAGGGCGCAGCCCGGCAGATGGCCACCCGTCAATATGATCTATCAAATCATAATCGATCAGATCGTCCAACTGGATGAGTCTCTCAGTAGAAGTGGAGGCCATCCCATGGTCTGATACAACCACAATGTTGACTATATCTGTCAGATTGCGTTGTTCCAACCCAGTCATTAGTGCAGCTATCAATTTATCGGCCTCGGAAATTGTTGTTCGGATCTCCGTGCTATTAGGCCCGAATTTGTGTCCATCCCGATCCACGTCAGGAACATAAGCCGCGATAAACTGCGGCCGCTCGGGTACCACCTGCAGGTCATCTTCAGAGCCGGGGAGATCCAAAAATTCAAGAATGCGTTTGACTTTGCGAGACAAGGCCTCCGTGCCGTTGTAATTGTCCACAAAGCTCGGTTCTACATCTCCAATATGCGCTTCAGAGCCGGGCCACATGTGGATGGCGGTTTTTACGTGTTGCTTTTCAGCTGTTACCCAGAGCGGTTCTGCCATCCACCACTTTGGTTGCATGCTGACAGCAGCGTTGGTGTAGTAGAATTCCTCACCCATCACAGGGTCCCAAAATGAATTGCCCACGATTCCATGGCTCTCGGGGTAGAGTCCTGTCATGAGTGTGAAGTGATTTGGGAAAGTAACGCTCGGAAAGCTGGGGGTCATGTATTGCGGGGAGACGCCATTTGCGACGAGAGAGTTCAGCGCTGGGGTGAGGCCGCGGCCGAGAAAGTCGGCTCGGAAACCATCAAGAGATATCACGATGGTAGTCGGTGCGAATAGGGCCGTGCCGTTTGAGAGAAGGGGCGGAGGATGAGCGTGGGAAGCCCGGACGCCGTTGGAGGCTCTGTACGCGCCGAGTACGAGGATGAGGAACAATACAACCACAAGGGCAGAGATAAACAAGATCTTCCGCCATGAGGGTCTCGGTGGCTAGACAACATGCGTGTTAGCAGGGAGTGTAGAACTTGGGCCTTAGTCCATCTTACCGGCTCATATGTGTACTCTTCCTTGTCGACGGAATCCAGTGATGAACAGCTCAAGAGGGAAGCATTATCATCTCCAATGCCCTCCTCCATCTCATACATCAGCTCACCATCTTCACTGACTCGCTCACGGCGGGACCCCCTCCGTGATCGCCGTTCCTTTTTCTTTTTTCCGATTCTTACACTACCCCCATGGGGACTGAATATCCTCCGAATCCCTTGTCCGGTACCGCGAGTCAAAAGGTTCTCCAATTCCTCCTCATCTTCTAGCACGGCCCGGTCATGTTCCGCTAGTTCCAAGGTGCTGCGGTTTTGATGGAGGAGGGCATCATCGTCGGAGTCGGAGTCCTGCTCGGAGGGCGACCGCAACGAAGATGCATCGTTGTCGTAATTTGCGGGTGAAAGGAGAGAAGGACTAAGGTCTTGGCGTCGCATTGCTCATGAAGACGTGGACAACGTACGAGAAGAGGCCGTCGGCATTCGGAGAAAGGGAGATCGGCCGGGGAGAGCGCCAAGACCCGTAACGGTTTGATCTACGCACTTCATGACTTGCAATTGTACTGAGTGTTCTTTTTGACTATCAATGCTATACATAATATGATCTTCAAGTTATTAGGAAGACTTCAATTTATTAGGAAGAGAAGACTCCGTGTATTTCACGAGTTGTCAAGGTAGAATAGTATGTTTACTTGTGGTGTTGTCCCCTGAAGACGTTTGCGTTGCTACGCTTCTTCTCCACACAAGCTTTGTTCTCTGCAAAAAGCAAACAGCTTGGACTTTCACCAAATTTGCGAGCATTGAAAATTCGAGCTCGGTCATTATGCGACCGGGATAAATCCCTCCACGTCTATCTATTTCTGCTGACGACGACTGTGGCCCTCACCCCTGAGAACGAAGGTGCAAGACATCCAACGCTATCACCAACCTGAAGCGTCGATCTGCAAACCTTGGGTGGTAGCAACATTCTTTCTGTTTATCGAAAATGACAATAATTGGAGGTGGCAGATCTGACGTGAACGCCGCTGACGCCCAAATACAAAGAAGCTTTTGGGTGTGACAACTGACAGATTCTTCTGCACTGGCCTTCTGCTTACAGTCAAACCGAGCTGAACCGACTTGATCTTTGGTTGATTGAAACCACTGAATGCCGGATGCAGTGCTGCTACTTAGTTCCTAGTTGAGAGGCCGAAATGTCAGCCTTACGACGAAAGGGATGGCTGGGATGTTCTGTGACAACAGGCCCGAGAAAGGAGTATTGATCCATTGCCAGAGCAGAATCGTATTTCTCAAAATCTGCTCCTCTCTGGGAGCCACAAGTAATAGATAATTTGTGGTGCTCACTTCGCGAATCTAGTGCGAATCCATCTGTGTTTATAGCCCATAACAACCAAGCATGATTGACAATCGATATGCTCAGCAGACCATGGAACTCTAGCCTTCTAGTGCCGTTCTATGGATCCTCATCCAGATATTGACAACCCTTTGAGAGTGGTTGATGTTCCCCCACTCATTGTCTCAAAGACACCACACATGCCGACGGGCAACGTGTTTCGAGAACTTTTGCCCGAAACCAGACAACAGACAAAGAGGCCCACACTTGGGATTCAATGTGACAGCTGTAGCGTTGATCTCCCTGGAATTCCTCGATGGTGCGGTGCTGTATGCAAAATGGCTGAAAGCGATTCCTGGGTTTCCTATTTGGGAAATCATATCACGTGACACTCACCCTACCGTGCGCGGAGAAATCTTCCACCTTGCCCAGTGATCTCCACTGTTCGCTCGGACGAACAGCCAATTCATGAAGCTGTCGGCGCCGGGATAAACCCGACCGTACCAAGGTCGTAAGGTGGAGCCTCAGCCGGAGCCCCAATGTGACATTTGCCTTCCCACCTCCGGATGCGGAACTCAAGATGGGAATTTCGCTCTCTTTACCAAGGGTCCCATCGAGGGCAGGTAGGAACAGACAGGCAATTGAGAGGCACATACTTGAGTTGAAAATTTTTGTCGTTGCATGTCATCACCAATTAACCTTAATTGATCTATCAACCGGATTTGGACAGCTAACTCGTCTATAAGTATGGGGTGCTCATCGCCTCAACTTCAACTCCGATTCCCATCCCACTCGCATCAGCATTATTACTCGAGGTAAGCTGTGCACAGTCTTTTACGGCCTCGCGGTGCCTCATTATCAAGCCTCTATACTAACCTTCAATTAGCTTCGTCATTCGCTAAGACAGGCCATCTGACTTCTTAATTCAATCGCTTTTTCTCGCTCAATCAACATGCACTTCACTGCCCCCTCTGTTGCCATCCTGGCCCTCGCTGCCGGTGTCTCTGCTGGCATTGCCAACAAGCAGAACGAGCCCCCTGCCCACGGCGGCAAGAGCGTCGGCAAGCACCAGGCTACCGGTGCCACCGGTATCCATACCGGTATCCATACCGGTGTCTCTACCGGCACCCACCCCATCATCACCGGTACCCCCAACAACGGCACCCACGGAGGCAAGAACGGCACTGTCATTGTCACCTCCACTGCCCCTTGCTTCAGCTGCCTCCACGGTAGCTCTACCATCCCTGTCTCCGTCCCTAGCAAGACCCCCGGTGCTTCCGGCGTTGTTGGCGGCGGCTCTGGCTCAGGCTCTGGATCCTCCGGCTCTGGCTCAGGCTCTGGATCTTCCGGCTCTGGCTCTGGATCTTCTGGCTCCGGCTCTGGCTCCGGCTCTGGCTCTGGCTCTGGCTCTGGCTCCGGCTCGGGCTCCGGCTCTGGCTCTGGCAACACCCCTGCTTCCCCCAGCTCTACCGGCTTCACCCCATCCAACCCCGGCTCCAAGGTCACCATTCCCCAGGTCGGTGCTATGGGCGCTGCTATGGCCTACGGTGCTGTCATGTTCCTGGCATAAATGTCTCGCCTTTAATTAATCTCTATGGCTATGACTTTGATGCCGGTGTTTTGCTCTGGTGATGACTGGTGTCTCTTCTCCGATCTTGCGATGAATTCAATGACTGCTGTTCAAGGATTGTGTTGGAGATTTGGAGGAAGAGTACTGGAATCTTTAGGCAGGCGTTGGAGGATTTTGTGTTTACAATGTCTTATTGTCTTCTTTTTTATTTGATTTTGTGGGAACTAATTAGTGCTTAATATAATTATAATCCAAAAAAGCTCTTTCAAACATCGCTTTCTCAATGATTGAATCTTTGTGGTTGTAGCGTAGCAGGTTCTCAAATTTGGCGAAATAGTCTCTAAATCTACGCCCGTCCGCAAGTAGAAAGCCCAGGGCAAACCAAAGATAGAATTGAGAATTTTTCAACAGACTCCAGGGCAGATTGTGCCCCCTGGAACCCCCTCTCAGCCATTCCTACTACGCTTCAGATTGCAAAACTCATCGACTCATAGACTTTGATAGCAAACTCTAAACTCGGTGGCAAAATGCAACATCAGGTACTCTCATGGTCATATGCTATTGATAGAAAAGCAGAAAAATCCAAAAGCCGTTGAAAGCTTTTAAGCGGATATAAAAAGCGCAGATTAGCTTTGATTTAAGCTTTGGATCTAGGTTTGATGTAACATTGGGTTCGGGATTTGCTTCGAACTACATCTAACTACATTCGTACATATATGTATTTATGGCGAGCTTGGTCAATGATTTGATACAATTGATGAACACTCCGGACATATATGAAATGTAATTATTTGCATTTTCGGATGGGTATCCAGGATCCTCGTATGAATAACATTCCTGGAATGGGTCACAAGAAAAATGAGCAGATAACCACCAACGCTAGAGGCAATGCAACGCAGTAAAGTAGAAGCATGAAAAAAGAAAGGAAAAAAGAGAACGTAATTTTGAACACCAGTCATGCAGACCGCTTCATGATCGGAAAAAGATTTCCTACAAAGTCGAAATCCAGTTCACCCACTGACACCCACAACCCCCAGTGCCACCGTCGACACCCCCGTAATCTTCCGTCGTGGTATTCGTAATCCCACTAACACCCTTGAAAAGACCCTCAGCAGGGTTGACCAGTTCACCACCCACACCCCGATCCTCGATTTGCAGCTGCCCACCCGTGATATTGTAGTGTCCGTCGTCTTCAACGGGGTAGCAGTATACCATTTTCTTTTTCTCCGCACCACCATGTCGGTCGACCGTTATGGTGACTGGGTATGGGAATGAGCCTGGGCGGGAGAAGTCCGTTGCTGAAGAGGATGATGTGGAGTTGGAGCTTGTTGACGTCGGTGTTGCGGCGGATGAGGTACTTGTTGCTGTAATATTGCTGTAGGGAAATAATTGGCGGTTCATTTTGCTACCCTGTGTCCAAATCTGGACCAGGAATCGGGTTTGCGACCAGGTGCAGCGGTATTTTGCCTTGTCTCGTGTTGTCCCACCGTTGGTGTCGCCTACCTCGATGGTGGTCTGGGAGGTCAGGAAAATCGACTTGTCAAAGTAAGTGTAGAAGCCGTAGTGCTCGCTAGACTGGCCCCGGTTGTAAAGACGGACCGGCTGCGCTGAAGGGAGTGGATAGAGCATCGCGGCTGCTGCTGAACCGTCGTAGTTCTCGTCTGGTGCGAGAATGATAGATGAGATGTTAGGGAAGTATGTTTCATTGGATTTGACGGAACGACGATAGATATCTGTTGATAAGAGGGATACAGGTGAAAGCATTGACATATAGAATGGTGTCTCTTCGCCCGAGTAGGGTATGGTATTGTTGTCTGTGTATTGACCCAAGAAGCTTTGATCCGCATTGCTGGGGGCAGCGGGTGAAAAAGCGAATTGGTCATCTCTCCTGCGTAGACTGTGGGTCGAGTTAGACAAATCAGTGCTGTTATCATAGGTGCCATTGCGGAAGCCGATGAAGACGCGGAAGTTGGGTTGATTTGCATCGTATGGTTCATTGGACTCCTGTTGGGCCTTGGGTAAAGCACAACTCCACATTGAAGACGGGGTGATACATGTTGACTTTTCAACCTGAGCCTCAGTGCCAGCGAGTGTCGCAATGCCCGTTGGCATGGGCGGGTACCCGGTGAGATTAAGCCACTGAGATTGAACGATTGAAGAGGCTCCTTTCCTTGACAATGTGACCGCCAAAACAATGGCAATGATCACAATGGCGAAGAAAAAAATAAAGATAAGAAAGTACCATCTGCGTCGAGTTCGACCTTCGCGCCCAGGACGTCCGTTTTTCTTATTGAATAGGCTGAGCAGGCCACAGGTCTTTCGGCCTATTTTGTCCTCTTCCTCCAGCCTGCGGCGTCGAGCTTCATGGGGTCCAATCGCACCACCAGGATTAACAATCGTCGCATTTTCTACATATGTAGGCTGGTAGGGTGGATGGAGCCCATACTGTGGCGGAATGGAAGCAATTTTGGGCAATTGCGTGTATGCAGGAGCCGGTGCCGGCATATAATCCATTGGAATGGAGCCTGGGCCACCAGCTGCACGCTGGAAACCGGGAGAGATGGGTTCAGACTTTGGCAAGTGTGCCTGGGGAGGAATCAATTCAGACCCGTCGGGTAGTTCTCGCTCTCCATGCGGCACGTCGGACACAATTGGTTGATCTTGATCGACGGATTGTTCTGATTGTTGTACTTGTCGCTGAAGCGCTGGCTCATTGGGCAATGTTTGAGGCATAGCTGGTACCGGCGGTGCGTTCGAGTGAGGATGAGCCTTTTCGACGAACGGCCATCCAGACCCAGATTGCCGGCCCTGAACAACAACCGGTCTTTGCAAATGGTTTGGTCGTTGAGTGGAAGCTCGCCGCAATTGTTGGGGAGCTGGTTTCTCATCACTGGCAGGAGGAACCTGAGAAGTTTGAGGTGACGCTTGCGTACCCGGAGCTGAGTGCGATGTTTCCTGTTGATCGTACGCCCATTCAAACCCGTTGAATTGCTCTTGGGGAATAGATGTTTGACGCTGTGGTTGGGGAGGCGTTTTCCCTGCCTGTCCCCGTTTTCCCCATGGCCACTCCGACCCTGATGACATTAACGGAGCTTCTTGGGTAAGCGGTCCATCTGAAATTCCTCGTGACTGCTCCTGTGGACCCTGTTGCTCTTGGGGCACTGCTTCCGGCACTAACGGACCTGTCGGCTGTCCAGGTTGATTTGGAGGGAAAAAAGGCACATAGTGTGACACAATCATCGGTTGCTGCTGAACCAGCTGTGGCGGGGGCGAGGGGTAGTGCACGTTGGTAACAATCTGCGGAGCGACCTGGGCGGGCCCGGGCATGGGAATAGCAGCTGGAACTGGAGCTGGCGTAGTTTGAGCTGGAAGCTCTCCTTCGGTCGGTTCAATTGGCACAGGAACGGGAGCCGCAACAACAGGCTGAGAAGAACGCTGTGGCGGAGCCTTTCTGGAAATAGGTGGTGGTACATGATCTTTCTCATCATCGCTGGTAATGGAAGCATCCCAAGAATCAACACTTGTAGCAGATGCAGGCGACTGGACCTGCGCCTCCTTCGCATGAACCGCATGTGCAGACGGAGCCATAGTAGGGGTAACACTGATAGAGCGTGGCGAGTCAACATCAATAAGCAACCCGGCATCTTTGGTTGTTGTAGTCGAATTGGCCACTGGCGTGTAGTTTCCGCTTGTCTCTTCGAGACTTGACAGTCCATCATACGGATGCGATGCATCGACTCCGGCAAAAGCCAACCTTCGATTGCCATCCGCTCCTGCGGGGATAGTAACGTTGACAGGCGTTATGGAGCAGACGTGGTTCAAGCATGGAAAATAGGGCGTTTTGCTGAACAATTCATGTGCACATGCTTGGTAATACTCCGCTGCCTCGCCTTGGATTGTTTGACCGTTGCTAAACATGAAAGACATTATATTTTGTCTGCTTGAGGTATTTGAAACGTAGGCTGGCGGGGGAGATCGTTCTCGTTCCAGGGTGTCAACTTTTTGATGCTTTTCGGCTTCCATTGACTGAGTGATCTCAAATGCTTTCTCGTCCATGGGAGCTGTTGTCTCCGGCGTATCTGGTGAAAAGCATGAGATTTCTTTTTCCCTGTCACGCCATTCACTCGTGCGTCCCCGTTCGCCGATGGGAGCTATTGTTGCCGGTGTGTCCGGCGAGAAGCAGGAAACTTCTTTCTTCTTGTCCCACCATTCCTTTGGTGCTATTCGTGCTGGCGTGGTTGATGTTGACGGAGTAGAGGGTGAATCCCGGGGGAAAGATGGGCTGAGTGGGGATTTGACAGAGCGGCTAAGAATCGGCGAAAGGAGATATGTCCACCATCCCTGGGATTGGGGTCTATCGGGCTCCAGGCTAGTGTTGACGGTGAGTGTCTGTCCTGTTTTGTTTGGTGTCGGCGGTAGGCTAATGTCTTCCCAGGTATCAACTGACAATGCGCGTTGATTTCTTGTTACCACACCCAGTTGCTTGTCGTTGTTTTGTGTACCTGAGTGCTGAGCTGGTATGGTTGGTACAGGTGGAACATCTGCGTCAAATTGCGAAACGCGCGGTGTGGGTTGGGAGTAAACACTGGAAGCTACTCTGGGGCGAAGCATCTCGCTGCTCGTATTGGAATACAAGTTCCAAGTTGCTTCCTCGTTTGCTGAAGTAACGAAAATTGAAGGCGTAAGCGGTGTGCCTGAGCTATCAGCCTCCCTGAATCGCTCGATCGACTCATCGCTCGGTACAGCGAGTCCAATCATGACATTGCGGTCCGATGGTGAGAAGGCCTGTTCGTGTATATCATTGAATGGGTCTTGGGCTCCGGGATTAAGATACGGATTACCATTCCCTATTCCGTCTTGCCTCTGATCTGTTTCCTTGGGCACACGCTTGAATCCGCGTGAAATCCTCTTTTTGAATGTGTCTTTCGATCTTTGCCCAGTTCGTTCCTGTTCTCGTCTTTTACATAGAAGCTTGAGATCATTCAAATCAACGAATGGCGCCGCCGCTGGCTCTATCTCTGCAACCATGTGTTTTTGCGCTGCGGCCGCTGGGGGTAAGGTAAAGTCTGTGACGAGATTCAACCCGATTGGCTTAGCGACGCTTTTCCGTTTCTTCGTAATGCCGCGGATATTCAATCTCGACGCATCCCGTGTTGTAGCCGGCATGCGACTTTCCCGTTGGGCAGTTTGCACCTCGATCTTTTGCCGTGTAGCCTTCGACAAGAAAGCAAATGGTCGGTTCTGTTCGTCGTGTCCCTCTGCCGAGGAACATGATGGGCTTGCGATTTCCTCGGTGATTGGCGACGAGAAAGGGAAATTCGGAACTGGGACTTGCAGTGCTGGCTGCGGGGTCTGACGTTTAGTTATCATATTGAGACTGTCTCAGTAGATTATGATAGCGAAATCTGTTTGGTCGATGTTAGTTGGTGATATGTAGGATTCGAGATTGATGCATACCATGTGTCAGGGAAACATGCGTATGAAAGAGTAGAAGTTGACTGCACTTTGAGAACAAAGACGTTCCTATATATATTATTCCGGCTGATTCGGATGATGACGCATATGAACCAATGATCTCAAAGAATATAGACAATGTACAATAAACTGAATGGGGTCTATTGATGCTAAACAAGACAATAAAGAGTGAAGGGTGAAGAGCAAAGGACAGGAAGAGAAAATAAGAAACAACCAGAAACTAGAAATGCTCCGAGATTAAAGGAAATAGCTTTATTTCTGCGTCAAGCATCACCCGCAGTACAGAGTCCAGCCCGATCACTGCATTGCAGCAAAGCTCGAGCTATAAACAACCTGAGCGCTAACATCCAATAACTGTCGTCGCAGGTTAGTTTCTGCAGCAATCTCAAACAACCTGCGGCTGCAGTGAACAGATCGAAGTTCCGTCATTGGCAGACTGGCAGAATGATCACCAGGGGCAGAGGAAGGGAGTATGATGGATTGGATGTTGTTAATGCAAGTGCTAGACTGAGGCCGGTTTGTACGCGCCGGGCCGGGGCCTGGGCGTTTCGAGGGGCCAATCGTTCAACCCGACGAAAATAGATCACTATCTTCTTTGTGCTTGGGCATAATCTAATTGTGTGAAGAGATGTTTTCGTCAGTCTGAAACAATCCTGACGCTTAGAGTTGGCGTTGAATGTATAATTTGATCTCGATATAGTATCATACATATAGTAGCCCAGGTACGTACTCATCTACAGATGTTTTACAGTGAGATTGGACTTGACATTTATTTGAAACTCGAGAAATAATACATCAAGTGATGCTTTTTTTGAATTGATACATACTCGGGTTCGAGTCCACTTGCATATTCCTTATTCCTTAGTTCATATAAACCCCCTCAGCCAATTCTCACCATGTTCAAGTAATGCAGTAGGTAGATGCAAAAACAAAAAAGAAAACAGACATTGCGGGTATGGATAAAAGCACGTAAAACTCCTCGGAGTGAAAAGCAAAAGTTCAACGAGCCCCAGATCAGGACCAGGGGCATCTAGGGGGATATATTGATATCAGAACATGAATAACAAGTCGTTGATGATAGGGTTTGCAGCATGGCTACATATCGTCATATCTCATACACAGCTTCCGAGCGCATCTCAACGAAAGCCCAATCCTGCGCGTTCACTACCGCCGCTCATCCGTATATTGAATGCCCTGCATGGGCGCGACCGAGCCATTCATGAGTGGCGGTAATGTGCGCGGCTGTTCCTGGGCGACCTGGCCGTTGCCGAACGCACCGAACACGGGGCCTTGGGGCTGTCCGTTCACTTGGTTGGGATTCATTTGATGATGCTCGAAGATAGAGGGTGGGCGGGAAGCGCCGTTTTGCTGGTTTAGTTGGGCGCGCATCTCGTCCAACTCGGATTGCATTATATTGTGGTCGCGTCGCGATTGAGCGACTGTTTTTTCCAGTAGTGTTATATAGTCGATTGCGCGAGTGAGGGTTTCCCACTTGCTAGATTTGTTGGTTTGGCCTGCTGGCAGGCGCAGTCGAAGCGCTTCGAAGCAGTCTTTCATTTCGCTGCGGCGTTTGCGCTCGGCAAGTTTGTGTGTTACGCGTAGTTCGGGGGTCCGACTGTATGGCGTGCTGCCCGGGGGGCCGTCTTCCTCGCCGATCAGGTCGCGCACTGCTTTGTGTTGTAGGGAGTGATGGTGGTGTACATTTTGGGGTAGGTCTAGTAAAAACAGAAGCTCATTAGTATCGATGCGCGGGCATCGGGCGAGTGAATGAATCTTACCGTGTTGTCCTCGCGGCATCCGTTCGGAATACATGCTGTTCATAGACTCTGCCATGCTGCCTTTTCTGGAGAACGTGTGGGTCGATCCCCCCTTTGAGGAGACAGAACTGGAGCGGGCCATATCCGGGTCTGGGAAAGCATATGCCATACCCGCGGTCGGTGCCTCAGCGTTGTAAATCTCCGACCGAGGGTTGGAAGAGATGGCAGGGGCAGTGCGACCGGCTGCGAAGCTGCCGCGCTGTGGATCGCTGGCATGAGGGCCCAACGGAGACAGTGGCTGGCTTCCGCCGGAGTATCGCGGTCCCCGGTATGAGTTCATGTCGGTAGGAATCCCCCTCTCTCTTTGTAGACTGGACACGATCGAGGATTGGGATGCATTAGTGCTGTGGTATGGCGAGGCTGGATTGATGGCCAGGGAGCTGATTCCTTGGTTGACACGACTGTCAACACTGCTGCGCCGAGACTCTGTCGTTGTTGTCGTTGTCTCGGCCATGCTAGCGCGCTGGGAGGGAGCTTCATAATTTTGATTGATGGAGGGGAGGGCGGAGTTTGATTGGGTATTGAAGTTTGGGGAGGGCTGTTGAGTGCCGGCAGAGGAGGGGGTATTTGATTGATCATGAGAGTAAGGAGACCGATCGACAGCGGGGTGGCCGCGATTCGGGGATGGTTGCGACGCAGAGATGAAGCTGAGGGAGGGATAGTTGCCTGTGCCATTGGTGGTGGTAGAGTAGGTGGACGATCCTACATGGTCAGCACCGCGCCGCTCCCAATCCATGCCGGGCGAAGGTCTCCTACTTGTGCTTTGAGGCATTGACCAATTTCCTGAGTCCCGCTCGATCGTGTTCAAGGACGAGTTGCCGGGGGATTTCTCCGCAGAAGCCCCGGTGCCAGGCATATTCGCGGTCAAGGTCGAGATGGATGGTAACGTTTGTGAGGAGCCAGGAGTTTGCGGCCCTGAGACGGCCTCCCATGGGCGATGTGCGACAGAAGGGTCCATGATGTGTGGTGTGTGGTGTGTGGTGTGTGTATGTGTATGCAGGCGGGTAACGGGTAGAAGAAGAGTGAAAGAATCTATCACATTCACACTATTGCATATCCGAGGTTGACCAATTGGTAGTAATTGTGTAAAAAGGAAAGAAAAGAAACGAAAACGAGGCTAAATATGTTAGAGTATGAAATGGGAGGGGAGAAGAAAGGGAAGTGTAAGGGAAGTTCTTTACTCACCAAGTAGTATATGAAGAAGTTAAAAGGTAAAAAAAAGATCCAGAGGTGTTTTTTTCCCAATCTCCAATTTTTGGCTGGAAGACTCGAAACCTCCGCTTTTGAAACTCGGTATTTTGATTTCTTTATAAAGGAACTTTTTTATTTTACTTTTTTAACCTTCTTTTTTGGTTGATGGGGCCCCTTTCTTGGTCCGCGTCAGCAATGAAATCCCCAATAAAATGTGAAAATATAAGAAAATATTAGTGAAATATTACAGGAATGTAATATATTACCGCCAAGCCCACTACTGCAACTGTGTGCCACGAGGCTGACCCTGGGGAGTAAGGATGTATTATTACTTTTGGTAATTGCATAACCACATGCAATATATTACATCGGTATACATATTGTAGAGTACTAGGTGTAGGAGAACTTTGACTTGTACATCACTACCTTATTTCTCTCTTGATTCTACTACTATCATACATTATCTATTTCAAAATTTATCTAAAAATTCACCAAGGTAAATGAATCACACCATCCCACATGTACTTTTCCACATTCTTCTTTGAAGAATAGCCGGATCCCTGGGAAACGCAAGGAGAACACGTTTTTTAATGTTGCATTGGCTCAGTCTTCACGTCACTCTTTTCTTTTAGGGTTTATTCTTTATATTTATACATATACATAGTTATGTTTGATGAACTATTCATACTCCTAACATATTAGCCTATTACTATATTCTGACTTAATAAACTATTCAACGATTTATTGCCCTAACATTTTTAAATTGTAGATAAATAAGACATATTAGGTATAATACCATTGTTACTTAAATACACCGTACGCCGATCCTTCACGTGGTCATCTCCCTTGCCTTCTACTCGACTATTGGAGTCTCCTTCTCTTTCCATCCGGTCAAACTGCATTTGCGACCGGGGCGATCTGCATAGTTCCGTATCAAATACCGTATTGAAACCTTTGACGTTGGACACATGGCATATTGCAGGGTAGATTAGTAGCGTATACATTTACTCACTAGTTTCATCGAGGAGATTCCCAAGTACTGTCTACAAAGCCCCATGCTCACTTTCTTCACATGGCTTTTTAGGTTCCTCTTTACTCACCGAAGGTATATTATTCTTTCTTTTACAACGTGGTACTATATAATATAGCAATATCAAACATCATATATATCATACATCATAAAATTATGTATCATTATACAAAAGATATATTAGAGGTATGTAAAATATATTTCTATATTACTCTTCCTCATTTATATCCATTATTATTATTATTATTATTATTGTCAACATTATTATTATTACCTCCCCAGCTAAAACCGTGATGATCCACTTCCTCCCCTACATATTTTTGTTTGTAACACCTCGGACACAAGCAGAGGCCCCTTGAAGTGTCACAGACGACCCACGCTTCCATGAGCTTGAGCTTCATACCGGAAACCATGCAACCACCCGCCCTGCCGCCCAAATCATCACATGTCGACCTGTCAAAGAGGGGTTACATGGTCCTCTAACCATGTCGCGCGGCTATATTAACCTGAATATTCTTATTATTCTACCGGCTGTCTTAGTGACTTGGCTATTCTTCCGGGATAGCTCAGTGTGACCTAGAGACTTGGCCATAATGACCGAGCTCATGTTCTGGATCTGGCCCTTGATATGCCGAGTTATTTGGAAAAATTCGATTTGTCTAGCTCCTGGATATATACTAGTTACTTATGCTATACTAGTTATACCACCTTGTCCTTGTCCCAATTGTTTTAAGACTGGGGTTGTTTATTTTTTTACCCAAGGGGTAGCCGCCTTCGCCACCGAGAGAAAAAAAAAAGCCGTTGCCCGGGTATCATGGTAGGTGGCTTTTGATGTGTCGAATCTCAACTCCACACAAACTGTTTGATCGAATTTACTTGCCAGGTTGATCCCAAGAATAGATCTGCAGTTCGTTTGCATCAAACTGGGCGGTACCAATGACCATGAAAATTAGATGCCCGTACTAAACTAGTAACGGGAATAAACCATCTGGGCATCGGACCATCCGACGGTCTCGCCGACAGCGCCACACTGTGGCTGTAAAACGTCTTCATCAATTTACTACAGAGTAGGCAACACAGTTCAATACATCTGCATGTCAAGTACCACCATGTTCATCATCTCCCTTTCAGGCCCATGCCACATGGCACCATCGTCGCCTTGCAGAATGTCTTGAAGATCGCCACCCGATCTACGGCACATTCCTCGAACCTCTGACACGGTAGCACTCCTCCATACTTGAGCACTCAGAACTCGAAGCCGCGGCTTATCTCAGACTCGTCTTGCCATCTGCCGGGGAGAAAGGCTCAATCGCAACGGGAATTCCTGGTACGACTCTATCGCCTACAATGTTGTACACACTGTCGGCAGCCGGGTCCAATTCCGCCATCAAGGGATGCGATCGGTATCGCGAGAACTGACTCGGTCATGTCAATAGTGCATGGTTTAGTGGTTCATACTCGACCCTCGCTCATGGCTCCCATGGCCGACCATGCTCCTCCATTTGCTCCCAAGCCCCATGGCAATACCGTGGCCCTCTCTCCCCCTGGAATTCCACCCACGCCTTTCTGAAGTCGTGGTCATGGGCCGTGCCTTGCTGCCCTCCAAATAGTCTGTCTTGACACACGGGTCGTACCGTCCAGGGGGTACAGTGGTTTCCCTTTGAATTTCATTTCCATTTTCCCTCACATGGTCCTGCCCCTTTTCCGCATGGCATCGTTGGTATGGCAATAGCTTCGTCCTCGAAATCACACTCCCAGTCGTCTGTAATTTCCTGCATGCAATGTCTTATTTTTTATGTATCTGAAATTTTTGCCTTTTGCTTAGCTACACATACCTTTTATGCTGTATAGCCATCCGGGGCTGCTGCCTACGTTGT
This sequence comes from Penicillium soppii, assembly GCF_028829465.1. Classification (NCBI taxonomy): domain Eukaryota; kingdom Fungi; phylum Ascomycota; class Eurotiomycetes; order Eurotiales; family Aspergillaceae; genus Penicillium; species Penicillium soppii. Next base: position 3,090,663 of record NW_026643233.1, read on the forward strand.
ATATATGAACAGTACTAACCAAAACCCATGCGCCGTCGATCCTCTCACCGGCACCGGCCTCCTCAACCCCGAAGCTGGGGCGCACAGCGAAAGGTTAAAGGTTACATGAGCGCATATATGGTTGAGAGAGATCATACCAGGACGAACACAGCGCATACTGCATTGACTCCACTATGGAGAAGACCCCAAGAGTCCGCTATGATTGGTAAATCATTCCATGATCTCCCTCCCTTCTGCATCGTGGCATATCCCTTGCCAGATAAACTTCGCTGGGGGTATTCCCGTCTTTTCGTTGGCTGTCGCGTGTCGAGTGGGAATAGTCCCAGCGGAAACATTTCAATTGTAATTGAATTACTCGCCGAAAAGTGGATATCGCCGCCCCAAACATGTCTTGTCTTGCATGTCTGAGATTCCACGGGGAGTCTGCGCCGCTTCCTTTGGCACCATTCACTGGTCATTTTCTGACCATGTGTGCATGGCCCTAGGTACTGGTACCTTTCCCGGTAATTTAAATATGTAGTTATAGGAGAATAACATTTATTCGATCGATTGGGCGCTAGATTCACCTGGTCTTAACCCGGTTGAACATCTGTGGACTATAGGTACACTAGACAGATTGACCAATAAACTCGATCCTTACCTTGATAATCTCGAAGCATTAAATGTAATTAATATAATTAAGGAAGTTTCTAAATTAATTAACTAGACCTTTTTGGGGGGGGGGGAGGATTACTTTTATGGGTTGGTTCGAAGCAACTACATGTAAATAGGCGGGAAGTTTAAAATCGTAATCGCGAAAGGCATTGAATATTGATAGAGCCCATGGATATTGATTGAACCACCTGGTTACTTCTCCTCTACATATTACCTGGATTCCAGGACCATACTTGTTACATTAAGATAACCTGGTATTCATAATGAATCTAAATAAATCAGTTAGGTTATAAATAGCGTTGGTATAGACCGTTGTAAATATATATCTCTGCCATATCTGGCGCCCCGCGGCAAAACCGGCAGCGCTAAAACCTATCACTATATACCTAGGTACATGTGTAGTGAATAAATGCTTTCACCAACTGAAGCAATTCATAAGCAGAAGTAAGAGGCAACGAAAGCGCTCACGGGGCGACGGTCCAGCTACAGGATGAGCAACTCGTCGTATGTTTTTCCAAGGAACCTCGACAATTATTGTCCAAACCATCCTCGACCTCATCATCACTAAATCACAACATCCAGACCAAGCTTCACTGCTTCATTATTGTTGTGCCGCGAACAATGCAGACTGGTACTTCTCCAAAGAAAGACCCAACAGAGACCGACGGTTATCTTTCGTGACCTCTCTCTTCGGGCAATTCCCACGGAGCTTTTCCAGCCCCAGCATAGCACGCCTCCTTGTGACCGCAGATTTCCCAGCGCTGCATCGAACCTCGGCGATGGGCTATCTGTGATCTCTGACATCGTCTGGTCTCACGTCGTTCGAGAGAAAAGCTCACCTGGTTCTGCAACAAATGTCGGGGTTGGAAACGATATGCGCTGTGAATAGACGGCCCGCGGTTTCTAAATAGGGCTGGGTCTATAATTTCCGCTAGGAATTGAACATAGATCACATACTGGAGATTGTTTTCTTCCGAAGAGTGGGTTTTTAAAATTGAGTTCTGTATCCCGAGGACGTTTGCTCACGGAGAACTTATCGGGTTGCACAGATCTGAGGCGTTCAGTACATTGCTCATTAAGAATTTCCTTAACCTGTTGAGCATCTCATTTCGTCTGCACGGAATTTGGCTCTTCGATTTCATAGTCAATTTCCATCCACCATCCCCTTTCGTTTGCAAGTTGTCAATCATAAACTGCAAATTTCTATTCATGGATTCTTGCGTGGGCCTGTTTGAAGTTCGTCCCTTTTCTCCCGGTTGCGGCCAGCACCGTACTGTCCGACGCTAGGAGCAGATAGGCGCCTGGGTCAAATGTGGGTGTGGAGTGGCTAGGCGATCCGGTGATATTGAATTTTGGAACCGACAGAGGCAAATGCATCAGCTTGGTTACATGTGTAGATGTCCACAAGAATGTTGTCCTCTGAAAGTGGAGAAAGATACTCATAGAGCTCTCCGAAGTAGACAGGCTGCATCGGAGCTTTGCTGTAGATCTTGAGTTTTGTATCTCTCTCAGCTCCAATGTATAAAAAGCGCGGTCTCTGGGCAATTTGCCAAGAATGACAGGGTTGCTATTATCGCTGGCGCCATTGACAGGGGCTCGCATTACGAGGTGCACTCTGGGCCGTTCTCGCCATGGACGAGTTTCAGGTTCGAGTTGAGAGGCTAGAGGGTTCTGAGTCCTGGAGAGTTCTACATTGTGTGTTGTTTGAAACTTCTATTGGTGGAAAAGAAAAGTATATCGGAACGACTCCACGATGACCCGCTCTTATTCCGTTGGGTTTGCCGATCATTATCCACATCATCAGCCACGCAGGCGCGATCTGTGATAAACGACAAGTATATGGAGAAAATCCAGCTGAGTTAGGCATGTCTCCAAAAGTGCTATATCCAAATTTTATTTTGCATGTGAGATCCGATCAATAAGCGCCAAGTATATAAAATATCTACAATAATCTTTGGGCCGTATACATTGCTGAAAGAGCATATATGTTGTCATGTTCATGTGCATGATTCAATCTTCATCCTCATCCTCTTCATCCTCATCATCGTCATCCTCTTCTTCAAACTCAACGCCAATATCACCAGTGATATCCCAGCGGTCGCCCTTAGCCGCTGCACTGACGTACTTGACGAATTTGAGAGTCCCACTATCACGCAGCACAATGCTGAGTCGGTTCCATCCAGCCTGTGTGCTGAAGAGAATACCGTCGTCCTCATCTGCGCCAGCGGGAGCGGTAAATAGCGGGATCGGCCTTGGTCTTCTTCTTTCCGAGAACTTGGTCTGCATTCTCGGCGTCTTCTTCATCTTCCTCTTCTTCATCGTCGCCAGCCATGTAGATCTCATAGCCACCAAGTGCAGGTCCCTCAACTTCATCGGCATTAGCTTTGTCTTTTGGCTCAGGTACCTTGGCAGATGACGGTTTGGATTCTGGGTTCTCATTCTCGCTCTCATTCTCGTCCTCATCTTCTTCCTCCTCTTCCTGCTTCTCCCAGCCTGTGCTGGGAGTGAGGCAGAGCGTGAACTCAAGCCGAGGCTCCTCGCCTTCGTAAGCACTGGCGAGAGTGTAATCCGCACCACGACGGAATCGTCGCGCCATCAAATCGTGGCTAGTGAGGTGGTCAACACCAGTGATGATACCGAGCCACTTTCGGAAAGCCTGCGAAGGGAACAGCACATTCAGGAGCTCTTGAAGCGGGTTCTCGGGCTCTTCCTTGCCGGATGCATGCTGATAAAGATATCTGTGCTTGTGAGGCGGGCGAGCAACAGTCCACCCGCGCTGTTTCTGAATTTCATCCGCGGAAGCAGGAAGCGCCTGCCTTTCTTGATCCTCGATGTATGCACGCACGCGTGAAGCAAACTTGTCATGCAAGAAGCTCTCTAGGCTGAGCGAAGACTCGGCGGAGAATGCGTCGGACATCTCCTCAGCGATATCAGGTGTCAGGTACGTGGGCGCAATGTATTGTACCAAGAAGCCGAGTTCAGACGCGCTGAACTCGCCATCGTTTTGTTCTTCAACCTTGCCCTTGCCCTTGCCCTCGACTTCCGGCTCTTCCCAGGAGACAGGCTGGGGCTGGGGCAGGTCGTAGATATCACCGCGGCCCTGGAGCTGGGCGAGACTGCTGCGTTCGGCAAGCTTCTCCTCTAGTCCTTCCTCGTATCCATCCTCGCCTTCTTGGGGAATGTGGAACCATCCACTGATAGCCATACGGACGCGCTTCTTTGACTTGTCCTCATCTTCGCGTGGGTGGTACACCTCCTCGACGTCGTGGAAGCTTTCACCGGGCTGAACGGTGAAGAAGCTGAGTTGGTTGAAGGCGGGCGGGATGGACAAGCTGTAGTCTGGGCTGGGGATCTTGACGTCCTCACCCTTGGCGTCCTTCTCAGTGGTCGTCGGGAACAAGCGCAGTGCACCGCCCCACTCAGCTTGCCAGGGTGTCTCGGGATCGGTGAGATAGAGAATGTAACTGAGACGGCGGCTCCCGATGACGTCGTCGTGGCAGAGGAGATGGCAGCCCTCAGTGTAAACATTGATCGCCATGTCGGTCTTCTGCCCACTCAGCTTGCCGGAGCCGGTGACGGAAGATAGATACTCGCGGAACCGTGCCGAGTACATCGCATCGCGCAGCTTCAAAACCGAAGGAAGCTTCGAAAGAGAAGAGTCATCCAGTCCATCGAGGTTGGCGAGATCACCAGACTGGAAGATTTTGTAGATGTCGGTTTCCTTCTCAGTGAAGGATACCTGTGTTTCGATCTCCTCGCGGACTGAGCGGAGCAGGCTAGGCTCGATGAGGGGGTGGATCACGCCGTGGAGGTAGCTAAAGATTTCAGAAGTATTAGCATTTCTGCCATTGAAATATGTCCTGGTGTGTACATACGGAGAAGAATTGGCGTATTCGCTGGTGTACTTCTGCTGTTCCGCGGTGTCGAATAGGCCATCACGGAAGCGGGAAGCAGCCTCCTCACTGGAAAGAGCCCTCTTTTTGGACTCTGGCATGGCATTGCCATCCAAGGAGCCTCGCATATCTGTCTTGCGCTTCATTTTGGGAGTTGTAGTGGAAATGGACTTCACCAGTGAGTGGTCTGATCATTCGTATAATTTTTCCAGGCGGTGAGAGGCCCATGAGGCGGTCAGCGTTTAGAATTGACTGCGACTTGCCATGATTTGATGTCTTTCAAGGCTCACGTCTCTGATTTTGGTTAATGTACATCATTAAATCCCTTGGGCAAGTGCTACACACATGTAGCATGTACATTGATACCGTTCGGTGCTGTTAAACTCGTTGTCGCAAACTGGCAAATTTGACTGGCAAACTGCCCGCTGTCGTCATATTCGGCATCTCTTATCACCGAACTCTCCCCCCACTTTGACTTGATCTTCTCTAAACAACTCGATCATGCAAGAGCCTCAGGATACGCCGGGAACACCACCTCGTCCGCCATATTCCCCGGTGACTCCTGAATTTGCGCAACTTGTACCGGTCGCCTCCACCGAGCCAAGAATCGTTCCGCCACCTCTCTCTCCTTCGCCGACATCGCACGCTCCATCAAATAACTATTCACATCATCCTCCACCGGCCCGCCCGCCTGTGTATATACCAGAGCCACCACCAGTTCCCATTTCCGAGAGTGAGAATCCAGATGCGATTGCGCTACGGTCGGCAATCTCCATTCTGCAGATGCAGAAGCAGCAAACCTTGCGCGATATCCAAACATTAGATCGCATGAAAGATGCGGCTGAGGCTGAACCAGAGAGGTTCGCGACCGAGCTGGCGGCAGGACGACTAAAGACCGAGGACCGCGGTGCGGTGATTCAGTTTTCCGACGACGATCCCACGGAAACCGAAGATGCCAACGGACAACCACAACGTACAAATCCTGACGGCTCACCGGCTTCGAACTTTGGTCATATACCTATTCCACAGAACATTGTGCGTATGCCGCCGATTAATTGGGCCAAATACAAAGTTGTCGGTGAACCCCTTGATCGCATGCACGAGGAGCAGTTGCGCCGGCCGCATTCTGGAGAGCCGAGACGAGACCGTGCGCCAGAGCATGTACTGGCCTCACCATATCGCCCGTTGGTTGATCACTTGGACACACCTGCAAAGCTGGGACGTCCCGGCAAAGCCAAAAAGATGTGACCCCATACTGGGGCTTTGACGATTACAGGATTATGGACTTTCACGAAGTTATGTATTTTACACTCGGCCTATGAATAGAGCCATCTTTATGTTTCTTGACCATTGCATTTGGTTTTTGGGTGGCCTGGCGCTGTGCTTCATGGGATTGGCGTATTCCAAAAGAGAAATAAACAACAGAAATACAGTTGATCATGTTTGATCTAAATGAATTCTTGGAACCCTCCCCACTTGATAAGCCGCATCTCAAAGATTCATTCTGTGATTATATCTAACCCCCAAATTAGCCAGCTCAACGCCAGGTAAATAGCCTGCGGGCCTTGATTAGTCCATGCCAACCCGTCAATGAAAGGAAACTCACGGCGCAAATGTAATAAGGGCTTCCTCCAGACAAGGATGTTTGGCTGACGCTCCATTGATATACTGGGTACAGGATTGCTATGCCAACAAGATACCCGGAACTCTCAAGTGATGCAATGAGCATGAACATCCGACCAGTAGCCGTTCTTTTGATGAGACTTGCCAGATAGGCCAGTAAGCTCAACTCGGTTGCGACCCCGAGGCTATCTATAATAAGTGCTAAAGGTCCATGTCAGAGAAATGAGGCTACTATATGAAATGGTGTGTGAATGCTATGAAATTTGGTGAACAAACCGGGTACAAGTAGTGAAGCCGAGCCGGCCAATCCAATCATCAAGGCACCTATGCCCATGAGAAAGAAACCGAGTTTGGCGCCATACAGAGTTGTCTGCGATGGTCTGACCGAGGCTCCAGATTGGAGCAAACAGAGAACACAAGGAAAGCCTAGTATGAGTATGATAACACTCAAACTGCCTTGGAGAAGGCAAAGTTGATATGCCTGTGTATTATTCAGCATTTTGCTTTCCGTCTCAACATGATAATGAGTAGATGGAGTCATTACCTGTGGAGGATTAAGATCGGCTCTGTGTTGAATATAGGCTGAAAACAGTGGCCTCATTGCTTTTGGGACTCCTCCTAGACAAAGAGCTATTGCAATGAGATACTTCTGATTGACTAATGTCTGACTTGAATTTTGACCATGACAGATTCCAAAAGTGTTGTCGTCAGATGAGGAAATAGTTTCTCTTGGACCGAGCAGAGCATCATATTCCGTGATATCCGGTCTTTCATTTGACTGAGAGAAACCGGAAGGCGAAACTATCCGGACCAGAATACATAATGAAACCCCGCAGCACAACACGGATAGTGCATAAGGTAAATGGTCACTTTTGTTAGCGAGTAGCGGCAACATAAAGGACCCAATTAAGTGGCTTATGGCAACCACCCCTCCCGTGATGTAGTATGAGATTGTCCTAAATTGGATATTAGTAGATAAGAGCAAAGAAAAGAGAAGAGAGTGTCAAACAGGTCAGAACTTGAAGCAAGACTCACTGGGTGATCTCAGGGTCTTCTTGCTCATGAAGATGGACAAGCATTAAGAAAGCAGTAACATGACTGCCGCCTCCAACAAGTTTGAACAACGGAGCAACTATTAAAACGATGAACGAGGAGTGATTGAGGAATTGCACTGTAATTGTAAGTATGTGTTGCCTGAGAGAAAGACTAAATTTAGACGGACAGGTTATTAGGGTGAACATGGCCGCGAAGCAAACGCTCAGATTGTTGATCAAGATGGCAATCCTATATCTCTTGGAACCAACTAGATACTTAGTAAACATTGCGCCGCTTAAATCTACACCTTGAGTTAGGAAGTCAATATTTGGAGGGTGGAGGTAAGGTAAGTAGGCACCTGCAACGCCGCACAAGATTATGCTGATGGTTCCGAGATTCCAGTATCCACGCTTCGGTATGCTGGATGGGCCCCTGGTATATTTCAAGGCATTACTAGATATCGAATCGGCCAGCGTTACCAATGCTAGATTGAGTAAATATGGCATAATCGTATTTTCCATCTCAGCTTCCAGTCACATGTATCTGGTGACGTAGAGGTGCGATATTGGAGCTTATATACAAACCCCAACAAGCGCAAAATTATTACTTTGACTCGTACCAAAGTGAAGCATAGGGAACTTAGAAGCCTATGCTACTCGTACGGGGTAAAGGATGCTTGTTGCTTTGTGAATAGTACAATGTTGTTAGCTATTTGCGGGGCTGTTCATTGCAATTCCAATAGCCAATCAAACCATTATCCGCCACTCGCATAAATATGTACAGTGTACATACTCCGTAGTCTCTGGGAAATTCTTAGCAGATCTAGAGTGGAATTTTCATGTTGTTTGGCGTAATCCTATAAACAACATGGAACTAGAATACGGTGATCCGTTTGATGAAGCAAGTTTGATGATGAAAGTGATTGTGTAGCCATTAAATCGTTATATCGCTAAATGTACAGGGAGCACAAAAGAGGACCAAGCTAGACTATGCCGCTAGCCCAAAAAATGAGAGCGAAGGCTGAGAATTGGAAGAGCCATTACGTGTTACACGCTCAATGCAAGGATCCTGTTGAAGCCTTCGAACATCGGAGTCTGTGATAGAGGCTCTAAACCCATGGTTAGTTGGAGGTTGCTTGGGAAATCAGGTAGAAAAGCACATACGAGAAACCTCTGGCCATCATATCTGGAAATCTATTGGTAATAGATCCGCCATTCTTTTCGATTTCTTGAACATAGGTATTGATATGCTCGGTGGTGGCCGATTCTTGGAAAGTAACCTTATCTTTGTAAGTTGTTTTGTTCATGGGGGGGTGATGAGGTGATATGGGGTGAGAATTACAATATATTCAGAGGTCATTTTGTCGGGTGAAGACGAGTTAAAGAGTTGGACGAAGTTGGACTAGAATTGAAAGTCTAGGGCATAAATTATGTCTCGAGATATCCAAGAGCATACATACAACGTAGTTTATATACTTCATTGGCGGCCTAGAGAATGATGTCATAGACTGGAACTTGATCTTCCGCTACACAACTGGTGAATATCATTGGGGGAACCATTCGCTCTGGTAAAGAAAATTGGGTCCATTTACACACATTATCAGCTTACTACGAAATACTTGCTTGCTATCTGGGCACGACAAATGAGGGCGCAGTAATACGTGATTTTGTTCTATTTTTGTAGGAGGGTCTAACTTTGTATTCTAGCCCTGAAAAACACAAAAGATCATCACTTGAAAACAGGAATAAGTCCACAAATAATTGATTCAATAACCTCATCAAATGTAAAAAAAAGCTCAGCTAGCTAACATTGAAAAATAAAACTAAAAATTGGATATAATCAGACCTAAACACGAAGAAATGCAGTTGCTCAATATGGCGGCATATTTTCAGTTTCAGTGCCACCAGCGGTCTGCGTCCATCTTTTCACAGCCTGTTGAGTCTCTGCTTGTTTGTGATATCCTGACACCTCAGCGTACCTGGGACGGAATTAGCACACTATTGATGAAGGGGGACAAGTTGAAATACAGTTTATGCTTCCACCCATGACTGGAACCCGGAGTTCCATTGAACGACCAATCAAATACCTCCTCAGCTAGGGGTTCATCTGTGGGGTCATGGTAGGAGGCGAGATAAGGAGCCGAAAGAGCATCAGAGGCACAGATTCGGCCACGAGGGTCGAATGCCAACATTTTTTCGAGAAGGTTAAGCACTGTTGATTATCAGAAAATGGTCCATATGTATATGTAAAGAAAAAAAAACGTACTTGTTGAATCGATGCAAGGGAACACGGCTGAGAGACCTGTACCCTCGCGGTAGGGGAGAGACTGGACGAAACCCAGTATCTGTCATGTAATTACCCTGTCAGCCATTTGTCAACGAGACAGTGACCATCGATTGCCGTTGTGAAAGTAAACAGCGAGATTGCATTTGAACTGACATGTGGTGAGGTGATTCTAGCCAGAAGATCCTCGTTTGGTGTGCCAAGTAACTCCGTGATAGCACAGAATTGCTCAACATGGTCTCTTCCTGCAAAAAGAGGCTTTCCCTGCAGCATTTCGGCAAAGACGCAGCCCGCGCTCCAGATGTCGACTCTTTCGTTATACCTTTGCCACGTCAACATAATTTCTGGAGCCCGATAGGACCTGTTGGAGACGTAGCCCGTCATGAGTGGTTCTTGGACCCGTGCAAATCCGAAGTCACATATTTTGAGATCGCAATTTTGATTGATTAGGATATTTCCTGGGTGCAGGTCACGGTGAACGACTCCCGCCGAATGAATGTATTTCAATCCCCTCTAGACTTTAATTAGTACCGTGAGTATCATTTCCAAGGGCATAGACTGACCAAAATTTGATACAAAAAGAATTGAACGAACTCATGTCCAATAGACTTTGCGGCTAGGATTGTTCGCAGGTCGGTCTGCATGAGGTCCGTGACGAGATATCTACGCATAATCAGTAAATACCACGAAAGGCTATAATCAAACCGAAGTTGCATACAAATCCTCTGTGGGGGATATGAAAATGTCAAGCGGACGAATGACCTATTATCCAATTAGCATAGATCACAGAAAGGCCCCTCCCGCTTGAACGTTCATTTTCATGTTTTAGGTGCTGTAGAAGTTTGATTTCTCTGAAAACAGATTGTGTCGTGGCTGGCGTTCTGAACGGCTCGAGTATCTTTTTCACTGCAACATATTGTTGGTTTATCTGATCCCACGAAGAGCTAGCGTCGGAGTAAATAATTAGTACTTTTGTACATGTTTGAGACAGGGCGACCAACCAAACAATTCCAGAAACACCAATTCTCAGGGTTTCTGGATTTGTATACCTATAACGAACACAATTTTAGCAAGTTTTCTTCAAAGAAAGGTTCTTCAAGAACACTGCACCTTTCTGGTGTTTCAAACTTTCCACCTAATACCGTGCTTCTGACAAATTGCGCCATAAGTAGCCAGGAAGGATTTGACAGACACAGAAGAAGAACTGACAAATATATTGCTTGAAGATTTTCCAAGTGTCCCAGAGACCTATAGATACAAGAGGTATCCTATGTGCAAAGAAGCAATAAATTCATGAGATTGATCCACCAAAGGATCCAAACATAACCGAAAATACGCCGGGGAACTTCCAAAAAACAGTTCCTATAAGCTGCCGCGCCAAACATACATGGACGGACAGGATTGGATAAAAATCTCGCCCTATTTGTATTTCGGGCACAGGGGTAAACTTATCTAGGCAGGCGCCTAAACACAACATACAAATTTGTAGCGGATGTATTCATGTTATTATACAAAGAATACAAAGACAGAAGATTGTAGATTTTCTATGTAGCTATCTATCCTATTTCGATAAACCGATATCTGGTTCTTTTTCTACAAGCCGTGATTCCCTCAGGGCTGAATTCATCCAAAACTCAACATTATTCCCAAAATTGTTGAAAGTTTTCTACTATTGTGTAGCTGTACCGAGGTATGCCGTATTGCGATGGAATATTTCGCGATGCAACGATGGAAAACGGGGCAACGGCAAAGACATCCAGCCAATGAGAGCGATGGGCTATAGACTATGGGCCACTGATAGCCGGTATACCCGAATGACCCACCAAGCCCTAAACAAGTATCAGTACAGGGCTAGTCACATGTAGTTATGTAGAGTGTATGAGCCATACAAGAACTATTATTCTGGTTCTAATTATAGAGTATTCTGAGATAAAAGGGCAGATATCTAAAATGGAGGTTGAGCCATGATATATTTTGACGAGCGGTGGGCATAAAGCGGAACCGGGCCTTACGGTCTACTTAGATACTTGCTTGTCGAAGTGTTTGTCAAGATGAATGGGCCAGGTTAGTCTGCATGGGCCACTAAAAAGTGAGCTACTGTTGAGTGAATCGATGACAAGCGAGGATCCACCAGGAAATCGCAAGGAATTAGTAAATCTTGTCCCATGCGTTCAATGGGATAGTTAACCGGGAAGCAAGATAGAAAGGGAGAAGGGATAAAGAAGATCAAGGTTATACTACACAGCATTTATTCCTTGGGATGATAAAAGGTTCGTGAAGTTCTCCCAAGCCCGTTTGAAAGAGAGATCCCTTGTAGAACACTCAGTCAACCAACGTAGAGCCTTTTGGACTCTTTCAAATGGCTTAGAGTTTGGGTTAGCCCTGGATTTACTCTCAAAGAGCAGCTGGGTGATCAGCACTATGATGCTTTGGGTGAGATAGTGCAGAGCGCACCACCAAGGGGAGAACTCCATGAACCAGGTTATACTCGGATCATCTGGCAAGAGATCCACCATTTGGGCTGCGGCATTGATGCAAACGGTCGCCAGTTGATGATAGACCGCATTTAGAGGGTTGTCACCAGAGACATGAGCGCGAAGTGCGGGTTGGGTGATGACGAGTTTGGTTGAGTAATATTGAAAAGCCAAACTCGTGCGTTGGCGGGCAACGATGCGGTCAGTTTCGTTTTCCGTAAGACGATAGGTTGCAGAGAGTCGAGAGAACCAGTTATCAGCAGTGTTGTTGAGAGACTTCATGGCTTGTTCGGTCTCATTTCCAGATTTCCTTGCCCCTCCGGGAGAGTACAAAATCTCCATTGCCTCTCTCATCACAGCTGCCAGGTCGATTGAATATAGTAAGTATAAGGAGACATGGGCTTGTGAGTGCTGACTGGGTGAATGCTGCTGGGAAGTTGGCTGATGAGTAGTCGAATGTTTTGAACGTTCGGTGGGCTCATTTGAGGAATCGTGGGAAAGGAGAGAGTTCATGAGGTTGACTCGAGCCTGATTATCTTGAATAACCATCATCACGCGCTCATCCCGAAAGCTTTCCTCCGTATAAGGTACAGGAAGAGGTGTTGCACAGTGTTCGGGCTGCATTCTAGGCATGCGTCCAGTCATCACGCAGAGCAGAGTATCTAACAGGTACAAACCCCACCACAGTCGATACCTTGTTTCTTTGGAAACATGGGTGATGCGTGTACCCTCGCTGCGAAGGTGGATTCCCATAGTAACGGCTGACTGAATTGCGAAACCACATATTCTCCATGACCTAGAAACAAATCAGTGTCAAAGTAAGGGATCGCGTTATGGAACCAACCTGTTAACCTGCCCGGTGGAAAGCAAGTAGAACGAGATTAGTCCCTCTATCTGTGTTGTCTGCAGATTCGGATGTTCCAATATTGCATTGTTATTCATGCTCAATTGCCAGGCGCGAGAAAAGTACACCGTGTGATTATTGTGATCAAGGCGGTGTTGGTCTCCCGAAAATTCGGAGTGTTTTGCAGCGATCGCGAACACCATATTCAATAGCGCCATCCACTTATTTCCAGGTTGTGTCATCGAGCTTGAATAGAAAGATCGGCATTGGCCAAGGAATATTTCTTTCCCAATAATAGGAAACGAAGGATGTACCATTTGGAAATACCTGTCGACAAGTTCATCGGCGACAGCTTGCGCGGGATATGCGAATAGGTCGGGACCATTTGCAAGCAATGGCGCGGTATCATCAAGGAAGAAACAACAAGAAGATAGTGATGGACCTGTCGGTTGATCGAATTGATTGCTTGTGTTCAGAATTGTTGGCCCGACCCATTGCTTCAGTCTGTATAACCATTTTGTTGCTGAATGCTCCCCAACAAACCCAAGCGCTTGGAGTGAGCCGTCCCCGTTGTAATCTTCAAGTGTGTGGTCCAAACATGAAACGATAGGAGTAGTCGGGGTAGGTGTATCATCGGGGATCGAAGCGACGGTCGGTGAGGATATGGAAAGACTGGAGATCTATGGGGTATCAGTACTGTTAGGTCGAGCATGTTCTATTCGGGAATGCAAGTGCAAAAAATTGTGGTCGATGGGTTACGAATTCTCACCCACCTTTCCAAGGGCCTGGTCGACGATTTTAGCCATTTCAAGGTCAAACTTGGGATAGATATCGCGCACGAGAGATTCGTAATGTTCGAGTTGGCTAGTCACAACCGTGAGATGTCTGTCCTAGTGAGTATTCTATGCCGCGTGAGTACTTGGAAGGAAAGAGTGTACTTAGCACTTCTCTCTCGTTTCCCATCGACGTATACACAAGGCACGTTGATCTCCTGACACCGCAGGCAAGAAGGGCGATCACCAGTACACTTGTTTTTCTGCTTGCGACAATTATGACATGCTCGACTGACTCGACTATTGTGGCTTGCAACTGGAAGGTCGAGTCGGGGAATGGCAACTTTGCCATTTACTAGTCGTTCACCTGAGGTGAGTCGTGATATGCTCTGAGGATCTCGAGCATTGCCTCTTATTGAAATGACCGGTGGGGATAAAGGCGTGGATGGCGAAGAGTCATTGTCTTCGACACTTGGTTCTGCGGCAAAAGACTGATAATCCCTTTGAGAAATAGAGGGATGAAAGTTGGAATTGGAAGGGTCGAGGTATGGCCGGTCAGCCATTGCAACTTGGCAACCCACTATGCATAGTAGTCAGTGCTAAAGGTGTAGGTAAGCATGTAAAAGAAAAGGTACCAACCAGTTCAAAGCGGCCTAGGAAAACCCCTTAGGAGTTAAAATAAGTCCATGGTGGAATACTTGAATAGGTATACTGTTTTGCTTTTAAAAGACATCTCCTCTGTGATTGGTAGGTGCTCGCTTCCGTGCCAAGACTGGGATTGGGTCAAAAGGCCCGAAGATAAAAAAAGGTCCACTGGATTTTTCTTGATGTTTCCTGATGTTTCTTGATGTTTCTTTTTTTTGTTATCAAAGGTGTTGATAAAATGTAGTATATATCGTATATGATGTATTTGTTTTACTTCCCTCAATTCATTATTCAATTGGAAATAAACATGGTAATTATCTTTCTTTTGAACAATATTGTACCATGAATGTAACCCCAGTCAAGTCTGAATTGATCAGACCCATATTATCTGATATAGTTGATGCTGAGTGGTCGCTTGCTGATTCCGTCCAATCAAAGCCCTGAACCGAGACCGTTTTTCTTTTCATTCAATCAAGATTGCGATAGATTTCTATCGATCTCCACTTCGGCCTATCTAGTTTGTGATCTATGTGTGGCAACCATGGCTCACTGCAGAGATTTTAAAAATAAGCATCAATTCATATCTCAAAGTTATTGTACTATTGAAATCAGGGGTAATCTATTGTCAACTGTATTCTTGGTTGAGTTGGTCACGCTCGGACCTTGAAGTATGCACATTTCCCTTCTAGTCTGAGCTAGCTAGTGTGATGCTCATGGTCTTACGCCATAGCCTCGAGGACTGTTGTGGGCCCTTTTCAAAATTTATATCTTACGTCTTACCTTGTAGGTACATACAAAGGTATATCTCTACGATTGTAATTTTTTTTGAGTAACTCCACCATGAGATCATATTATGACATCGCAAGATGAAGTCATAAGGGCTCCTAAATCGGAGTCAGATCAACTTTTACAGCAGAACCGCCAACCTTTGGATAAAAATAAGTACGGTCTTCGCTTGGCGATTGAAGCAGAGAACAAGTACAACATTGTAGATGATAAAGGGGATTTTGTTAAAAACTTCACAAAAAGATGTAATGTGCATTTCCCTACTAGCACAACAAATTCTAATCTTTCAAGATAAACATAATGGCCCGATAATACGGTTCCCGCATTCTGGAGCTACATAAAGTGCTCATGGCCGTACAATATCGTACAATATTGTACGCCCAACTGGCAGGTTCCAAGACTTACCATAACCTGATTCTCAGCCGCACATAGGTCTTCCTATCGGTACTGTTTCATATGTCTTGCTACTCATCCCAATTTGCAGAAAAATGGTCGACAACTCTCTCCCAATCCCAACATAGCGGGATGGAAAATTGGCAGTTTCTATGCTCCTAGAAAGCTATATACCCAGTTAAATACGTACATGTGTTGTTAGAGCAACCAGTCACGTATCAGCTAGTCCATCCTCAATGCCCGCAGTAAATCTCCAGGCAAGAAATGTATTTCCTCCTCAGGCAAACACTCCTTGGCAGCATCAAACCTCCCTTCCTTGAGATATTGATCGACTTTCCTCATTGTATTAGTCATATCAGTAGTCGAAACAACCCATTCACCAAAATATTTCCCAACAGCCTCTCCACTTAAACCGATCTGAATACTTCGATAGTCCAAAGACCGCAGTGAAAGGTCCCTCTCGAGAACCCATTGTACGCGCACAGGACTGGACTGCAGCTTCCTCTGCCATTCTTCATGATCCGTTCCATCGCCAGCTGTATGGTGACTCATGGCATGGGTGAGTGTCGTAGAGGCCCATTCAAATCCCTCGCGAGTAGTTTCGATAGCCAAGACTCGTTCCTGTCATACTTTGGTTGCCCATCCTGATCGGTAGGCCATCCATAAGAAAGAGGGATTGATCCAGCTCATACATTTACGAGAAAAAGGTAGCTAAATGTTTGAGCTTTGATTGCCGGATCTGTTATCTCGGCAGAATATGCTTGGCAGACTATGATTGTGTTCGACGTCTGTTTGGTTCTGATGGCCCGGTAGCCTTTTGGAGACATTGTGTGTTACTCTTAACCGGACAGCAGGACTTATCCTTCCAATTATATGTGATATTTTGAATTGGAATTGGCAGAGAAATGTGACAAATATACCCAAGAAGGTATTACAAAATGGGATGCAGAAGCACATTTGATTTTGCAGGGTTCCAAAAGAATGACTGAATGGTTCAAGATCGCTGAGTCACTTCAATTCCATGCAAATTGGCAGGGTGATGCCTCATGTTGTAGATCCACTCTTGCATTCGGCAACCACCGAGGCTGAGCCCCAACATTAGTCTCGCAAATTATGCTCAAAACAAGACAAGTTGGAATTCAGTTTGTAGCTATTATATTCAATTGAATAAAACTCAACTTGTTCAACTTTCTTCCATGCTATGATTTATTTAGTAGTGCCGACGTGAGGTAGAGATAATACTGTCAGCAGGCTGTTTGTCACCCTTTTCGTTTGCGCGCTGCAAAATTACATGACAGCCTCTGTGATTCAACTACCCGCCCTTTGTGTCAGACTTCATATCTTACAAATTCACTAGAAATGCTTCAGAGGATCAGAAATGTCACTAGAATGTTGATGTAAAGACTTTCTCAACTTAAGTGGGTATCACCATCACAAGGAAAAAGCAAAGACAGGACAAGGAGAAGAATTAACAAACGATACAAGAAAGGTCACAGGCAAAGAGATCACCCGGAGTGAATCTCATTCTTTTCTTTAGAAATAGCAAAATTTGCAAGAGCAAAGGACAAGCGAAAAAGAAGACAGAAAACAAGCGAAAGGGAGAAGGATCAGCAAGAACCAAAATCCCTCGCGCCAAAAACGCCAGAAAACCATGTGTGCAATAAGGGCCTGCTCAATCACACCGGGGTCAAACCTGCATCATATCGTTTCAAAAACAGGATGGGAGCAATAGTCAAGATGGAAGACAGACCAAGGTCAGAGTCATCCTAAAAGAAGTCCTTAGTCGAACCACCCATGGCAGACCAGTAGCGCTGGTGCGCAGTCTGAACGCGAGAAAGATCGATGTTGCGCTCTCTTCCAGGTTCACCAGAGGACTGAGTCTTGCGCTCTTCTTCGAGTTTATCAGAAGTTTCAAATTCTTTGGGTGAAGGTGTGGTTGTGGTTTCAGCGGTAGGAGTTTGAGGCTGAGGGGTCCCAAGTCCCAGCTTGTCGACCAGACCGCACTCCACTAGACGGGCAGTGTTCTGTTTCATGATCTCCTGTGAGTTAGGATCGTTGGGCTTGCACTGGGAGAGGATGTGGTTGAGACCAGCCGCATTGATGGCGGGGAGGTTCTCGTGGATCTTCGTTGGTTTTGTCAGCATGGAACACAACCTGATGAGCTAAATGTGGGAATCATATCATACAACAGGGAGACCTTCTGGACCTGGCTTCTTGTTGGTCAAGATGCTCTCGGGGAGCGGCAGCGGGATCTCACCCTCCGTGGTGGCGATGTTTGCAGCGGCATCGTGCTCGCCCTGCTGTTGGTGGTACTGGGTCATTGCCTTTCTCCAAGCCTCGTAGTGGTCCTCGGTCTCTACATATTGAGCAGCGAGGAGTTCCCGGAAAGGAAGGTCAATACGGCGGCGCTTGTCCATTTTTGGGACGGACATGGTTTCTTGTTGAGGTGAGTGGTGATGAGAGGGAAAAGGTCAACCGGAAGGAAATCCATGGGTGAAACTTACCTGTGAATTGGTTTGCGGGAGTGGAAGGAAAGATGAAGGGCAAGGCGCCTTAGTCCGCAGTCTTATTTTGCAAACCTCTCGGCATCGTGAAGCACAAAATTTAGAGGAAAAGAATGGTTGGTGTTGAGAAATGGGAAGTTTGAAGTAGCGACGAGATACTTTCAAGAACGCGACTCCCGCCTATATACTATTATCTGAAGGCAAAATAACTCTGAACTTAGCCCATTCGCCTTTAACAAATAGCTGATATTGTTCCATAGCTATTCTATAAGGCGATTTTGTCCAATTTCATTAGTTGAATGTGCAATGATGATGGACAATCTAACTCGGACCAAGTACCCACCCTATTCTAACTGAAATGAGGGTTTGATTTTGACTGAAGTATTTAGATTGAACTTTACTACCATTCATGCGTATGGCTATTCCTTTTTGCTTTGCTTTCTAAGATGAATAGATCCTCAACGTGCAAAGCCCTAAATATAATCCTATTTGAACTTTAAGATCACTTCCAATTAATTCTATAGCTATTTGAGCCACCTATAAGCGAAATGTGGGCCTAAATCTAGATATTCTACTATGATATGTGAACATTATATGAAGGAAAGTCAACTATATATATGTTGTGACACCAAAGCTACCCCAAGGATTCAAAAAATTTGTTATTACAACCTTGGAAGGCCATTGGGTATATATCTCGGTGATAAGTAAAAACAGGAAATATCTACCATTGAAAGATCTACATATATAGTTTGTAAATTCGGCTCGGTGCGTTCATTGACACTATCCCAAAGTTCTATTCGCACAAGTATTCTGGCCCTCAAATTCATATAATCCAATTTCGCTTCCTACTTCTATCCATTCGCACTCGTGATTGGCTGACACAGCTTTCCTTTGCTTTTGAATCTGGAGATATGTAGTAAGCTTATTAGCAAAGAGTTGAAAATACATTATAATTCTGCACTTGGTGAATGAAGTCATTTGATAAGAGCCATCCTCTTGGGAAAGTGTCTTTTATCTTTCCAGTATTCATTCGACCGTGAAGGTAACACGGTCTAATTTGGAATGCCATCTTTTTCTCCTCCTAGGAATGAGTGGCTCAGATGGTATATGCATATGTACACATTGCTTTATGATATGAACAAAAAAGAACTCATGATTTCAAAGCTTCGCCTTTGCCTTTTGCTCAAATTCCTTCACATCTTCTAGTCCTCTTTTAGAGACGGCATGGTTTTTATCCTCAACATTTTCACGCCATTTCAAATTGCCGGCATGATCATCCAATCCACTCAGAGTCCGAGCATACATCTCCTCCTTCATGGTTCCGTAGATACCAGTCGCAGCCTTGGTCTGAAGCTTTCGTTCCTGGATCAATGCCAGAGCTTCCTCGGCACCCCCCACGGCATCAACAATACCGACCTGGAGTGCGTTTCGTCCACCAAAGCGATGGGCTTCCAAAACAACGTTTCGGAATGTGACGGGCGTCAACTTCTCGCGGAAAATGGCCATCATGGGCGTTTGAAGTGGGACTCCAAACTCCAGCTCATTGACACATAGGAAGCCACGGTCTGGGTTCATGATTCGGTAGTCATGATACATGGCCAGCATAAAACCACCGGCAAAAGCGTGTCCATTCAACAGACACACAGTTGGCATAGGGTACCTTAATCGCCAGTCAACATTTTATTGTACTTAGGATATCCCCGTGATACATACGTCAAGAATCGTCGGAAAAGTCTCCATAACCAATTTTCGAGGAACCCTTCGGTCTTCCCCACAATGTCGAGATCGAGCCCATTGCTGTAGAATTTGGCAATTCCACTAGTAGTGACCACAACACCCTTGGGGTAACGGTGCTCGATTATATCGAGGGCCAATAGCAGTGCGTCAATGAAGACGGGCGTCAGTCGGTTGTCCTTGGGCGAAGTGAACGTCAGCACGTAGATGGTCTCATGTTCTTTCGCCGTGCTGGGGTTTGTGCAGACGATCGAGCCTCCAGTCGAAGTGATCGGGACAGTGAAAAGCGATGTCATGATGGAGATGGTTGCAAGAAAAAGGTACTAAGAAGGCGGTGATCGATTTTATCTTGAAGGGGTTCTCTCGGCCCATCTGAATACTTTATGAATACTAATCAACCTCGGCCGCATCACATGCCTATCACACCGTCACGTGATAGCACCATAAAGCTGATAAAGCTGATAAAGCTGTGAACGCATTACTTCTTTTTTTCTTTGGCAAAAATCAGGAGTTACTGAGAGAAACCTGTAAGCCGATTCTCGGGTGGTAGATGATCGCGGCGATCTGGGGCAGCCACCCCGATTGTTCGGCATGCTCCATCATACTAACTCAACTATGTACATATTATGCATGGTATGATACACCCATGTTCTCTACACATATTTGGTTTTAGACCTACTATGGCCCGATCGTAATCTCAAAAATATCTCCGAAAGCGGCTTTTTGCCTCCTCGCAGGAGTCTTTAAAATAAATGATGGTCCCCACATATTTATTCCGAAGATCGTGCATAAAAGCTCAGCTCCACTATCCCCGGATTTCCTCATCTTTATGATCGTTCATTCCATCTCCGACCTTCCGAGCGGGCATTCTGCTACGATGAACAACTACATAAATATTGCCTTCTTTTGTATCATTGAATCTTGTCAGTATCATGAAAAATATGCAGACTATGTGACTAAGTAATATATGATGAAGCCTGAAAAAAAGGGATAAAAAGGATGATCAGAGCGAGAACAAAGCTTGTTAGCTTCTCGTCCAATGAAATGGTGGGTTTTGCAGAGGTCAATTTGGTAATTTTGTTTGCAAAATATCAGTGAGAACAGTTTAATTACTTTCGTAGTCAATTACACAGGGAATGTAAAGTTGTAAATGCATTTTTGTTGTTTTCATTAGTGGCAACCTCTTATCACCTTACTTGCCGGTTTCCTGCCCGACAACTGCAATTACCTCGGTAAACCGTACAATTATTTTTTATTCGCTAAACAGGAATACAGCAACGTCTCATGAGCCCAGCGTCATTGTCCAAAGACACAAGGTTCAAATTTTACGTCGAGAAACGGCAGTTTTACAGAGCGCCGAGATCAGATATTACCTGCTGCGATGACCAATTCCATCCCCCTTCTACAACAGGCAGCTGTTGTGTTAAATCCAGGACCGAGTTATAATGTCTCACTTCAAAGCGACATACCTGTCGCGAAGCCTCGGGAGAACGAGGTTCTTGTCAAGTTAACATGTACTGGCCTGTGGTGAGAACTCACTTAACAAGATCAAGCATATGAAATGCTAACAAATCCGCATCCCTAAAGCCGCTCTGAACTTCGTGCAGCTTTAGCCTGGGGCGCTTATAACTCTATTATCGGCCATGAAGGGGTGGGAATAGTAGTGGAAGCAGGACCCGAAGCTTCCCACTCTCTTCTTGGACAACGCGTCGGAGTCAAATGGCTGTATAGCGCTTGCAACCAGTGCTCGGTTTGCAAGCGTGGCTATCCACACAACTGCACCCAACAACTCAATACAAGCCGCCATGTGCCTGGAACACTGCAGCAATATGTCATCGCTGACGCGCGGTTCGTGACCCTCATCCCGGACGGAGTGGCTGATGAGATCGCTGCCCCATTACTTTGCGCCGGGCTTACGATGATCGGTGCGCTATCAAAGCTAGACAATGAGCTCCACGCGGGTGACTTTATCGTGATTTCTGGGTCTGGCGGAGGCCTCGGCCACATCGGCGTTCAAATAGCATCGAGGATGAAACATTGGCGCGTTATCGCCATCGATAGTGGAGAGGATAAGAAAGCTCTTAGTCTGAAGTCTGGAGCCGAAATATTCCTCGATTATAAGACTGAAGATGTCATAGCCCGAGTTCGTGATTTGACTGGAGAGGGTGCACATGCGACGATCGTTGTTCCTGGAACCAAGGATGCATTGGAAATGGCACCTAATCTTGTGAGAAACATGGGATTTGTTGTGAATGTTGGTCTGCCACAAAATGACCTGCATATTCCACTTTCTGCGACGCTTTGCACAGCTCGAGGTAAGAGAAGCCAACTATGAAGCTGAAAACACGCAGGATATATTCTAACAACATCTTGAATAAAGGGTTGACTTTTATCGGCTCTTCCGTGGGAACGGAAGATCAAATGAGGGAACTATTACAAGCAGCACTTTCTGGCAAGATTGATCCGTCTATTGAGGTATTTGAATTCTCGTCAGTGCCGACATTGATAGGTAAGCTAAGAGAAGACGGCATTACGGGAAGAGCAGTGGTTACATTGCCACAATGAGTTTGGTATGCAACTAAATCATAAATGCAACAATACAATATGCGTTGTGCATAATTTTTTCAGAAAAGCAACTGTAGAGTTAGAATTTACATCTCGCCTAGCAAGTCTGGCGACATATCTTATTCAGATGTGCTCTCTAGGCATTTATGCTTCTACCTTTACCACTCATGTTTTACAGGGTCTTTTCAGCATCCCTATGATATTATCTTCGAATTATCACGTTATAGCGATAGAGAATCTTACAATATGGTCTCATTGGAAGGATTTCGATATAACCTGAATGAGCTAGCCCATACTTCATGGCAATGAATCGCAAGACAAGCGGAGTCTAAAAGGAACGGGGAACCTACAACATAAGAACACGTATCTACCACCCCTCTAGTCCGTCAGAAATACTTTCCTCGATGGATTTCCACCCCTCTTGTCCAAAGAAATCCTGCAGGAGTTTTTCCGCGTCCTTGGCGGGAATGACCTCGCTCAGGTCACTCCCATCATCAACAGGAGGATCCGGGATAAAAGTGTTGTCAGGTCTGAGTTTTCGAATAATCCAAATGATCTCGGTGAGGTTGAAACGATTGGCGAATCCGAACAGGCGTCGAGAGACTGTCTTGGGATCGAGGAGGGCCGCTGCGTGAAGACGTGCAATGTCACCCACATCGCAAAAGTATTCTGTCTTGGAAATCAGCCAACCATGAACCATCCACCATACGGATGCGCCTTTGGCTTACGGGGTTCAAATGTCTGGAAAATCTTTCTGTCACCCTTGGTGAGGGAGCGGACCCAGCCCATCGTTGAGCCGTGGATCTCTGGGTGCAAAATCCTTCCAAGCTATTTCATGGAGTTAATAGATGCTTCGATATCGAATCACCATCCAAGCACTGCACTCACAGTAAAGTCTGGTAGGACAGTGTTGAATTGAAAGTCGGGCTTATTTTCTTTGACCCAGTTCCATGCAGCCTTCTCCGCTTCAGTTTTGGACGCGGCGTAACAGAAGAAACCCTTCAGGTGAGCTGGAGTGTCTGGATTGAAGGCTTCCTTTATGGCGCTGTCGTTCCAGGAGTCTGTATCCAGCATAAGTCAAGATGCTCTTCGTTTCGATGTTCACATCATTGTATAACAGCGCAATCAGAATCCCCACTCACTCTCACGAACAACAATACCCTCTTTGTTATGTTCCGGAAACCGTGCTGCGAGTGCCGAAGAGGTTAAGACGACTCGTTGAATCTCACGCTGCTTGGATGCAGCCTCTAGCACGTTATGAATTGCCTGAATCACCCAAGGCACGACCTCTTCCGGATTCGAGTTGAAGCTGACATCTGATACCTGCACATCCATATGATACATATTAGCAAACCATGAGTTATACTTCAACACCAATAGAAACCATACCACATGGGCCACACCAGAGATGTTTTGCATCACCTGGAACAGTAATTCCTTGTCCTCAAAGTTAGGAAGAACGGCCGACTCAAACGAATCCTCTCCGAACTTGTCCCAGAACAGCTCATCGAGCCATGGCTTCGGCTTGCGGACAGTCCCGCGGACCTTGAAACCTAGTTCTAGCAGACAGTGAACAAGATTACTCCCAACGAAGCCATTCGCTCCAGTCACCAGGATTCGTGAGCCATGGGGAAGACAGTAAAGTTCATCAGCCATGCCGTCGATATGGTATATTGTGTCGTTGCTGTGTGAAAACAAGGAGGAAGACTATCATCATGAGCAAACGAGCGAGCGGGGAGAACGCGGTGTGGAGTCGAATAAAGTTTCTCTAATTAGCCTTCGGACAGAGTTTCTGAGTAAATGGAAGAAGGGACGAGTCATGTTTCCTGTGCGGATCTTGCATCTATTGGAGAGCGATGAGTAGTTCGTGTTCGGGTTGTATCTGAACTGCGAGTTTTCACCGACTATTACGCTTCGGACGCTGAGATTAGCTGAGTAGCAGATGAAATGCCGAGTCTATGGGTGACCCGAGGGATTGGGTCGGGCGATCTGTGCGGCGCCAGGCTTGTTGCTGTCCCGCCAAAATAATTATGCAGTCGGTAGCCTTCTAGTTGGGTCGCATTTTTGTGGGATCTAGATATCAGTACCACACTGTCGGTAAACATGGGATATTCTAATCACATTGATAATTTGGGTCATATATTGCATATATCATATGCATATGATCCAAAATGGATAACCCAGACAAAACATGCAAAGTAAACAAAAAAAGCAAAATGTCCATGTGGTTATGGCGTAAGCTAATGTCGCAGCCCTGGTTCATATGTTCCAAAACAGGTTAGTCGGGTGACGTCAAAGAGGATGCTGTGGGGTTGTCACTTTCTTCACGACTTCTTCAGCATTTATGGTTCAACAATTACATTCCATATTGTACTAAATTCATCATGCAAACCCGTTCCCAAACTGGACAGCCGGCTCAACCTCCTAAGGAAGCGGTCTATGCACAATCGGTCAATCCAGTCTCGCATACGCCACAGGAACAACGTGCACCTACGGAGCCAAGCCGCCACCACGGAGATTCAATTGCAGCTATAACCCGAACCGCCAAGTCAAACCCCTCCAGCGATGAAGCCCGAGCTCGTCTAGAGAACCAACATAAGCAGCATGAACAGGAGCTGCACAACGCATCGAACGTTGATCTAGAGTATGGTGTTGAGCAGCAGCCCTCAGAGGGATATATCGCAGAGACAGTCCAGAAAAAAGGAATGGGCATTCAACGTGCACAAGCAGGTGCTCATTCTGGTCCAGTTGGAAGTGCTGGTGGTCCTGGTCATCCTGGATTTGGAGAGGCGGATGATCTCTTGGCCAATATCGGTCGGAAGCGGGATGAACATGACAAAATCCTGGGTGAGAGGATTGGCCATAGTCCCGCTCCACCTGATGAAGAGGTTGCTGAGCGGGAGTCAGTGAGAAGACACAAGTTGGAACAAGATCGACATCTTGATGTTCAGGGGGCGGTGAAAGAAGCGACCGGCGATCCAGTCGTGGGTGCTTAACCTCAGAACCTCACACTATGATATTTGATGTATACAGACGTGTGGTGGAAAGACATAGATTACTTGTTTGCGAACGATGATTTATTGGACATGACTTTCATTAGGGATTTCAAGCTAGTTAAGTAATCTGCTTGTATGAACATAGAGACCGGCATTTCCACTTGGTCTGACAAACTGGGTATGATTATTTAAACAATTGCGCCGAAAGAAAAATCTCAATTTGAGATGGCAATGCTTCAAGGAACGAGATCAGATATCATCCCCACTTGGCATTCCCATGGACACCTTCTTCAACTCCAGATCCTTCTTTAGTTCCTGGATACGGCGACCCATCTTGTTGCGAAGAATATGGTTCTGGACTTTCTCCCACTGTGCTGTTTCAGTGCGAATGAGACCTTCAAGCTCAACTACTTCCTCGCGCTGTTGCTGGAGCTGTTGCTGCTGCTCGATCTCATCCTCATCCATATCATCATCAGGACCATCATCATCTTCATCAGAGATATTGCTCTCGTCAGCGGATGTGTCGCCTGTCTGGCCACCCCCTGGTGTGAACGGTTGCATAGATGGTGTGTCCGCCTGGTCCGGTCCGGGTCCAGGAGCGTCGTCATCGCCAGCCGCCAATGCGGCTTCCATTTCAGCTGCCAAGGCGTCTTCGAAGTCGTCCATCATGTCTTCTTCCATGTCGCCGTCGGCATCCTGCTCATCATCGTAGTCCTCCACGTAGCCTTCATTTTGTACTAATCCTTCAGCACGATTCAGGGATGCGCTATCCACCAGCTCAAACTTGGGCGGGAAGATGGAAGTTTCATCCTGGGCCATCAAATCTTCCACGGCTTTCTCGACTTGTTCGATCGTGCGAGTGCTCAAGCGGTTGCGGAATCGGCGCTTACGAACCCAGCGCAGGGGAGGCGCGAGGCCGTGAGGGTATTGGAGTGTCTTGTCGTCAAGAATTTGGACTTCCGGAGGCAGTGGGTATTCCATGGCCTCGTGGTCATTTTCGACTCGCCCAAGAACCAAGAGCATCTGACATATGTCTGCTGATTTGTACCAGCCTCGCCGGTCCCAACTCTTCATGCCTTCGATGATGCATGGTAGATCTACCAGTGCCGCTGCATACTGCTTGTCTCGGACCTTCAGAACCGCGCGCCGACCCTCGCGGGTGAGAGGTTTGAATGCAAACTCGGAATGGTTAAAATTTCGTTCGTTGATGGTTTTCTGCAAGTATTCACAGTCTTCCCCTGGAAGCATTCGTAGAATGAATTGCTCTTCGATGGCAGGGTCAACTTCATTATCCGAGGCCTCGGAGTCATAGCCAACGCCAACCGGTCGCGTGGGAACCTGCCCCTTGTTTTTGATGCGGATTGATTGTAGTCCAGGCTTCTTCGATGGATTAATTTTTAGTCGTTTGGGTGCTTGCTGTATCAGTTCGGGTTCTGGCTCTGGTAATGCAACGTTTTCCGCTGGGCGCTTTTTTGTAGACTTCTTCCTCTTCGATTTCTCTTCGCTCGGTTCTGGCTGTGGCTTGCGCGCGATCTTCAGGGTGAGCTTGCGCTGGGGTTGAGGGGTTTCGGAGGTGGCAGGCGCAGGCGCAGGAGTCGGAGGTGGTAGTGGTGCGGCGGATTCTTCTGGAGGATCCGGTCTCCTTGAGAACTTGATCTTCAGAGGCATGCTGTCAAGGGACCTGATTCCGAGAGAAGTACAGGTAGGAAGTAGGTGGAAGTAATGAGATGATGTGGGAGGTCGCGTATGTGTAGAAAGTGAGGTTGCGGGAAGACCGAATTCTCCGCTTTGGATGGCGGCCGAGCTTTGGCTTTTTGTTTGTTCTGCGACTTTCCTCCAACTTCATTCACTACGTCTCTTTTTCTTGTCCTTCTTCTTTTTCTTCTTCTTCTTCTTCTTCTTCTCTTCGCTGCTACTCTCATAATCTACGAGGTTTCATTTTGTCTATCGTCTCATCAGCCGCTCTCACTTTTCCATCAGAATGTCAGGTGCAAACCTTTATAATGCTCTCCTCCGGCCTCCGATTATCCAAATTCTTCGCGCACAAGGTTTCCACTCCACGCGTCCTTCTGTCTTGGAGTCTCTCCAAGATCTGACCGGAAGATACATCCAGATTCTCGCCTCATCAGCCGCCGAACATGCAGCAAATGCGCACCCTGAAGATCCCGTCCCGGAGCTCGAAGATTTCTACCAAGCTTTGCAGGACGCAGGAGCTATACGTCCTCAACTACGCGAAGTGGAGGAGGATTGGCAAGGCGAAGAAGACATGCGCGGTCTCCAGTCTTTCCTCGGTTGGATCAAAGGCCCAGTGCACGCTGAAATCCTACGAGTTGCCGGCTTCCTCCCTAGCGAGGGCGATATCGTGGATCCTGACGCAGTCAAGAAAGAGGACTTTTTGACAGCCTTGAAGAAAAAGCACAGCAAGACTGGCGAGGAATCTCGTTATGCTGGAACTGTTATTGGCAAGGGTGGCGAGGAACACCCTATCGTCATTGAGGGCGGCGCCCCAAGCATCCAAGAATGGGGAGCTCAGGTTCGCGCACGTGCCTCTGAGAGTGGTGGCATGGACAGCGACACTTCAGGTGTCAGTAGTGCTCCAAGTCATCTGTCCGACGAGGAAGTCATGGGAGCGTGAAGGATTCCACGACACGCCACGCTCAATCACATTCTTGAACCATGACCACACCGACAATACATTATACAGTGAACCCGACCACACCTCAGCCCACCCATTGGCCTTTCGTCGGATAACTTCATTCATCTCAAAGCCATTGTGTCTTTGCCTGCATCTTTTGGCCGCGCTCCCGTCAGCCGCGACCCTCGCAAATTGCCCACCAAATCTCCCAATGATACCAAACCGCATCCGATGCATGATATTTATTCCAATGCTACTTTGCAAGAAGATTTAGCTTGAGAGACCCACGACAAATTGGAAACTTCTGATGCCACTAAGGCTAAGAATGGCTGACTTAAAAGCACAATTCCTAGCGGCAAAGATAGTATTTGGTGTCATCTCGAACAGCTCAATCTGGTGCACCATTCATTCCACCCTGGACGCCCTGAAGCGAAAATGAAAGAGGCATGGATACATAGATTGTTGTTCACTGCAATTTTTCCCAACTGATTCCCAGCCATGTCGCTTAAGTGCGTTTAGGCTATCCAACGGAGTTTATTTTTTGCAACTTCTGAAAAACGAGGATGATGTTACTGTCGGTTTTTATGGGAGGTTGCCGGGTGGTATTGTCTCTTTATGAAACTCCAATGAGAGTAAGACTAGAACCCTTTTCAAAGTGTATTCGATCCATCCAATCCGCATCCAGATCAGGTAGAGTAAAAGAGTACCTAGCAAAGCTGTCAATGCTTTGAATGTGTGGAAAAGCCACACAACTGCTAATACTGTTAATTGGATGCTTAAAACCACCTTCGATATTGTCGCCACTCCGTACATCGATGTATCCATTGGCCAGTGGATAGAGTGGAGTTACGATCCCCGGAGTTCCCCGCGATTTGTCTTCCAAACGGGCCCGTTCACCATTCAACCGTTCACCTTGAGAAAATGTGTACATTCATGGTTAATTTCTGTTTGCGACACAAGAAAAGTCGACATGGGAGAGTCCTGAAGATCGGCCTTGGTACGCCACCCCGACTTGGCTGACTTGGCTGGAGAAGTATACACAATTGCCCGAGAAAAGTCAAGTCAAACCGTCGGAATCTGACATCGGCAGTTGGACCCAGGATCACCCACAGGCCTCGGTCGGGCTGTTTTTTTTCGGTTCAGCCCTAGTAATTGACAAGCCGGTGCTCTATAATAAAAGCACCACTCCCCGTAATGCAACGGCCCTGAATTCCTGTATTTTCCGGCAAATCCGAGATATCTGCAACTACCGGAATGGGCGCCACTTTCATTTACTTCGTGGTTCAACAGGCCATGAAGCTCCACTTGAGTCCTTTATCGTCCCTTCAAAGGTGCAATTCGGCCATTCTTACCCCGGAGCTCCCCACTCCCCCAGCCATTCCCACCCATTGACTCAACAATGACCCCAGACCCCGGAAAATCCTGATTACGAATCCACCAGGACAGCGGGGTCGACGTGCCCCTTTTGTCTGGGATCCCCGCTGATTTCTGAGAGAACAAAGTGGTACGATACTTGATCGTATGATTCTTGAAATATGTCTTCGATGAATCAGAAAACTCCCGGAGGTCCGACCAAATATGATTCGGATTACCTTGAAGAGAAAGACGTCGGAGTGGAAGTCTCTTCACCTAGTGCATTTCTCTCAGAACCGCACAAATCATACCTGATTGCACGACATGGCACTTTCGACCTTGATCCGATCCCTAGCATGGATCCGGCCGATCCATATAATTGGGCTTCTTGGAAGGTTAGTCTCAAAGCCGTAACCATGCAGCGTGATTTCCAAACTGACAGTATGACAGAAAACAGCCAATTTAAGTCTAGTTGCATTCCATGCCTGCATGGGTACCTTCACTGCCGCAGCCATCATTTGCGCCTACGAGAACATTGCCGAAGATTTGGAGGTTTCAATTCAGCGGGTGAGTTATCTCACCTCGCTGCAGATTGCTATCCTAGGAGGAGCCCCCTTATTCTGGAAGCCACTTTCCCACCGTTTTGGGCGACGTCCAATCTTCCTCTTGTCCTTGCTTCTGAGCTGTGTCTGTAATGTTGGCTGCGCAAAGAGCACAGACTACGCCACCATGGCGGCATGCCGAGCTCTTGTGGCTTTCTTCATCTCCCCAGCCATGGCTATTGGCAGTGGTGTTGTTACCGAGACATTCTTCAAGCATGAAAGGGCACGCTATATGGGCGTCTGGACTCTCATGGTAACTCTCGGTGTGCCGGTCGGTCCTTTCATCTTTGGCTTCGTGGCTCAACGCGTCGGATATCGCTGGATCTATTGGATATTGGCAATTGTTTGTTATTTTTCAACCATTACGTCACAACCAACGCTAACTCTTTATCCAGACTAATGCCGTCGAGTTTATCCTATATGTCTTCTTCGGCCCTGAAACCCGCTATATCGGCGCCGATATCCAATCCAAGTCATCCGCTTTCAAGGCTGAGTATATGTCTTTTCGGCGAATCGATCCTACACCATTCAAAATGAACGAGTTTTGGCACCCGCTCACTTTGTTCACAAACATCCCCGTCCTACTTGCAGCAATCGCCTACTCGATGGTCTTCCTATTCTGCTCGGTTCTGAACTCAGTCGAGGTACCCCAGCTTCTGCAGAGCAAGTTCGAACTCAATGCTCAACAACTCGGTCTTTCATTTTTGGGCTTGATCATCGGTTCCCTTCTTGGTGAACAACTCGGTGGATATATGTCTGATCTGTGGATGAATACTCGTGCTCGCAAGATTGGAGAGAAGCCTGCTCCAGAATACCGCCTATGGCTGAGCTATATTGGCTTCCTGTTAAGTATTGCTGGTATGGCTGTGTTTTTGGTCTGCACAGAGCAAGCTGCCACTGGTAAATGGGATGTCCGACCTATAGTTGGCACAGGCGTTGCTGCTTTTGGCAATCAGGTTGTAACTACTGTGCTCACTACCTATGCGGTCGACACGTATCCCCAGGATGCAGGCAGTGTGGGCGTATTCATCAACTTTGTGCGCTCGACCTGGGGCTTCATTGGACCTTTCTGGTAAGCGAGGAAATCGGTAACATTTGCCTTCGTCCGACTAACTTCAATCCAGGTTTACGTCCATGTTTGAGAGTGTTGGTATCGCTGCTAGCGCTGGTGTGGCTGCCGCTTTGATAATGGGCGCGGGATTTATCCCGATGGCATTGATGCATTGGCAGGGAAACAAATGGTACAAGGCCGATTGAATTTGATTTTGTCATACGGAATATGAACGGTTAGATCGCGGAGACAACAAATGCTGCCCTGACATTCCAGCATAGATTTGAGCTGTAGGAAATCCATAGATTTCAATGAAATCTGACAATATTCAGACCAACTAGCAGCTAGCAACCTTGTCCTGGAACCCGCTGTCTTCGTAGACGCATATAATATTTGGGGTTGTTTCCAAAATTGTTGTTTCCAAGATCTCACACAACAGCATCTCGATAAAAATTCATCTCGGATATAATATAGCAAGCAGTTTGAGTGCCTGCAACTTCTTGGAGCTTCATAGACAACCTCCACTGCTATGCGCTGTTTTGGGTCAAATGCCATCGGTTCGGCTGCCGTGTTGTTGAAAAATGCTGCATCAAATGCATGCGGATTCAGCTCAAGGAAATGACCGCCCTTGGTAGCCAAACCTTATGTCTGTTGCTGGCGTTTGGGTGGAAGAATGATTCCGCGTAATTCGGATTTGTTGTTGGGGAGTAGGTATCTTCGATATGTTCGATAATGATCCAGAAAGCCCGTCTTTCTATCGAAAATTCAAACTTATTTGTAGAATTATAGTTTGTAGATTCGCGGAAATAATCTAGCACATGATTGAGCTTGTCTCTCCACCTAGGGATCTATTGGAATTGTTTCTTCGGCTAAACTTGGTGCCGATCTTGTGCTCGACGAGATTGACTCTACAAGCTAGTGCTTATGACTCTAATTACCAGTGTAAGCACTATGTAGCAGGTACATCGATCACTGCGAATAGTATCCGACCCCCTCTTTAGTGCTTACATCATTGCTAGCCTTTTTCAACCTTACGCAGTAGTGCTCACTAGACTGGTTCTAGTTCTTGGCACGTTTGAGCAGAACAAAGAAAAGAGGATGACGAAAATAATAGCTCGCAGCACCTTTTGGTACTTCTGCCCTTAATTCCCTTTGGATCTTTTGAAGAACACTTCAACAGACCAACACTGTCTCTAGAGTTTTGACAGCCAACATGGTCCTCAAAGTCTATGGCTCTGCTATGGCCACTTCCCGTGTCTTGGTCACGCTTCTGGAGAAGGAATTACCATACGAATTTATCCTCGTCGATATTGCAAAAGGTGAACAAAAGAGTGAGGGGTATAAAAAGCTTCAGCCTTTTGGCAAGGTGCCTGCACTGGATGATGACGGATTTCTGTTATTTGAAAGTAGGGCTATTTGCAAGTATCTTGCTAAGTAAGTCTTTCGTATGTGTCTTTCGTGTGTGCACGGGAGAAAGTCGATAAGATCACAACTAGGAAGGGAAAAGCTTAGTAACATATTCCGGTAGGAAGTATCCTTCTGGAAAGAAGCTTATCCCAGAAGATGATGCCGAGGCCTATGGTCGCTTTGAACAAGCTTGTTCTGTCGAACAAAGCTATTTTGCAGGCGCTTCCGAAACTATAGGAACTGAACTTATGATTAAGCCGTACGTATATTTCTCTCTATTCTCCTTGCCTATTAACTAATTAGGGGCTACAAAGAATGAAAGGTCTTGGTCTCCCTGACGAAGCAAGGGTCGCACAAGCTGAAAACGACCTTGATACAGTTCTTTCTGTTTATGACAAGATCTTAGCTAGACAGAAATATCTTGTCGGAGACGAATTGACTTTGGCAGATTTGTTTCACTTGCCTAATGGAGCGGCCTTGAAAGCAGGTAAATGGAAAGAGGTGTTCGAAAAGTATCCGAACGTGGACAATTGGTTCAAAGAATTGCAAAAGAGAGAGAGTTGGGTGAAAGCTGCCACTGAAGCAGGAACGATACCATGAGAAATGGCGTGTAATTCGAGATCCTACCATAATTGAGCCCTCAGTTAATGGAGGCATGTTGCAATGCGTACGAATCAACATTTGAACTATGTCGAATTAAGAAGGATACGTGTATTCTTCCAAGGTTCCCTACCGGGGTCGCCCCCAGTGGGCACAAATGACAATGCATAAATTGGAAGCTCTCTCTACCGAACTCTTACAAGAGAAGCAACTAAGCATGAACAAACTCGCTAGCTAGGACTACTTCAAATTGCTACAGCAGAACCCTCTCGTCTAGCGCCCGAAACGACCGCGATTTATACCCCTGACTCAACAGAATACCCAGAAGTGATTACAAGACGCCCGCGCGCGAGGCTACCGGACCCAGCGAAGTTTGCTAGATCGACGTCTGACTGGCCATCGTGGAAAGTCACTATATCTAGTAAACTACATGTCGATAGTAAAGTAATCGGGTCCGCTTCGGACCAAGTGATCCACATTTTTACACGTCTTGAGAAAGTGGCATGGAAAAACACGACGGCATTAATGCAACAGTCAAAGGACACTGCGTCGCCGCAGTAATTGCTTATCTTGAGCGAATCTACGGAAATCCGAATATCTAGGGTCAAGCCGCGCGATGGCTACATGTATATAGCTATATACATATGTATGTCACTATGCCCAGGTGGTCGATGCGCGCTGGGCCAATCCCTTTTGAGACACGGACAGCGACCACATTTAAACTTATGTATGTGGTTAGTTACCTGTGAGTCACAGGCAATGCTGGTTCAACCTGCACTTACATCTGCGGCTTTAGAGAACACAACCCTTAGCTGCTAAATCCTTTATTTAAGCTTCCTTAACCAGCGAAAGAATATGTACTAAGATTTGTGAGATTTACGGTGCACATGCCTGATTCGAACACCTTCTTCTTCTTGTGGAATTACAATAATGGCGTTTCGACGCCAAGAGAAATATCTGGATGTTGGAACAACAGTGGTGGACTATCAGATCTTTGTTTCGCGACGGAATTTTGTCCAGAACGTTCGAACTATGGTGCTATCACCCGAAGTGGTATATGCACGGAAATATTCGCAACCAATGCGCTGAAAAAGAAGGGTGTTGTGCAACAAGCTGCGGATGCTGCATGCTCCAATCGTCACAATACACCCGAATGAATGTTTGCTGCCAGGCATTGCACCGTTGAGCGTTTATGTTATGAGAAAGCTCGAGGCTTTAGATTGAGCCCAGAATTATGGACGAAAGCAGTTTCCTTATACCTCAACGACACCGACAATTAAGCTCAGTCGTCCCACAGCAGGCTGACAGTAGTGAGCTTTGTGAGCGTTGGCTCTAAGAGCTATGGCAACCCGTTTGATCTAATGGAAGGTTCGCCGCCGAGCTACGTTTCTTTATCTGATAATTGAAAGGTGGCAAGAAAAAGTGGGATAGTTCGATTCCTGGCCCTTGTACCCAAAGATTATGGCGAGATAGGACGGATTAAATACATGAATGGGGTCGTAATTTGCTATAATTACTCTTCACTGGGATCATTATTCATATCAGGCAGCATTGAATCGCTGGCTTTCTCTCCCTTCAGGGTTAGTATCACTACTTAACCGAGCCCTCTCGCCCTATTTTTAGCCAACAATAATGACAGCTCACGGCAATATACCTATAGGGGTTAATACAGTGTACCCTAGAAAATATTAGAATATCTCGCCTATACTTAAAAATAAAGACAAAACTTGATTTGTAGTCTTTCATTCAGTCAAAATACAACAGAAGATGATATTGATCAATTTCGACCTACCCAATAGGTAAACAATATACGAAATATTATATGATTAATTGACACTTTACGATCCGCTTTATCTATGCGAGACTATTTTCCGATAATCAGACTTGGCAAATTCCAACAAAGCCATCAGGACATACAATTTGGGGCATTAAAATTACAAATGGGCAGGAAAAATTATTATACATCGCGTCGGCATCAATCAAGGAACCGGTTGGTAGTCCCTGCGACCCAATTCACTTTGTCTCCACCTCAGCTTGGTTTGCTCCAACGTCGTGAGCTCTTCGCTGTATTGGCCATCGTCCAGCGCACGTTGAAGACGACCGTTTCGGCGTTGCTTTGCACAATACCACCCGAAGGCTCCGATTGCAAGAGCACCAACAACAGCGGCACCAACATACACACCGATATGCGCCCCTTCGGAAAGATCATTCCATTTCTGGCTCAGGGTCTCGGCTGGCTTTTTATTGATTTCTGTCTGGGCAGTCGAGTTTCCACTGAGAGGCACTGTTAGCAATAGAGCCTTGCAAAGAAAGGAAATCTGAAAGTCTGAAAAGGCACCACTGGGAAATTCAAAAGCTCACCTAATGACTTCGATGCTCTTATAAGTGCCTGAAGTTCCGTTGTACTTGTACTCTTTTCCAGAATGGAAATCCTGAACGCGGATTTTTGAAACAGTCATTGTGAACGGCACATCAGTCCAGTTGACATAACCACCACCCCATTCCAAATTTCCTACAGACTGTCCCTTGATACCAACCGGCCAGTTGCTAACCTTAACCTGGCAAGGTGTTTGGGGATAATTCTTGCCGTAAACAGTCTTTGGCTCAGAATAATTCACAGTCCGCACCAAGTCACCGTCAATCCACCACTCAAGGCGGTCCTTATCCCAGTAAGAGGTGTAGTTGTGGAACTCGGTATCTGCATTCGAGACGGCATGGTATCCACCGCGATCACTGGTAGTTGTGTTGCCTTTGCCGAAGAAGTCGGATTGCACTCCGCTCGTGTTGTAACCCACCCACTCCCAATCAATTTCATCCAGGTCGTCAGATTGTAAAATCACACTGCTGATAATGCCGGCTCCTTTGGCCATCTTGACGTGGGCTTCCATCACACCGAAAAAGATGTAAAAGTTTGATACTAGGAGGGTGGAGGCATTTTCGGTTTTGATCGAGAAATCGGCGCCTTCGGATGTGTAGTCGATCGAGCCCGTTTCCATGTTCCAAAGTGTGCTGTCTAAAGTGGAATTGAACAGCCATGTGTGCTCAGTCCCGAGGGCAGGGTCGGCGCTGCATGTTGTATTGGTGTCTAAAGGGTTGCAAGTCGTTCCAGTATACTCAGCATTGGTTACGGCATAAAGCGCCGTCAACAGAACCAAAAAAAGGAGATCCAAGCCCCCATGGTGACAGTCGAGATCTCTGAAACGCGGTTTGTTCGGTCCGGTCCGGATGAACCCACACACTTTTGTTCAACAACAATTTCTGCAGCCTGGTGCTACGAAATGGTAAGGGATCCAATGAGATTACCAAGCGCCTTTATAGAATCATATCATGAACAGAGAACGAAAGCGAGCGTAGAATTGAGAGTTGAGACTGAAAAATCTGCCATGACTAGCTAAAGCAAGAATAAGGAGGTCAATAAGCGAGGGTAGAGTTATCGAGAAAGTCGTAATTAGAACGCTATCTATGCTTGTTCGAGGTTAGCGTCAAAAGAGTTATTAGCCGATCTATCCAGTTGAATAGTAATTTCATGAAAATCAGTTTATCTCCGAACGCGTAGCAAATGCTTGGCCTCACGCTACTGTATACATCCACTCGGCCTCCTTAGCCGGTTCAAAGTGGAGTCTTCATTTCTTAATGTGGTTAAGCTTCGCCAGTATCTGTTAGTAAAACCGAATTTTAGAAGTCGGTGATTGGCTGCGCTAGTGTATTTAGCCCTCACATATTAGGAACAATCGCCGATTATTATTAGGCACCTGCCCTGTTTCCTAAATTATATATCCACCGGATTAAAAGAATATCAAAGAAGGCTAGTGGAATTTAAATATACTAGGGAAGCAAATGTGAGCTCGGGGTCAGTGACATCATGAGATAAACACTGAGTGCGAAGGTGTATAGCGGCCAGGGATTAAAGGATTGATACCTAAATGCCCTATTCTAGACTGATCTACACCATATAGTCATTGTGAATATTCCCATGAACAAAAATGTTCTCTTTTTACCTCTTTTATGATATCTTTGTTTATATCTTTGTTGATATCTCTATCTTCTTCCATCTTTAGAAGTTAAAACTATTCCTCTGACCTATAAAATGTTTCTAAATTTTAACCATTATAAAGACGAGTTCCTTGCCTAGGTAATGCACTCTACTCATTAAGGCATCCGTATACTGGGAATCTACGTATATAGATTTCTGCTATCTTGAATGAGGCATCCTCAGGCATCAAGCCCATGAAAGAAAATTCTTTGACCTCTGGCCCATTTATCATATCCACCCTCCGTAACTACTTCGCGGGCGACATCACTACAGGTGAACAAATTCAAATTGCAAAGAAACTTTATATACTAGATATACGATTCGGTAGAGTTCGCGGCAATAAGTGCCTGCTCCAGAATGCATGTAGCCTCGTGTTCAATGTCATAGTGATCCACCCATTCACTCTTCCAGCCCCCTGTCCAATAACTAGTTCGATGACTCTCTAAAATAGTTATTGCCTCAAGGAGATACATTCTCAGCGTAAGAGAGAAGCGTTGGAATTCGGCATAACCCATGAGATTAGCGCGCTCGGGCCTGCTCTCATCCCAAGCCACCCGGAGTCTCAAGTCGCGATGAAGTTTATCTAGGCTATTAATCACCTCCCCACATGGCCAAGCCTTGAATTTGAGATTGTCAATCTGATTTTGTACGAGATAGATTATAGAAGCGCGCTCATAATCAAGGCTAGAGGTCGAATGAGGTCCGTAAAACATATCTGCAGGCGTGGTGATAAATTTTGATCGTAAAATTTAGGAAGAAATGATTGGAGAAAGTATCTGAATGCTTTCTAATCTAATCGTTGCAATGTGGGGGAAAAGGAATAAAATGAAAGGCTGAGATTTTCTAGCGGTAATAAACGGGAAGAATATATAGTGATGACTGGTATTACTGGAGCTATATACGAGATGGCTGGCTACAAAGGCATTCTCTGAATGAAAGCAACATAATGTCACCGACTGAAGCCCATTGTGAAAACCCATTGTGAAAACTCATTGTTGACCATACCGCAAGAGATCCACAGGCCGAGTACTTGAGATATTCGATAGACCCTATATACTCAACAATTTGCCGAAAGGAAACCACGTCCAAGCATTTTTAAAACCCAAGAGAATTGAGGTGAAAGACTCTGAGACAAATGATATCATGGTATAAGTCTGGTCAAATTCAGCCAACGCTTCGAATTCATCAGTACATCAGATGACTGCTTCTACAATATTGGTAATTTGTCAGACTTGTCCTTATCCCTTCACTGATGTCCGGTAACCCTCTTAGGTACATAGATATCGTCAATGCTCTTTACCTCCTCCTCGCTTAAATCAAATGAAATAGCTGCCACAGCCTCATCAACCCGCTCCTTCTTGCTCATTCCCAAGATCGGCGCAGTAATGAATGGCTTTGACAAAGACCAAGCGATGGCAACAGTAGCCATAGACACACCTCGTTTCTTAGCAATCTCTTCTATCTGACGATTGATGGCCTTGTCAGCATCAGAGTACGGGGTGCCCAAGAACCCTGCATTCTGACCCTCACCACGCGTGGTAGTAGAGAATGAGTTCCAAGGCCTAGCCAAGAAACCCATCGAGACTGGACTCCAGGGGATTCCACCGATTCCAAACTTTTGACAGGCTGGGTACATTTCCCGTTCTTCCTCTCGGTAGATGGCGTTGTGGAGGTTTTGCATCGAGATAAACTCAGTGAACCCATGGATTCGCGCGGTGTATTGGTATTCGAGCAGTTGATGAGCCCACATGGATGAGGCGCCAATATAGCGAACTTTGCCAGACTTGACAACATCATGGAGCGCCTCCATAGTCTCTTTCACTGGGGTGTTTGGGTCGAATCGGTGGATTTGCAGCAGGTCGACGTATGGAAGATCAAGTCTCTTCAGACTCGCGTCGA
Source organism: Penicillium soppii (assembly GCF_028829465.1). Classification (NCBI taxonomy): domain Eukaryota; kingdom Fungi; phylum Ascomycota; class Eurotiomycetes; order Eurotiales; family Aspergillaceae; genus Penicillium; species Penicillium soppii. Next base: position 3,129,445 of record NW_026643233.1, read on the forward strand.
CAGCATCGAAAATGTGCTTGCGACTCAGACCATATTGGTTGAGGTAACCGCCGTTGTCCCGCTGATCCTCACTCATCGCGAGTGGTTCTTCGAGCCCACGACCGACGGGCGCCCAAAGTTTGGTTGCAATGACGAGGCTCTCCCGACGCCAGCCATACTTCTTGATGGCCTTGCCCAAAATCTCCTCTGATTGACCGTTCGAATATGCGTTGGCAGTATCGAAAAAGTTGAGGCCGGATTCATAACAGTGATTGAGAATTGGAAGAGCTTGTTCTTCTGGGATTGCCCATTTGAATCGGCCATCGGGATTCCCGAAGCTCATACATCCCACTCCGATAGGGGCAATGCGGAGACCGCTAGTTCCAAGTTGAACATGTCTCATAGTGGGTATTGACAAAGATGCAAGATTTGAAATAATCTGTTGATAATCAAATCAGTATTGTTACGATGGCAATCGCGTGGATGCATAAAGATGATGAATGCACTACTTACAAGGGATGACTAGAGATGATGAGAAAGCCTCGATTGTTACAAGTATTCTGGAATTGATAGTCGTTTTATAACTTTTTATAACCTACAGTTCTATGACGGAATTCGGATTTAGGGAGTAGTGCGGAGATAATTTATTCTTCTCCATACTTCACCTCAGTGCTTTTCCGAGGACTTAATGAATCACCTTAAATACGAGCTGTCTCCAGATTTGCCAAACAGCATGAAGCAAGTATAAATGATGGTCTTCATCCAATCATAGTGATTATGCCAGACCCACCCCTAGCGCGTAATCAAAGTGGATCACCTGGAAATTGGAAATGGACTTAACTTCTTCAACTCCGGATTCACTGTCGAACATCAATTTCATTCCGATTTTTGAAGGAATTCAATTGCATTTGCCAAGAAAACAACAGCCTTTGGCGTCTTGCACTATGTAATCTAGTTCTCTTTCAAACCTCTCAAGTTTCCACGCATTTCTTTATCATGTCCCTAAACAAGGTGTCCCTCGTTTCTCAAAATAATGCCCATCACCTATCGGAACCTATTCCTTCCGATCAATATAATGGCTTAAACAAACAGCAACGTCGTAGGAATCAGAACCGATACAACCAACAAGTCTGGCGTAAGTAATCCCCCAGCCTTCTGCAGCCGGTGTCTCTTGTTGTAATCAGCTAATTTTCGGCACAGGGAGAAGGCAAAAAGTCCAGAAAGAGTTAGAACAGCAGGCCGAGAATCAACCCCAGGTACAAGAGCAAGCAATATATCTGAGAGAATATGACCATTGTTTGATCCAATGTCCAACTCCAGACTTCACTATGCTTGCCCTATTTGTTCAAAAGCAGCATGAGCGAAATGAGAAGAAAGCAGGGTCTCGTATCGAGCGCCCGGAAATATATCAACTTCTACGTCTCTTCGAGTCGGCTGCCCATAAAAGTTACATCGGAAATCCAAGTACGGATCACCGAATGACACTCGTTAAACTGAATGTCTTCCGTGCCTTTGTGAGCAATATTGGCGTCCTGGGATATACAAGGGAATGGATGACGGATGATGCCCTCTCGAGGTTTAATGTCTGTGGGCCCCACCAAGGTCCGGCACAAGAATCCATCCCGGCAAGTCTTCAGCCAACGCCGTTGCAGGAAGGTCGACCACATCACCCGTGGTTGGATTTCTTTCCTTTTGCAAATCTCAGAGATGTTCTCATCTTGCATGAAGACGACATGGATGATGTGCAATTGTGCCGCGATTTGATGGGATTTTATACCATGCCTTCTGAGGAAGATAATTGTATGCTTGTTTGGGGTGACCCTTGGAATCCAATGAATTGGGAGGTTACGGAAACATTCCTCCAGAAGTGGGGCTGGCTTGTCAAAGGATGCCCGGAGATCATTTGGTCGACAAATTACTGGCGACGGATGAGAGGGCAGCGCAGAATCCGGTGGAAGAACACCTTCGGAAATCAAAAGTGACAATATCTTTGGTAAGTACATATTATATTCCCGAACACTTAGAAGGTCGCTTATTTGTGGCTTAGCAGACCGACTCATCATTACGAGTGAAGGTTCCTCGGTTGGTGGTCAGTGGCCTTGGTTCGCGAAATTCCATCAATTTGCATACAACATGTGAACCCCATACTTTGACAAATATGATCACACTTTCTTCTCAATCTCGTTGATTCTATCGAGTTTTCCCATTGTTTGTTATAGCAGCAAAAACCAGGTGTACTCTGTTTCTTTGACAAAAGCCAACCAATTTTAAACACGAAAGAAAACATGATCGGCCTGTAATCAGATTCGAAACAAATTCTCAATGAAAAAGGAAGCCACGAAGTCATGCATATGTATCAATTTCTCACTATCTCCTTCTGTCAAAGGAAAACGTTTTTACCTGCGTTAGAAATCGGCATCCATTCATACAATTCCACAAATCATTCATCTATTGTTCCTATGCCGCAATCCTCGGTAATTATCATATTTACAGTTTAAGACGTAGTTGTATATCTCTCTACCAAAATTAATACAAAAATAAAATGAGGAATCAAGGCACAAATATAGGACAGAGAGTATACATAAGTAGAGCTCGGAGTCCTGAATCGCAATATGATGAGCTATGTAGTGTATATGATACTAGCACTTATATCACACGACCTTTTTAGTCCCCAGGATCTTCATCTACTAGCAACGTCCCGGTTAATGTACAGTATTTACCAAAAAATAACGGGTCAGGAATTGTTTATTGTTGTGCACTCACGAAGGATAGCGATGCTGCTAACTTTCTGGCAGGTTTTCAGGCTTGAAATGTTAATTCATAACAATCCGAAAATTGATTCAATTTTCAAAGGGTCCAAGTCACCAGTAAGCTGATCTACAAGTGATGCTTCGGGGAGCAGCTCTTAACCTTGACTTTTACTTGCCATTTTTTATGTCCCCTTTACTTCTCTCTTTCACTTGCTTAAAATTACTTAAAATTGTCATTTCTATAAATTGGTTCACTCGGACAAAATAAGATATAAATTCATTGAGTCTAAAACCCATGGGTCATCCTTTGAGGGATCTTAAAGAGCCATTGAATCAGACGGGGTGATTTGTATGCTTTCTGATGTAACTCTGAAACTTGAAATATGAATCAATTCTTGGTTTGATATCCACCACTTTTCATTCTACATCGCCCTTCTTTGTTTATCCAGAGTCTCTCGCGTGTCCCCGTAACATGAGTTCAATGGCATATACCCTGGGTGCTGAACCCTCAAAGAAAAAAGTGCTCACCACAAAGAACTTACCTCGATATGGTTCTATGATCTCATCTTCGCTGATTTTCTTTGACCTAGACTTCTCGCCCCAGTGTCTTCGGTGTATATAGGGCTTTGTATATTGAAATACAAATAAAAGTATCGAATCTACGTTTCTTTTTTGGTTCATCAGTTCTCAACTCAACTTTGTTAAACTCCGAAACCATTTCATCCCGCCCCCCAAGATGCCACGTCCTCGTCGAGCTGCTGCTATGAAGCCTAAAGGGCACTACGCAGATACCGCCAACCCTACAAGTCGGAAACGTAGTGCGAGTCAGGCTATTGCTGGTCGCTCTAAGCGTCGCACGAAGAAATCCTCGGATACGGAGATGAAAGATGCGGACGTTGAGACAGAAGATCCCAATCTTCCGCTCGGCCTTTCAACTAGATCTTTTACCCCTGATGAGCTTAAAAAGGATCTCAACATCTCTTATAAAGATCTTATCAAGCCTGCCAAAAGCCTGCCGCAAAGGCAGAAAAGATGGACGCAGCCGGAAACAAAGGCTCCAATTGTGCATATTGAAGATACTCCAAAGGGTTGGAACATGGATGAACCTGATCTTGATCCCAAGTATGTTATCTCACCTCTACCTTACTTTTATCTCATCCTATTCTAGAGATCAGTACGTTTACTAATTCAAATGTTCTTTCCTTTTAGTGATCTCGATGCTCAGATTCAAAGATGTCTCGAACGTATCGTAGATAGAATTATGTCGGATCACTTCGAGTTCAGGTTGGAGGATCTGTTAAAAAAGAAGAAAAAGCGCGAGTAAGAATCCTAAGTTCATGTTTTTGACTATTTCCTAAATCATTCGATTCCTAGTGCGATCATGGCCTTGGAGCCTGGATTGAGTTGGCCCGTTGTCCAACGCTTGAATAGTCTTGGTGGAATCCTAAAATCATTTAAAGAGGACGATGGCTGCATTCCAACTGTTAAAAGCATCATGGCTGAGTACAGATCAGGCGCGTTGGATTGGACTCCAACACTTGTTACCTACTGGTCCCAAGGGAAGCAGATTTCTCAACCAAGGCCTTTCCGCTTCGACGAGTTTGACCACCTCGTTAGTCAATATGGGCAAGATGGCTTTTGGGTCGAAGGAGTAAGTTCTCATCTAATGTTCAAATAGCCCCAAAACTAACACATGTATAGCTTTTTGAACAGAATCCACCTCAGGCGGCATCTATCATGGAATTTGGTCCTAATCCAGCGCGTCCAAATCAAAGATACATCGTTTCTGTAAGGTTCAGTCACCAAATTTGCGATACCTCTCTGACTTATGCAGTTCCACGTTTGGATGAGAGCACCTGGCACACGATTCCCCCTAGAATTCCAAATGATGGATGATACGGGGGCTTCTTTCATGCAAATTGATGAAGTTGACTTTGACCGAATGGCCCGATTGAATGGCACGCTTGATCAACGTCCACCCCGGGTTTGTGTCCAAGGACTTGAATTGGCCGATGGAACAGTAGTGTACCACCCTATATACTTTCTGGAGGTGAACCTGTTTTTCTTTGGCCCCAATGGCAGAGCAATGATACTTCCGGAATATGAGAAAATCCCGGTGGTTGTTTCACCGGTTGGCCCAGATGGAGGTGGTGGAGGATTACGATGCGGTGGTCCTTGGTTGCGACATAGATTCTATACTTCGTCGGTTCCAAATGGTACCGTACAGCTGCTACATGCATCTGACGATCCAGTTTACTACCAATACCTGCCTACCAAATTCAACCCTGGGGTTCAAATCTCGCTGCTAGCTGAAAACCATAATTGTATTTCCAGCAGCAGCTTCGATCCTAATTTGTCAGATACCTAGGGATCTTTCAAGGTGGTTGTTTGATTGCTTGGTTTTTCTTGCTTTTCACTATATGTTTTCTGTTTCTTGTCCTTGGTGTTCCATCTCTACATGTCAAATGCTCGTTCTACACATCAGATACACTATGTTTCTTTTTAAGTTATTTTGTGAAAAGGATATTGGCTGAGAAGTAGATAAACCATCAAAATATCGCACAATTTTTTTAAAACAATATAGATGTGTTCATAATGTGTACGAAATAAAAAAAGACCAACATTGTACAGAGTAGTTCATGACTGTCGGCCCCGAGTCTTAGCCGTGCAACCCTGGGCTCTCCTCGTTTCAACTCTTCAATCACCATGGTTTACGCTTTTACCCTCCCAACCACATCTCCCCTCTCATTCAAATCCATTTTATCGCCTACTCATCCATCCCTCCCTCAATCAGCCTCAACGGCTCGCCATGCTCTTCGTCTCGCCTTAAAGACCCACAAGCGATTACCCCGCGGCCCGCGTCAAGATGCCCACCTACCTGCGGTTCTGTCCGCTATCAACGAATATCTTCCTTACCTATTCGCGATTTCAAATGGACTGAACGGCCGATCCGTTCCAACAGATGCATATTCCTCTCAAGATACCTACGTGGTAGGAGCCAACTTCCGCACCGAGGCGATCGAAATCACCGGTGCGGAGATTGAGTCCGCATGGAGACCGACATTGTCGTCGTCGAGCGCGTTCAATCTTTCTTCGGGGAAGATTAATACAGGCGGGAAGGGTCCGAAAACGCATAATGGGCGCATTTGTGGCCAAGGAATTCACTTCGAATTGGCATTCACGCTTACAACCCTAGGGTATGTGCTGAGCAGGCTCGCGCGCGCCGGTGTCGTTGCCTCCCTTTATGCATCTTCCACTCCCACAGCTGAGGATCGAACTACGGCCGTGCAGACAGCCACGCGGTATCTATTGCAGGCTAGCGCGGTGCATAACTTCCTCAGCTCGTCGCCTACCTTCACTGCAGCTACTGTTTCTACGGTACCAGATCTGGATGCCGGCACACAGTCTGCTCTTTCATCGCTTGCCATGGCTGAGGCAACTCTACTCGCAGTACTCAAGGATGACGCATATATTACTGCGTGTATCCAGTTGCGTAACCCAAATGATAAAGATTGGATGATCAACGCACCTGACATCCCAAAGGTGCGTGCGTTGCTATTTGCGAGACTATGTGTGCGTGCCGCCGAGTACTCCGAACAAGCTGCGGCGGGCTTCAGTGCCGTTGGTTCTGCATCTGGCCGCTCCGGTCGCGTTGATGAAGAAGTCGTTCGATACACGGGCGTTTTGGGTCGCGTGGCTCGTGCTCGTGCTTGTCGGTTTTTTGGTGTAGATGCCGAGTTGTCTGGTAGAGCTGGCGAAGGAATTGCGTGGCTCAGAGCTGCACGCACTTCACTTGGGCTACGTGGGGAATCGTCCCAAGATGAGGGTTCTACGTCTGGTGGTTCCGCCAAGCGTGGCCTGTCGCGATTGAAGCGCGAATGGACCGAGCGACGTGAGGATCGTAAAGTTGCGAAAGACGCTGGCGGAAGCACTGGCGAAAAAGGGCCATTAGAGGCTGGAGATGACGCCGGTCGGGGTGAGGAGGGCCGTGTACTCGCCATGCTTGAGGCGAAATGGGTGAAAATGAATGATACAGTAAGCGCAAATAAAAGCAACCTATTCTTTATGCCATCATTGGATCATATTCATTAACATAAACTAGATGAACACGCAGCTCGTCCCGCCATCTGCGCCATTACTCTCTAACCTACCTTCGGGTCGAGATATCCACTCGCCACCAGCGCCGTACCAACCACCCTCTCTCGATGAAGATCAACTGATGCGGATGCGTGCTCCACCAGATGACCGAGAGGACGTGAATTTTGGAAATGATGACGACAGTGAAGAGGAGGCAACCCAGGGAGATCAGCGCGGCCTTCCAGGGGCGTTCCCAGACCGGAGTGCAACTGCTTCCAGTGTCTATTACTGATTGATACCCGGCGTATCAACGAACCTGCAGGCCATGAAACATGGTAGTATATAATGCGATTATATGTGCAATTAGGTGTCGCTTGACGCTGTGCATAACCAAGTTACTTCTGCACATTTCGACACTCCATGGATTACGATCTCTCCAGGTAGAAATTCAAGTCGTAGAAGGAAAAAAAGGAAGATTGATCAAACAAAGTGATATCTATATGTACAATACAAATGGACAAGAGCAAAAGAGAGGTTCCTCAGACCTTCTTCTGCCATCTTTTTTGTCTCTGACACGGACGTGACCTGCGCATCTTGGTCATGCTCAAACAAAGAGCAACCAGGGCCATTGAGTTGACACTCACCCCGCCCGTATCATAGGTGTCGTAAGTTGTCCAGTCTCCGAGGCGTTGATCTCAATCATCAAAAACCCCGAATGTCAAAACGCAATCGCACAGCTGAACACGCAAGAAAAGAGGAAGCGCTTATGCCGACTCGCCACCAAAGCGGTTCTTCTCCTGGCCGAGGTAACCCTTGACCTTGCGCTCCTTGAGGAGCTCGAAGTACTTCTCTGCATAGGATAGATCAGTCAGTATATATTCAGCAAGCAATCCAAACAGGCCTGCAATCAAATTTGATCGGATCCGATCAGGCAAAAAGCCATCCAATCAGACGTCTCGCCGTTATCTTCTTCAAACGCTCAATGGCAGAGAAAGGAACCCACCTCTGAAGACACCGCACTTCTCAAGGTGGTTCACACCCTCGCGCGCATAGCACTTGCCCAATTCCTCGCCGACAAGGCGCGCCATCATGCTGCGCACCCATTGCTCACGAATGATGGCATCACGGGCGTTGTGAACGGCGATGTTGTCCTCGAAGTCGACACCCTCGTAGGTCGGGGGGACGGTGGGCTTTTTGGCGAGGAAGGCGGCGGACTCGGCGGTGGGCATTGTGGGCGGTTTGTGTTTGCTTTGGAAAGAGGGAGAGGGCCTTTGCTTGCTGAGGCGGTGGACAGTAACAGCAAGAGTGGTTGAGGGGAGACTTGTCGATTGAAGGGCTCAATGCGGTGGTCTGGCGTTGATCTTGAAGGTTGGATTGCCTGGTTTGTGATTGGATGGGTTTAAGGCGGTGGATGAACTGTCGGTGCAGGGAACGAAGAAGACCATTTGGGCATATCTAGAGATGAGTCATCAAACAATCACGTGCAACTATAGAACCCAAAAATGGAAATCGCAGACGCAGGCTCCCAACATTTAAGATTCCAAGTTTGGTATGCTCAGAATCAAGGAGATAGTAGGATGAGAGACTTTCAGAAGTAATTGGATGGGAAATATATCATTTTGGAAAACTTAGTCAACACCAGCCCACCTTCCAACGCCCCATAGATAATGTAAACCAAAAAACAATGTACAAAGCAAATTTTGACACATCCACTCCATGATAACAGATTTCATACTCTGGTGATGTGAATAGACAGATGCAAATTAAGCAATACCAGCAATGCAGTAATGCAGCTATCCATCCTGTTTTCCCTTTCCTCGCACTTCATTGTATACATCAAGGAAACCGTCCTTGAAACGTGCCCACTTTGACCGGCTAAGCCACTTGCTGAGTTCACGGTAATAATAGATTTCAGACCAACAGTCACGGCCAAACATACATCCTGCCATGTTGACCACAAAGTCGCGGGCATTCTGTTGGTAATGCGAAACTGGATTTTCTACATCACCGCAGGCCCCTGGCGGGAAAGCATTGATGCTGCGCTGTGGGAGAAATCCAACACTACTGCGAACCCAGGGTTGACTCTGATAGATGTATTCCAGCGCATCTTGTTCCTTGTGTTCCCAGTCCATATGCATCTGCTCATACATGACCGGATCCCACCAGGCGTCGAGTAGCCGGTCTGTCCATAGTGAGCGGCGTAGGAAGAAGGATCCTAGATTGAAGCCGGCACAGTCTTGGGATAGAAGCATTTGCAGAGAGTCTTGATTCCCGTCTCCCTCGAGGGATCGTCCTAGGTCATCGAGCCAGAACTCAGGTAACGGATGTGTGAGATTCATGGGGTTGTATGCTGTGATGTCGCGGTAAACGTTCGAGTCAAGATCATTGAAAATATGTTCCTGTAGTGAGATGTCGTATTCCATAATCCAGGTGTTCAAGTCCAGCCACCAGAACCACTCTGCATCCGGGTATTTGCGCATTGCTTCCCGGATAACATCGCCTTTCTCCCAGCTCTCTCGCCATTCATGAGAATAACGTTTCTTTGCAAGAAGATTGGCGAGCTCCAGCTCGTAACCCCATTTGTTGGCGTATTTCTGCTTATTCCATATGCTGTTGCGTTCAATCGCCCATTCGCGAGCACCCTTCAGCTCCATCACACCACCCTCCACGTTCGACCCGAGGATGATGACGAATTTGCGGCCGCCGCCGATTGGCGAACGCCGGTAAATTTGAACGATTGCTAAAACCATGATTAGAAGTAAGTTCTGAAGGCTGGATAAAATCAACGGTCACTTACTAGACCAGCAAAATAGGTATCCAATCCACACCATGAACAGAACAAGCAATAGCCGAAAGCGACCCCGTCGTATACACAATCCAGATGCACCTAGAATCCCTCGCTGACCATCAGCAGGCTTCCAATCCCGGCCATAGTCATCTTTATCAACGTATTCGCGCGGAGAAAGTCGCCGAAAGCTAGACAAGCGAGTCGATATCTTATTTCCTTGTCGGGAAAAGAACCCGCTATTCCGCGTTGAAAAGGAGGGATAGCCGCGCACTTCATCACTCTTGGCTTTGGCAGTGGCCCAGGAGATTCCGTTTGGTGATAATGTGCCAGGCGATGGGCGCGGTGATGTGCTGCCGCTTGCCGGCACGAATCCCGGGCTGGACCACCCTCCGCCCGGGTGGGGAGAGGGTGATCGCGACAAGGTCATGAGGATGATTGGTGCGAAACAATAAGTTTCAATAGGAATGATTTGTGCGAGCTTGGAGACGTTGGCCGATCTTCAAGTGCGAGGGAAGGGATGGAATTTGCGGGTAAGGTCAGAGTGACAACAGTGAGTCAGGAGCGACTAGAAGTTGAATCTGGAAGGAAGTTGAGTAAAGATGATAAGATCTCGATCACACTGCACATGGTTCCGGATTGAGCGCGAGCCCCATTAATGTCGTACTCCTGTGAGGATGAATGCGGCGCTGCGGATGTCGACTCCGAGGTATACCAGATTTAGGTTCGAGGAATTTCGAATCTCTTGAATTTATCTCCAACATACATACATATAACTGACTCATCTTCTTACTACTTATATCTAAATACTTGTATGGAAATTACGTTGTACATTTCACAATACTAAGTTGCAGATCTACCAGTCTAACGAGCCTCATCTTGGAAGATCGGGCCCACTTTGCGATACTGCATGCGGATAGGGCTATGGAAGGCAACATTGAATTCCCACGCTATTCCAATCTAAATCAAATGCAGAGACAAGTAAAATCAATTCCGATCTTTGCACAGAGACTGAGCCGGCAGCCGGTTGGCGCCATTTGGTTTGGTCATCAACGCCTGCCGAAGCATGAATCCGGGCTCGTCATCGGGCCGAGACCGGGCACTATCGCCATGAGTGAATTCGCACTCCAACTTGAGGAACTTCTTTCGGTCATTGCTTTGGTACACTGTGATGATGTCGCCTGTGTAGAGTTTGCCGAATTGTAGGGTTTCGGGGCCATCCTGGGTCTTCAAGCCCCGACGAAGGGGAATGTCGTTCACCCAGATGCCGTGGCGCGCTTTCGTTGAAAGAATGGCCATGACCCCGGGAACATCCACCCAATTGGCACCCATTGCGATTTTGGGCTCGATCCCTGGCGCCCAAAATGTAACCTCGAGGGCATAGGCTGGGATTCTTGTATCGCTAGGGTCCGCATGCTTGACGGTCGCCAATGGGCCTCGACCCCATGAGGTGAGCCGTTCTTCGAGATAAAGAGTTAAGTCGAGGATCGAACCAGGAACAGTCTTCAACTTTCCGAATCGCTTTGGCGGTTTGGCAAACTTTGGATCTAAGAGAGCAGAGGAGATTGCAGTTGGGTTAGGTCGATGAACAATCGGTTCTGATGAGTCCGCTTCTTCGGCACGCATTTGATCCAAAATGACTCGGCCTGTTTCAGCATCAAGGGTGGTAGCGAACTCAAGATTGTATTGGGACTCTGAGACCTGAGGAGGGTTGTGGGGAGCGATGCTTCGGTGACTGTTGCGTGCGCTACTGTCGCTGGACGCCTCGCTGGCCGTGTCTGGCAGTGCAAGATTGATTCGGCGCCTGAAAATGGCCTTCGGAGTTGGCTCTTGGGTACTGGATGCAACTGGCTCTTTGGAGCTCGAAGTAGGGTGGAAAGGATCGGTGTTGGTGGTACTAGCTGGCGTCGTTGGTTCCTTGGCGGATCCAGGGGTGGTCTGGCGCGAGGAAGAGCTGTTAACCGCGCCGGCTTTGGAGTTCTGGACGGAGTCCAAGGAATTCATGTTGAGTTGCCCAACGAGTTTCTCTGCACCCATCAAGCTCGGCGCGGTGCCGCCAAAGGGCTCGACTGGGAGGGAGATAATTGACTCGTTGGGATCGTCGCTCATCATCGACTCACCAGAAGAGTGAGATTCCTCAGGTGGAAATTGATCAAAATCGTCATAACCACCCACGTTGCCCAATGCGTGAGAGCTTCGCAAAGCCGAAGAGGAGACTTCACCGAATAAGCGTTTTGCGTGGTCGTCCACTACAGCTTGTCCATCTTGAAAACTCTCAATGTTTGGGAGACTGGGATATCGTACATCGGTGGGAATGTACTCAATCCGCGGCTTTTTGGCTACTGCCTCCATGCTACTTCTGTCCTCGCCGTCGGCTCCATGATTGTTCCAGGTACCGTCGGCGATGGACAACTGTGACGCATCTAGCTCACCCTCTGCATCCTCACCGATGACTGAAAGGCCGTCATGGTGGTCGCTAGGGTCAAACAACAGGTCTTTGTCGTCCTCATACTCATCTACATCTGCGACTTCAGCGATCCAAGGGTGCTGAAAACACTCCTTTTCTGTCGGGCGGGAAAATGGGTCCCGGTTGAGAAGTTGAGAGACAAAGTCAATTCCAGATTCAGACACGCCTGCTTGGCGTAGGACGTTGAAGTCAGCATCACTTGTCATGATTTGTTTTAGCATATGGACACCTCGATCTTCAGCGCGACCAGAAAATGGCGGAACACCCGACAAGATATGGAACAGAACTGCCCCAAGAGACCAGATATCGACCGATTGGCTGTATGGAGAGGTTTTCGGAGGTCTGGCAATTAGCAAAAGCTCATGGTACGAAAACGTTCATGATGGACTTACGGATCACCAGCACGGCGTCTCTTTCTAAGCTCACCACGGCGATATTGTTCATAGTCCGGGTATACCTCGGGTGCGCAGTACAACAAAGTACCGCAAAAGGTCTTCAAGAAAGTTTCCTGTTCCACTACTTTCGATAATCCGAAGTCCGATAACTTAATTTTGAGCGGATCGAGCGAGGCGATCAAGATGTTGTCTGGCTTTATATCTCGATGTGTAATTCGGCGTTTGTGCAGGTAGTGGAGAGCTCGCAACACTTGGCGTGCAATTGTTCTCACCATTTCCTCAGCAATTCTGCCCTGGGTCTGCAGGTATGTTGACAGCTCGCCGCCTGGAACATACTCCATGATGATGTAAATCCATCGGTCATGCTCGTGGTGGTCAATATATTGAACAATATTCGGCTGGTATGCGTCAGTTATACCAATTGGACGAAGGCCAAGGAAACATCACTTACATGCGTCAAGTCTCTCATGATTTTCATTTCGTTGTCGACCTTTTGATCCAAAATACCATTTTTCATGAATCGACGCTTATCGAGCTCCTTGGCGGCGTAGATGGCTCCGTGCGACTTAGTTGCGATCTTGTAAACTGTAGCAAAAGCTCCCTTGCCAATCTGCCCAGTCACGTTGTACATTGCACCGCCGGCCCAATGCATACCGAACGCGTTCGCGGATGACCATGTCAGAACAGACGGAGGCGGGCCCTGTCGAGTCTTTTGTGCTGGTGCATGGGCTTGAACTCGTTCAAAGTACTGACGGACATTCTCCTGGTATTGAACAGCAAATCCTTCTCTTGATGGAATTCGAACCACGAAGCGAACCTCCTCAGAACCGATTCCCGTCACCACCTGGATCACTGATCCGTTTGTGAGCATCCGGCTGTTCTCCTTTTGGGTCTTTCGCAGACGGCAATTTTCCACGATGGTACCATTGGTAGATGTATCCTGGAGCATGAGGATTCCATCTCCCGTCAGATAAATGCGAAAGTGAGTGTTCGATACACGCTTGGCTTCGTCATCAACCGCCAAAAGCACGTCACAGCGCGCACGATTACGACCAAAGCAGAATCCCAGGCCAAGATTGTGAACATTTGACGAGAGCCTCAATGCCACATCCAGATCCGCTGTGTGAAATCCCCCTTGCTCCAGTATGTCTCGTTGGAGTATATGCTGTGGACCGAGCGTTGCTGTGGCGCTGACTGCATCGTGAGCAGCATGAGAATTAGGATGGAGGGTACAAATAATGTCAGACAAATCTTCATCTTGAATGCCAGAGTTATTCATTCCCATTCGGCGAGGATCAGCGCATGGCTGAGTGGATTCCTGTGTGGCCTCCATTATGAATAACACAAATGAAGGAAGCAGCGGTGCTAAGATAGTGGAAAGCAAGAGAAAGTAGTTACAGGTGAGGATGAAAATCCAATGGTGTAGGGTATATGTGCTGCTGCGAAAAGAGCAAATGGAATGTGCATAACAAGGTCATTAATATCGTGGACTAAACAAGACAGACGTGAGTGAGACATGAACTGACAAAAGTGTGAAGGGTTGATGTATATATACCTTGTGAATCCGGTGGTCCCAGAGCCGATGAACCAGACACCCGGGCAAAACCTGGGCAAGAAGGCAATATGTTGTGAATTCAATCACACATTCACCACGGTATATTCCGCTCAAGGTGCCACGAGCTTGATGTTCGCAGAACACAACGAGTGAACAAAATGGGGTATTAACAACTGATGAACTGTAGGAGTGGGCAGTCTCTCACTGAGTTGCGTGTTGATGAACCCAGATTAGGAGGTGGAGAACGAAGAGGATGTTAGGCCATCCAAATTTTGACTCAAACTGTAGGAATATTGACTTGGATGTTCGTTTCGAAGATGCAAAGTCGAGGATGGATATCGGACCCTTGAGGTACTAATCAATGAGAAGCTAAACCCGATGGTTGTTCTTTATTGAGGGTTATCGTATTAAGGGAAAGACGAGAGTTTCAACGAATGCGTGGAAGAATCGAGACGTATTTCTATCAAATTTAAATTCAACATGTTAGCATAGATCGTTTAGAAGCTTAAATGAGTTCTTGTTTAGACTCGACTTGAGATCCAGAATCAACTCACACAGCTTGGTGGATTCCCTGTCAATCGATCCATTGGTTGAATTTAGAAGTTGGACAGATGAAACTGGGGATACCGGGACTGAGCAAGTTCGGACTCTTGGGAAGGTCGTCGTCCGAGGAACAAGAATAGGAATTAAGCCGCGATCGCGACTTTGGTGGAGACCTCAGGCAACAAGGCGTAAACATTTTCCTAAGGCCCAGAGCGCGCAAACTCTGACTCATCAGGCAGCAGACCTGTGGCCACGCTTATTGGCTGATCTAATTAATTATGTATCTGGTAGAGATCTATAAAAACATTTAACCATTTTGGGAAACTGTGGATCATGTTGTGGTGTGTACGGACCTCGGGAGTAGATAGGACTCTCGTGAGTACACACTTTATTTACTATCTACTTCCATATGGCTTGCTGGTATCCTCGCTGCGCTTATAATCACCCTTGAGTGCGGTATCAAATACTTGCTCCAGCCTTGTGATCGCTTCGTCCGATACCTCTGTGACAGGTCAGATTTGATTGCTTCTTGTGATAAATCAAATACTTACGGTAATGCACCACAACGCGACCACCCATCAATCTCAGCCCATTTTCCTGGCCAATCTCAGTCAAGTCATTCGGCCCAACTCCGGAACCCTCGAGATCCAGCCAGACCATATTTGTTTGCAAAGGTTTGTCCAGCTTTCCACCACGGCTGGTCCATAGGTCAGCAACTCGCTTGGCTTTTTCATGAGTTGCTGCAAGCTTTCCACTCTTCCCTGTGAGGTCTGTGCCGAAAGTTTCATTAAGTGCAATCTGGGCGGCGGCTGCAATTACACCCGTTTGGCGGGCACCGCCACCAATAGACTTACGGAACCAGCGTGCTTTTTTAATGAACGCTTGAGAGCCAACAATGATACTTCCAATGGGAGCACCCAGGCCCTTGGAAAAGCAAAGACTGACGCTATCGAACACACTAGCATATTCGGGCAAGCTTCCTGCACCAGCCGCGACAGCCTCCCACAAACGGGCACCGTCGAGGTGAACCTTGATATCATTAGAATGAGCCCATTCCACAATACGCTTAACCTCAGTGAGCGGCATTATCATTCCATCAAGTGTATTCTCCAAGCTAATCAGTTTCGTGGGGCAATGGTGGATGTCATCATCGAGGACTGCATGCTTCTGGATGTCCTCCAAAGTCAAGTGGACCCCGTTTTTGGGCACCACAGTCTGCATGGTGGCTCCAGTCCATGCGCTCACACCACCTGCTTCATAGCAAATGATATGGGATCGATAATCACATAACACTGCATGCGGTGGCTGCGCAAGATGCGAACGAATAGCTACCTGGTTTCCCATTGTTCCAGAAAGAACCAATAGACTCGCTTCATGTTTTGTTATTTCGGCAACATAACGCTGCAGCTCGTTGGTGACTGGGTCCTCGTTGAAAACGTCATCGAGGAGAGTCGTTTGGCAAATGGCGGCGAGCATAGATGGGGTAGGCTTGGTCATTGTATCGCCTGGACCGGATTAGCTCCTTTCCAAACCTCACAGTCGAATTGGTCTCAGGTAAGACTCGGGTTCTTCATACTTCGAAGGTCAAACGCAGCAGCTCCAGCCCCATGCCAGGAGCTAGGCTTTGTATCGCTGTCATCGGCAACTGCCGAGGCATGAGCCATAGCATCAGTTGAAAGTTGCGCCATGGCAATTGGATAAAAAACTGTTGGCCTTTGCAAGGAGAATAACGCATGAACTGAAGAGGGGCGATGAAACGAGTGTATTAAGCGATTCATGCTGCAGCACTGAGCACAGAGAGGGGATCTGTGCTCAGAGGGAAAGAGGGGCTTTGATTAGGAGCGGATGTCGACACGTGATCCGAGGCTAACTAGAACGCTACCATTTCAGGGCACGAGGCTTGATATCGAATTGTACATAGAGAACAAGAATGACTTTTAAGATTAGTCTTAGTGCTACATTGATCCAACGCTGATCATGTGTGAGGCACAATTCCATATTCGACAATGACGACATTGCACATTATCGATAACCTAATTTGGACTAGCGTGATTCGACCGCCTCGACCGCTTACCTCAGCGTTTTTGCGATCCATCCATGGATGGTAAGGTGCGGTTCAAGCACATTCTTACCTGTTCCTCACACTGGTCGCGCAATGGACTTATCCCATCTGACAAGGCCTGGCATAATATGTCAGTGCTCCCGGTGCTCTAGCTCGTTGGCAGCACTGGAGAATGAATGGGCTAAACTCTCCAACGCCTACTCAATCCCTACAGCATGGCTCAGCGTCGACCTCCACCGCATCTCCGTTTCCTCTGAGCGAAAGCAAATTCCAAATACATCTGATATGACCCTTTTGCGTGGCCGAGTTATTCAGGAGGTATCTTGTAAACTATGCCAGCAGAGGATGGGAGTGTTATGTCCGTTGGACAATGGGTAGGTTGTGAATTGACCCTAGCTCATTCGACCCTTATTAACTCCTGGTCAGAATGAACATCCTGTGGAAGATGTCCAAGGTTGCATTTAGGGAAATCGTCACTATGCGAACCGTGCAACCCCTATTCAAACAGGGGGCTCTCGAACGATTGATATGCCCCCCAAAAGAACCTCTGCGCCGAAACTCCGACTTCGTTCAAAACAGTGCACTGGTGCCAGTTGACTGCTCCGATCCCACTTCCCTCGATCCGTCTATGCAAAAGCAAATGGTACACCAAGGAAGAAGCATCGATCAAATCTCAAGCTCGGTGAATCACCTTCAAGATACAATGTCGGATCTCAAACATTCTTTTACGGCGCTTCGAATTGAGCTGAATGGGCCCAACAGGAACATAGGGGAGGGATCCCTACTTCAAGGACACGATTTCGATATGATTGCGACTGTGCTTAAGGAGCTCAAGTCAAAATCCGAAGAAATCGAGAAATTGAAGCTGGAGATTGAAGCTCTGAAATTGAAGAACCGATACATGGGAGTGACCCCGCCGCAGCAACAAGATTCTTTGTCAGTCATGAATATGAATGCTGCTCTACCGGAGGTTAGGAGTCCCGGCTTGCTCCAGGCGGGTCGCAAGCGTACCTGGCCCGACGCGTTTCCGGTCGATCTTAATCAAACAATTGCCGACTCTTTTGATGAGGATGATATGGTGGATGATTTCGCTTTGTGTGATCCGCCAATGAACCCGGATCGTGTTCCACTCAATGACCGGAACCAACAGTCTATTATCAATCGCAATGTCGCGGAACATCGGGCGGGGTCTGCGGGGTCTGCGGGGCCTCATGCTGAAACCTTTGAAAGGTCACAAATTTCTTTGGATACCCCTCCAGTCCAATCTATAACCTCGCAGCAAGCTATCGCGAAACGTCCGCGTTTATCTCAACCAGTTGGGAACGACGCCCAAGCAGCTGTTCCGTCGCAACCTCTTCCGCCAAAACGAGGTAGACCAAGAAAATCGATCAGCCAACCAAACAAACCCAATATCACCGAATCACCCAGCACAGTACCCTCTAGCACACAAGATGACGCCGATTCCAACCCCCAAGCTGGCTCATTGCGACGTCGCCAATCTCGTCGCGGCCTTCGAGAACAGTCCCAAGGACCAACCCCCAACGCGCAAATTGGGCTTGAGGACACTCAGCAGCCTCAGGATTCAACCTCCACTAGAACCCCTAATCCCCAATCAACAGCCAACAAGAAGAGTAAGCGTAACACAGGCTCTCCCAATGGATCTCGTAGCGGAGGTCCGGATGAAGGGGCGGATGAGGCTTCTATGAATGAGAAGCGAAAAGCTAAAGTCGCGGCGCGGGACGTTATGGCGAAAATTGCTTTGCAGCATGAGGAGGCATTGGAGACGGGAAATCCGCGATAAATCCAGGGTTTTCCGTATACTTTGTACAATAAAAATTCATAGAATAAAAACATCTGCAGCAGATACCAATTACCATGCCCTTTTCTATTCAAAGATCGTAGTCACTGAGTAGAGCCCTTAGAAAAAAAATTGCAAAAAAACAAATTTATCTACAGCTTCTATCTTTATACTTGAGATCGACACAGGTTACATATATAATTTACGTCTTTCGCAAAAGGCTGGTTTGCCCGATCTGCTAATTATGGAACCAGACGTATCTCTCCAATAGAGCAATGAGAAACGGCACCTCCCACTTAGTTCCTTCTTCCAGACTTCCATACGTATCAAATTCACAATAGAGTCGATACAAGACACACATTCAAAGAATATCAAAGCATATATAAACATCGAGGGGTTGCTAGGGAGATCGTCTATATGAATAACCGATAATTTTTCCATACTTGAGAAATAAGAAGAGAGTAATAAGAAGAATGATTAAAAGGCCAAAAAAGAGAGCAAAGGAGAGAGCACAAGAGAGATGTAAAAAGAGATGTAAAAAAGAAGTAGAAAACGCCAAGAACTAAAAATAGGCGCCAAGGAAGCCCCAGCCACTCCGTGCCACACAACAAGTGGCATGCGCGTCCCTATAGGGACGCGCATATGATCATCGGCAATTTGACAACTCACTGTTTAATAACCTCTTTCGATCCTTCCTTTTGCTTACACTCTTTTATCTTCCAATATTCTGCGTACTGTTTTTCGCTATGCCAGCCCTATATGCAGCGCTAACCGGGAGTGCGGTGGAAACGGCCCCGCTTCTCGCCCGGCGTGACCTAACCGTTAACCATACCCAGGCCATCACGCTAGGAATAATGGCGGTATATGTCGTGGTCATCGCCATCCTATGGAACGTCCCTTATATTCGCTGGGTGCTATGGCCCTTTAAGGCAAGCTATCACCAAACATATCTATTGACAGCAACTGACAACAACAGATGCTAGTGATTGCATTCCATGAATTCGGACATGCGATTACAGCCTGCTGCACTGGCGGGAAAGTCAAATCAATCTCCTTGGATCCACACGAAGGCGGTGTCACTCACATGCAAGGCGGCATGAGCGCTGTCACCCTACCGGCTGGTTATCTGGGTTCATCCATTATTGGAGCTCTGTTGATCTTCGCTGGGTTTGATATTGTTGCTAGCAAGGTTGCTAGTATCGTTTTGGGCGTCTGCTTCCTACTTACACTCTGGTGGGCGCGGAGGGACTGGCTGACTATCATGACCATTCTGCTTGCGGTAGGTCTCTTGGTGGCTTGCTGGTTCATTGCCCACGGAGAAGCCTTGCGTTGGGTTGTGGTAAGTTTGAAGATTATACCAACTGGTTTGAATCGGTGCTAATCTAATATATTGGTAATATAGCTCTTCATCGGTGTCATGTCGGCTTTGTATAGTGTCTGGGATATCGTAAGTTTGGCACTACTCCTTCTAGCTCCATCCTTTTTATGCTCTTCAAAAAAGCTAATTTGTTGTATTAGTGTGATGATCTCATTCTCCGCAAAGTCAATAGTTCCGATGCCAGTGTCTTCGCAAAGAAATACGGTGGTTCCTCTCAGTGCTGGGGTGTGATTTGGTCTTTGATCTCCCTATGTTTCATGGCCATCGGCATCATCGGTGGAATTGCAGCCTTCCCTGAATCATTCAGTCAACAGGAGTCTGACTCTCAGCACTTTATTCCAACTCGCTAGATTAGCAGCGTCCCTTTGGCTAGCTAGACCCTCGGGTCAATAATTACGATTACAATGACATACGATTTGGCCCTCAGGCAAAGCTGAAAACCTTGTGATTTCCCATTCTCATGAAATGTCCGCTAGCTTCAACAAAGAATTTAAAAGAACAACATCTTGCAGAGTCAACCCTTTATGCATCTCCTTGTACTTCCCCTTTCACTTCCCCTTTCACGTTTCCTTTTGAGTTTCTTTCTTTATTCTGCTATTTTCAGAACTGAAACTTATTTCCATATATATATATATATAATGACTCTATCTATTGATCTTAAACCTTATAAGAACGGGAGTCTTAATCGAGTCCATATGTTTCTACACACTACCTATAGCACTAACGAGAGATAAAACTTAGAACATCCATGATAAAGTGGTCAATATCTTTCACACCGTTGATTGGGCCATAACGTATAATTATTATTGATTTTGGTCACACTACTTGATAGGGCATTCATGTTAGTGATCTATGCAGTTCAATTCCTGAGTCTAAAATAAGGTAATTCCAAGGTTATAGGCCTAACCCCGATTTGACCCCTGGCCACTCTGCATTTTTGTGGCACGGGTCGTGAACTTTGGAAAAGGTCGAGCGCTACCACCCGCTCGGGCAGCACTACCACACCCCGCAAATGCGGGGATTGAAATTGAGATCATCAATTATTTTCCTTCTCAGGCAACCCGTTTTGCCGACTTGATTGGAAGAATGTGAGGAAATGTATACCCTAGGTTAAAGCTTGGGACTCATGCTCCAATCTAAATACAAAGCTTCAGCCATGTACCGTGAGCTGCATCTTCCATTGATATATATCCTCCAACATGGTCGGCGTGTTACCAGTCCTTCTAGCAGGACTTGCTAGTAGCGCATACTCCCAGCTTACAAAGCCGACACGCGACAAAAGTGGTTACCACAAAGACGCTGGCGTTCTCAACTTCGTCAACCCCCTCATCGGCACCTATGGAACGACACCAAACGGCAATGGCGGTATGATCCCATCCGTTTGTCCGCCCTTTGGCATGACGCGTTGGACACCTCAGACTCGCGAGAACTTCATCTCGCAAGTCCCATATGGCGACAGCGATCGTCTCATTCATGGTTTCCAAGCCACGCATCAACCGGCAATTTGGATGGGTGAATCTGGCCAAGTTGTCCTGACTCCTGGAATGGGTGAAGTCCAGCCACTGTTCCAGAATCGTGGCCTGAAGTTTCGGAAGAAAGATGAACATAGTACGCCTTATGTATATGAAGTCCTTGTTAATGCAACTCAGCTCATGAACCGTGATTGGAATGCGACGGCGGACGCTGTTGGCGATGGACCTGTTCCGGGGGTGCCGGCTCGGTGCCCGAGGATGTGGAAGAGGGTGCCAATGGACGGACGAAAAGGCGACACATTGAGTCCATCCAGCTTCAAGCTAGGGATGACGAGGAGTATGAGCGATCTATCCAGGTATTATTTTTAAACACATCAATTTCACTCCAGATTTCTGTTTCTGACCATTTCAGGTTGCGATGTCCGCAGACTCCCATGTTGGCCATCTCCGTTTCGACTTTCAAAATAGTGCTGGAGATACGAATGGTCAGGGCCAAGAGCCTTGGGTCTTTGTCCAAGCCTCGCGTCGAAACTGGACAGGTGAAGTCCACATTGATGCGAAGACCAAGGAAGTGTACGGGTACAACACTGAGCGTCAGGACTACCTCCTCGGCCCGAACAAAGCCCCATCGTTCAAGGGCTACTTTGTGTCTCGATTTTCCGAGCCCTTCACAGAATATGGCGTTGCAAATGGTGGATCCATGAAGAAGAATGAGGCCCAAAGACATGGAAATTTTACCGGAGCCTATGTGAAATTCGGCAACACGGTATCTCGCGTCGAAGTGCGCACTGGAGTCTCCTATGTCAGTGTCGCACAAGCAAGGAAGAATCTTGAAATCCAGGCTCCGGATGGACATTCTTTCGAGGATACAGTGGGAAAAGTCAAATCCGCCTGGCTCGAGAAGTTGGGCAGAGTCTCCATTCATGGAGTCAACAAGACGGACCCAGAGAATGACCCACGCACAATCTGGTATACTGGTCTTTTCCACGCCCTGCAGTATCCTAACGACTTTTCTGAGCCAACGGCGGACAAGGATGGCGCACCGCGCATCTTCTACTCGGGCTATACAGATAGTATGCACACTGAGAACGATTCATATTACCAGTCGTGGTCAATCTGGGATACTTACAGAGCGGAGCATTCGCTGCTGACAATATTTGCCCCCGAGCGCGTGAACAGTATGATGCGCTCCCTTCTGCGCATTTTTGATTGGTCTGGTTGGTTGCCCATGTGGGCCAAACTGGTCGAGACGAACATCATGATTGCTACGAACGCAGACGTTGTGTTGGCAAATGCACTGGAACGAGGGTTTAGAGGATTTGATATCAAGAAAGCCTGGAAAGCCGTTAGAAAGGATGCTTACACTCCGCCTGATCATGACACTGAGACTTTGTACTATGACCGCGAGCCCGGAACCTCGTATGAGGCACGGGCTGGTCTCACCTCTTACATGAAGCAGGGCTGGGTATCGAATGATGGCTGGTCCGAGGCCGGTAGTCGCACACTAGACTATGCATTTGATGATTATGCTTGTTCCGTTGTCGCTACTCATGCGGGGGAGCAAAAGGCGGCTGACGCGCTCAAGATGCGCAGCGCGAATTACGCACACACGTGGAATAATGAGACCCAGTTCATGCAGGCTCGCAATGCGAACGGCACTTGGGCCAATAACACTTTCGGTTGGACGGAGGGTGACGACTGGGTTTACACATTCGATGTGATGCACGATGTGAAGGGACTCACTACGCTTTTCGGTAGCCGTGAATTGTTCCATGATAAGCTGAATGCGCACTTCGAGGGCGGTCATAACGATCATACGAATGAACCCAGCCACCATGTGCCGTATTTGTACTCTGCACTTGGCTATCCCAGCCGAGCAGCCGAGGTTATAAGAGAGGTTGCTTGGGCAAACTACAACGCGACCAGTGGAGGATTGGGCGGAAATGAAGATTTGGGCCAGATGAGTGCTTGGTATGTCTTTTCAGCGCTGGGCTTCTATCCCGTCAATCCTGCCAGCGACGAGTATATTGTTGGCACGCCATTCTTCGAACAGATATCTATTCGTCTTCCCAATGGAGCGAGCACTGGTGGGGCCGCTGGCGTCCAGGAGCGGACGCTTCAAATCAGCGCACCCAACGCCACCACAATGCCCTACATTCGTGGGCTTAAGGTCGATGGAAAGAGTATCACATCCCCCGTCTTAAAGCACAGTCAGGTTGTACGTGCCGCGAAGATCGAGTTTGAGATGAGTTCTACCCCTACTTCTTGGGGCAGCCAATCATTGTGGAAGAATTGAAGGCCGCAATGAGCGGAGCTGGCGCTTTTGACACAATTTGGAACATACTTTTTACATTTCTTTTTAGGGTCGCGGAAAAGTGAAAACCTTGTAATTTCTTATTCTGATCAAATGTCCGCTGCCTCCACAAAACATTCCGAGAGAAAACATTCCGCAGATCCAAACTTTTATGCATATCTTTCCTCATTTCCCCATAAGCCTCTGGCTAGGCCTGCACGTTGCTGCCGTTTTCTGTCTGTCCCCTACCCCTTTACAACCAATGCCATACATTGAATAGCCACCACCACGTTGTATGCTATGTTTCCTGTAGAGCTAGATTGGCTATCTCAAATATTTCAATGCGCGTTCATTCATTCATTCATTCAATTGATAATTGTTAAGGTCTTCAACCCCGCAGTCGCATCATTCCCCTGGGCTGTTGCAAATCATTGCGCCATAGTGCACCTCGCTTCGCTTTCACAACACAAGCACTTGGCCTTGAACTTCCATTCAAAGCCAAGCACCTGGTTGGCCCGGACATAATATCGCTTATCTCGATGTAACAAAATCTCACCATTATGCTTTTCACCCGCTGAGACCAAGATATGCACCACCCTAAAGGATAAAAGCGCACACCCCTGTACCGCAACATTCAAGGTAAACGCCCCTGTATGAGTTCTTGTCGGATATTCCACGTAATCACATCATACTTGGCGAGACCTGTTACACTCCAGCCCGTGCGCAGGTTACCGATTTAACACTATATATATATCCTCCACCATGCGTTTCATAGGCCATCATTTTCCTTTTCTCACTTTGCTAAGATACAATGGGCCTTGAATACGAAACGAAAGAATGCGTTGAGTCGCCTCCGCAATATGAAAGTAGCGATAATGATAGCTTGAGATATACTCACGAGATCGGTGGGAACACCTCCAAAGCTACATACCAAGAGGCTTCGGGGGCCCCTGTTGAGGTCAATTCTCCATTGGGCTATTCGGTTGGTTGGGTGACTGTTGTCTTTCTCAATTTGAGCAAAATGATCGGAACGGGTGTATTCTCAACACGTTCGTATATGTCAAATTATGTATTGATCATGTGGAGTTATACTCACATGTGGTATAGCATCGAACGTCCTCAAGGGCGCTGGCTCTGTTGGCCTAGCATTATTTTACTGGGTGATTGGATACTTGATGGCATCCAGTTCTTTATCCGTCTATATGGAATTTGCATCGTGCTTCCCCAGTCGATCGGGCTCTGAAGTCGTTTACTTGGAACAGTCTTATCCGCGACCAAAGTACTTTTTTCCCACTGTTTTTGCGATGCAGACTGTGCTGTTTTCGTTTAGCAGCAGTAACGCTGTTGGTGGGGTCACATCAACGATCACATGAGGTTAAGGCTTGTGTACTGACATTTTGATATAGTTTTGGCGCAATATCTATTCAAACTTGGACATGCGACTCCTACAGCTTGGGAACTCAAGGGGGTAGCTGTTGCTTCTTACACCGTTGCAGTCCTGGGTGAGTAGATTATGGATCAACGTTTTGAGGTTCCAACCGAGCTGACCATTGTTCTTTATCTTAAGCCCTGGCATTCAATACCAGATGGTCTCTCAGATTAGCGAATGCGATCGGATTGGTCAAGCTCGTCACACTGATATTGTTAGACCAAGTTCTTGAGCCCCGCAAAGAAAGTTTCTGACAGGAAATACTAATCTCTCGGTAGTATTGGAATCAGTGGATTAGTCGTCCTAGGAGGCCACACCTCGGTGAAAGACCCCAAGGCCAACTTCCGAAACGCCTTCGAAGGCACGGGTGCAGCTACGGTCTACGGAACAACAAATGCGTTGACCAAAGTGTGGTTCTCATATGCGGGCTATGAGAACGCCTTCAATGTGGTCAATGAAGTCCGAGTATGTGCTTCGAACAGATCACTAGATAAGTAACTTGCTAACTGGCATCAGAACCCCACCAAAACATTCAAGTGGAGTGCTCCCTTGTCGTTAGGTCTGACAGCGACTTTATATGTCCTAGCCAATATTGCATATTTCAGCGCTGCGACAAAGGAGGAAATCATCGAGTCGAAAGTGGTTGCCGCTGGTCTGTTCTTCGAGAAGGTCTTTGGAACCGGCAGCGCGGCCTCGGCATTGAATTTCCTTATTTGCCTGAGTGCATTTGGAAATCTACTTGCTGTGCTCATCGGCCAGTCTCGTATGCTGAGAGAATGCGGAAGGTGAGTGACATTCCTCAATTTGGGGTAATGTGATCAGGTGTCTAACAACTTCTAGACAAGGTGTTCTGCCATTCACAACATTCTGGACTTCAACAAAACCGTTTGGAACACCGCTTGGTCCTTACTTGGTGAAATGGGGGCTCACAATCTTGATGATCCTGGCACCTCCTGCTGGCGATGCGTTTAATTTCAGTATGTTACTTTTTGTTATGAATGCCTTTTTCCAAAATTATATTTGGCATTTTCCCTTGTTCATTCATTTCCCTTGTTCATTCAAGCGAGAAATATTGATGACCCAATACTAATTTATCCAATAGTCGTGGATCTTGGAGTCTATCCAGCATCGTTCTTTGGATTATTACTCACAATAGGATTGGTGGTGACTCGAGCTCGTCGCAAGCGTCTCAATTTACCAGCCCCCGATTACCAGGCTTGGCACGTTACAGTTGGATTTGCGATTCTCTCCAATTTGTACATGGTGGTTATGCCATGGTATCCGCCCAGCACTGGAGCCACTGGAGGTGATGTGAGTTTCTGGTATGCAACATATTGTGCAGTGGCCATTGGAATGTAAGTCTTTCCCGGTTAGATTCGGCAATACTATAGATCACTAACGGGCACACAGCATTGCTATTTGTGGTGTTTATTACTATGTCTGGATCAAGCTTCTTCCCCGGCTCCAAGGGTTTAAATGGCAACAGACTATTCTAAAACTTGAAGATGGTGCTACGGCCCATCGGCTCGTTAGGGTGCCCAAGAAGGATGCCTGAAATACCGAGGAATTGGCAGATGAGACAATATTTCCAAGGTTGATAGCAAATCCACGAGATCAATAAATTGATACTAAGAAAATTATGGTTAGTCAACTTACCATTTTAGCGTTCAAGACGTGATCTCGGTCGGCTCAAAACGGGATCCAAGTTGCCGGGGAAGAATGTACCTGTAGACGTACGAGTTGGGTAAAGTGCGGAGGCCAACTCCACTTCCGCCGGCGCCCGTTGTTTTTTTCCTCCGCCACGCCATCATCGTTGAACATAGCGAGCGCATCCATTCACTCAAACGCAACTCATTGAAATGGATGGAAAAAACGCATAAAAGGGGGATAAAACTAACCCCAAACATCTGGCGAGGTTAATCCGTGAAACCCCGGATTCCATTTGGCTCCCCTGGGTCGGCTATACGTTTATGAGGAATGAGTCGGCAGCTTGCCGAATGGGGCTACGCGATGAGCCGACTGGGTTGTCGGCTGTGGAGCCTATTTCCCCGTGAGCCCTTGGTATAGCCAACTGAGGTGATGAAATGGGCTGATCATCATTAGAAACAGGGTCAAGCTCATCTTCATTGGCTTGATCCCATAAACTGCCGATGGCCAAACTAACCATGATTGCGCCAAGTGGGACGGACATGCTCCTCAGATGTCATCGAAGATTCTGCAGACAATATGACGCTAGGACAGAGACCGCGGAGCTTTAAAAGCCAAACGGGCGCCACATGGATGCTTCCTGCTTTGTCCAACTCACTCCAAGATGCGCGCTCCTAATTTCTGGCTTTGGGCCTCTCTCGCGGCTCCGTCTTTTGCCGTTCACGCGCCTTGGAACCTTGGAAATGGGTTTGAGCTCACAGTCAACAACAGCACCAACCGTCTGTCTATCGCCCAGGATGGCCGTACCATCTGGGACACCGTGCCCGGCCAAGGATTCCTCAGTGCCAGTGCAGGGGATGACGAGGTCATCGCCGCCAACGGTAACTTCAAGATCAATGAAGTAGACCAAGACAAGTGCAGTGGCCAGAAGATCACAAATGTTACTCTTCGCTCATGGCACGGAAGTGCGAATGCTCACGCTGCGGTCATTGAGGGTCAACTCACTGGCTGTGGTGATGCCAATCTTGATTTCTCTGTCGCCTTCTGGGTCCCATCTGAGTTCCCCGATCGTATTGCCTTCAACGTTAATGTCAACCCTGGGTCTTTGTCGCATGCTGCCACAAAGGTCTTCCTTACCTATCGGTCTTCGCCCAATGAAGACTTCTACGGTCTCGGTGCCCAGGGGTCTTTCGCTTCCTTCAAGAATCAGTCTATTCCCATCTTCTCTCGTGAGCAAGGAGTCGGTCGAGGCGACCAGCCTACGACCCGCCTTGAGAGTGAGGATAGCTTTTTCGCTGGCGGAGATCACTTCACTGCATACTCCGCTGTTCCTCAATACATTAGCTCCAATGCACGGGTGTTCCACCTGACCCAAGAGAGCTCTGCGTATACCACCTTTGATTTCACCGACCCCAGTGCTGTCACCGTGCGCTACGATGCTCTCACTGTCGATGGTTACTTCATGCAAGCAACGGATATGCTGAATGGAATTTCTATGCTTACCGAGTACACCGGCAGAATGCCTGCATTGCCCAAGTGGGTGGATACAGGTGCCGTGCTTGGCATCCAAGGTGGACAGTCAAAGGTGAACCGCATTGTTGAGCAGGGACTCAAGCTTGAATGTCCCGTCGCCGCAGTCTGGCTGCAGGATTGGTCTGGCACTCACTCGCAGAGCGTGTCTTACATGTCCTTGAATGTTTCTCGTCTCTGGTGGAACTGGGAATCTGACTCCACGCTTTACCCAACTTGGAACAAGTTTGTCCAGGCTCTCCGTGACGACCACAACGTCCGCACTCTGGCATACATCAACCCGTTCCTGGCCAATGTTAGCTCAAAGCCCGATGGATACACCACCAACCTGTATGAGGAGGCTACTCAGTTCGGATACATGATCCAGAACTCTACCACCAACGAAACTTCCGTCATCTCCAGTGGCCCGGGCCTTGACGCCGGTATCCTCGATCTTACCAACCCTGCTGGACGATCCTGGTTCAAGGAGGTGTTGCTCGACCAAGTCTGGAGCGCCAACATCTCCGGATTCATGACTGATTTCGGCGAGTACACGCCGATTTATAAGGACACTCGCTTTGCCAACAAGAGCATTAACCCATTCTTCTACCACAACGCCTACCCTCGCGAGTGGGCTGCTCTCCACCACTGGATTGGCAAGAACGT
Source organism: Penicillium soppii (assembly GCF_028829465.1). Taxonomy (NCBI): domain Eukaryota; kingdom Fungi; phylum Ascomycota; class Eurotiomycetes; order Eurotiales; family Aspergillaceae; genus Penicillium; species Penicillium soppii. Next base: position 3,158,250 of record NW_026643233.1, read on the forward strand.
TTCGCAATTCTCGGACTCCATTCTGTTCCATCGTTCATCTGCCATGGCATCTAACCGGTACATGAACCTGTACTGGGCTGGTGACCAGGATACCAATTGGGGCGTCAACGACGGCATCAAGTCTTCCATCACTGTCATGGGCCACATGGGTCTGTCGGGATATGCCCACGGCCACACCGAAATCGGCGGATATACCACTACGTGGGACAGCAACGGTGTCGTCAATCGTTCTTCCGAGCTGCTCGGTCGCTGGGGAGAGCTCTCCGCTGTCGCCAGCGCCGTGTTCCGCACCCACGAGGGCAACGTCCCCCAGGTGAACGCACAATTTTACACAAACTCTACCACATATTCCTGGTTCAGCTACAACGCGCGCATGTTTGCCAGTCTGGCAACTTACCGCCGCCGCATTTTGGATACCGAAAGCAAGCGCCTGGGCTGGCCTTTGCTCCGCATGCCGGTCATCTACCACCCCAACGACCCGATTGCAAAGGCTATCAGCTACGAGAGCTTCTACCTTGGTTCCGATTTATATGTCGCACCAGTGCTTGACCCCGGTCGCACTAGCGTCAAGGTCTATTTCCCCGGGAAGAACCAGACCTACACCCACGTGTGGTCTGGAAAGAAATACCACGGCGGACAGATCGTCCGAGTCTCTGCTCCTTACGGAAAGCCCGCGGTGTTCGTTGTCGGCACCCCGAAGAACAATGACCTCCATGACTTCCTGCAGTTTGTCCAGAAGGAGAACAGCACTGTGATCCACTTCTAGTCTCTTCCTGGCGGTAATGACTTCACTTCACCCATGAAACATTTGATGTATAAAACTCCGAAACGCAATCGGTAGACATGTTTTACGACCATGTATCTAATTAGAAGTTGTTCATGTCAATCTATCTCCTTTTCAGGTAATAACCCGGCCGAGATACAGATCTTCACTCACTACTCCGCGAAACGCGAGCCTCTCAAAAACAAGGCTATAGATCGGCATGCTCCGCACGGCCTTCAGGAATGTTACATTTCCCCTCATTTCATAAACTAATAAATCTTGAACAATCGGGGCACTTGATGCATGTTACACCGGCTCGCCTACAATCTGTGCTCCTGTGGCACCCGCCGGTGTTTTGTATATTCATTGACGGCGCAATTATCTGGAAAGAGAGGAATTGTAGATGTGAGATTTTTGATCTATTCCAAGATTTCAATCTCCGTATCACCATGCGGCTGTTGAACACCGCTTTGATCCTCTTGCCAGTTGGCGCTACAGCTCTGAAAGCCAGAGATGCTGACCGTGAGTGTCTGGTGTTGGTGCGAATTATTCTTCAGCTGACCGCAAGCAATAGTTGTACCATTTGCGTTTAATCCTCTGCCCCTTGGGAGTATCATGCCAAATGGATGGCTCAAAACAGAACTCGAGGCATCAGCAGCTGGCCTCGGCGGGTGAGTATTTGTTCCTACCACTGGGTAGAACATACTGACCAAGTTTGTATGACCAAGTCACCTTTATGATTTCTTTCGCTATGTCTCCAAGTCCTCGTGGATCGGCGGTGACCAGGAGTACAGTGATCTAAATGAAGCTCTTCCATACTGGGTGAATGCCATAGTCCCGCTGGCATACACTTTGCAAGACGACAGGCTCAAAGGTGATGTGAACACAGTCGTCACCAAGATTCTCGACCTTGTCCAAGCAGATGGCTGGATTGGACCTGAGACTATTGAGTCCGGAAATCGACTTATCTGGGCGCGCACACTCGTTTTCCTTGGCTTGACGAACCTCGTTGACGCTGATCCGGCAACTTACGAGAAGCCTATCCTTAGTGCTCTGTACCGTTTCAACGGGTTGATGAATACCATGCTGAAGAATAATGGCACGGGCATGATATATCACGACGGTGATAAGGTCAGTGCGGATGATTATGTGTGGTTCCGTTCTCGGTCGCAGGATATGGTTGTTAGCCTGCAGTGGATGCTTGATCACTATCCTGGAAACCAGACTGATATCTTGAAAGAGAATATTGATATGATTCATCAGTACTCTTTCAAGTGGGAGGGATGGTATACCGAGCAGAGCTATATCAAAGCTGACCTCAACACTGTTCCAGCATCTTTGGCCGACGAGGAATGGCCTTTCTTGCATGGTGTGACGGTTGCTGAAGGCCTGAAGTACGCGGCTGTCTTCAGACGATCGACCAAGAATGACAGCCTTATCACAACTGCGAAGAACGGTGTTGATTGGACATTCAAATACCACGGCTCGGCGTCCGGTACCATCCTGGCCGATGAACGGCTCGCTGGCTTGAACCCGTTCTATGGATCCGAGCTCTGCACGGATGTCGAAGCAATCTATTCGCTCGCCTACAACTATTTCGCACTCGGCGACCCGACTTACGCAGACCGCGCGGAGCTGGCCGCTTTCAACGCTTTGCCTGCGGCGATGTGGCCGGACTGGACTTCGCACCAGTACATGACTGAGCCGAACCAGCCTTTCGCGAAGAATCTCTCTGCTTCGCCGTTCTGGAATGTCAATACTGTCGGCCAGTCTTTTGGAGTCGAGCCGAATTACCCTTGCTGTACCGTCAATCACCCCCAGGGATTCCCCAAGTTCACCATGTACAGCTATTTGAAGAACGGGGATCAGGGACTTGTCCATGCTCTGCTTAGTCCTGGTCAAGTTAATACGCAGATTGGAGGCAAGGACGTCACTGTGGACTGCGAAACCGAGTATCCTTTTGATACTACGCTATCCTACACCGTGAACAGCGAGACAGACTTTGACCTCTACCTCCGTGTCCCGGAGTGGTCAACCGGTATCAAGATCAACGATGCATCCGCGGCAGTTGACCTCAAGACCAGCCTCACCAAAATTCAAGTTCCCTCCGGAAAGTCAACAATCAAATACGAGATCGGCATGGATCTCCGAATTGAACCACGCGCAAACGACACAATCGCAGTTTATCAAGGCTCGGTTCTCTACAGCTTGTATATTTCACCCTTTATCTCGAGCGGTCCTCCTAAGTTTTATAATACACAGCAGGCGTATCCAGAGGGAACATACCCAGCTGAGATGCAGGATCATATGATGACAAACGGCACAGAGTGGAACGTCGCAATCGATCCCTCCACTCTGCAGTTCCATGCTGGCGAGGGATCTTTGCCATCGCCTACTTTTGATGATGGGAAATTGCCCATGTCTGTCACTGCTAAGGGCTGTCTCATTGACTGGCCTCTTTTCAAGGATTCCGTCCCGGCGGATCCACCCGCCAAGAATGATCGCCAATGTATTGGGGATACTTTCGAGGCTGTCTTGAGGCCGTATGGAAGTTCGAAGTTGCATATGTCTGATCTCCCTACTATTGATATTGCTAGTTAGGTACTGGTTTGGCCAGTAGATACCTTGGCTGTACGGATTGAAAGAATTGGGAGAAAGTCCAAGAAAGTGAACTATCAGCCAGACGGATATATTACTTAAAAGCGAGTTCCAATTTAAGCAGTATAAACAGTACCTGAGTAACTATTGGACATGATTACACAGTGAATAGGGTGAATCGATATTCATCTCAAGCCCTGTTAACAGACTATGTAGTCGAGTCCATGAACAAATCTGACATTTAGCCAGGCAACTTTGCAAGTTTATCTTCCAAGATGTGACAATATATCCAGCCATGTCCTCACTCTTTACCCAGTACGAATAGCCAATCTAGATTGTATTCTTGATCGGGTCCTTGTCGCCACCTTCAATCTTCTTCAAGAACTCCTCGGCTAACTCGGGATCCGAGGCATAAAGGTGATCAGCAATCATGCGAGGAGGTGTTCTTCCAAGCCACTGCGAGAGCGAAAAGTCCTGGAACGCGTCCGAGCGGAAGATCTCCAAAATTTCCAACGGCTCATCGTCGCTGAGATTCTCAACATAATGGCCCATGTTGCGAGGCACAATTCCCACATCACCAGCCATGTAGTTGAATGTGCGTGCATTGCCTTCAGCGGCAAAGATGGTCACGCGAGCGCGACCCTTTTTGAAGTAGGTCCATTCATCAGCGTTCGGGTGCCAGTGCATTTCTCGTAGTGCGCCCGGGGCAATCTCGAGATGCGCGGCTGATACCGTCTTGGAGATGGGGAAATTCGACGAGTCTGTGATGCGCACCCGGCCTCCGGAGGTGTCTATTGGTGTCTGTGCATGCATGTGGTGGGTGAAGTTGATCTTGGATTTCTTGAAGCCGCGTGGCTTTTCATCTTCGATGCTGCCGGGGTTCGTGCCCTTGAAGATATATTTTTCGGATGTGGGGATTTTGTCGAATTTGTTTGCTGCAATGCGGAAGTTCTCTGCTAGAACTGCTTTCGGGGTGTGCGCTGTTACATAGTTAGTATGGGTGGATAGCGACCAGGGCAGATTGAAGATACCCATCCAATCAGTCAGAATGAACGTAGATTCCTCAGAGAAATGCCCATCGTCAAAGATCAACAAGAACTCGGTACCATTCTCCCCTAGACCTTGGAGGGAGTGAGGGTGTCCAGCAGGGAAGTACCAGAGATCACCGGCTTCGAGATCATCCATGAAACTACCCCCGTCTGGATCCAACGCGGTGACTCGGACGTTTCCGGCAAGCACATAGGCCCACTCAGCCTCAGTATGCCAATGTAGTTCACGGATGACTCCCTGATCAAGACGCATATTCACACCGGCCAGTTCACGGCTGGTAGGCAACTCTCGAATTGTAGTCTGTCGTGTCCAGCCTCCTTCCTGTAATATACGCATGTATTGTCAGATATCTTTCTCGGGGTTCGAATAAGAGAGATCATACTTCAATTCGAATGTGCGAGTCAGCAAAACTCCATCGCATATTCGGCATGCTACCATGATCTGTACTCGGAGGACGGACAAGATCAGGATTCTGACGCTCGCGATCTCGATTGCGTGGTCCCATAACGGTTGTACCATCTCCATTTCGGAATGGGAGTGGCTGTCGGCCATCCCCTACCGAATCTACCTTGTGATCATATGGATCACGATGTCCAGGAGAAAATGGCGGTGCCCCAGAGATGGGTTGTTGATTGAATGGATGAGTTGGTGGTACCCGTAAGAGCTGTTGGAGATCCCGTTGGAAGCTAGCATCGGGTGCAGGGGCAGCACATGCGAGCTGAAGAAGTAGTAGATTTAACAAACAAGTCAGCTGCATGATGAAGAATGTGACCACAAATTGGTTACACCGGAAGAGATAGAGACCATGAAGTCAGTAAGTAGATACACAAAGGTAGTTAATCAAGTACTGTATCTCCGCATCGACGTCAGACTTCCCGAATGGCTCCGCGGCCCAAAAAGAACATTACACTACACCAATGTACCCTACGCTAGTCTCCAATCCTGTGATTCAAAGCTTATTTGATTTGTTTTCGGTCGATTTCATTTGTGATTTGTTCATTTGTTTCGTCTCTTAATCTGAATAGTTGAATTCGGCATTCACTTCTCCACACATAGTGGAGTCCATGACGTTGGTGTTTTGCTTTTTTTTCGTTCGTGCGGGGAGAGACAGAGAGGGAGAGAGTACGTCGTATAATATTTCCAACTCCCAATCCCGAGGTTTACCTGTTTCCTTACATAAAGGCTTCATTTCCCTTTCTCGAAATTATGACCATGCCTCAAGAAACAGATCCCCTCTTGGGGCCGGGACCAGGGCCAGGGTCAGAATCATCCCGGCCCCGTCTATCCAAACACCTACGCACCGAAATCGATCCCGCACATGGAGACCTGATCCTACTATTGTGCTACATTATCACCGGCCTCCTTGATAGCTCGGCCGTGTTTATCTGGGGTTCCTTTGTCAGCATGCAAACAGGCAACACCGTTTACTTTGGACTGGGTCTTGTTGGCACTGATGATGATCGTTGGATCAAATCTGGTGTCTCCATTGCGGGATTCTGTCTTGGCTCTATGTGTTTCGCCGCCTTCCACCGAGCTTTCCCAGCCAGGCGAAGATGGGTGCTCTGTGCGTCCTTCCTCGTACAGACCCTGTGTGTGTCCCTTGCTGCTCTCATTGTTACCATGTTTCGCCCATCTCGTGATGCGCCCTTGAGTTGGATGGTTCTGGTTCCTCTCGCTTTGGTAGCGTTTCAAAGCAGTGGACAGGCGGTGGCGAGTCGTGTCTTGAACTTCAATGGCTTGACTAGTGTTGTTTTGACTAGTATTTATTGCGATTTGTTCTCCCATCCAGATTTCCTATCCACGAAGGTGGTTGGCCATGCCGAGGAAGTGCGCCGATTGGGGGCTGTCCTGTGCTTGTTATTGGGTGTGGTGTTGGGAGGTCTTTGGGCTCACAGCTCGGTCGGGTTGATGGGAGCATTGTGGACTGCAGCAATGTTGAAATCTTTCATTGTTGGGGCGTGGCTGTGGTGGAAAGGGAAGAATGAAGATGAATGAGACCGAATGGAAGAGATATGGAATTGGCCAAATCGATGAAATGTTCGCATTTTGTATACTTTCATATACATAGAAGAAGCAGGCCATAGAGATCAACTATACCACATCTATTGAATATTATGCTATTCCACGATTGTTTGCAGTGTTATGTAACAGTCAAGCCTTCATTTTGGCTTTTTAGATTCTATATGAAGGGATATTGTATAAATGTGTGAACTCAATTAACCTGGAATAATTGTCGCACTAACATGATCATTTCACTAATACTACATTGCGGGGTTAGGCTATTCAACTCTGTGGTCAGACCTTGCATCTGAGAGGCGCTCGGGCACTATCATCACATTGGAGTAGTTGGAGCATTGGAACGTTGGAGAAATAGCGATGTAAGGGAGTCAAGTCGGAATCGCCCGAATCCGAGAGGCGCAGTCCTTTCTGCTTAGTATGCACAACAACGCAGCACATATGTCGGCAAACTGCAGATCTATTCCTTCCAATTCTTGATACAAGTCTGGATTGGAGAAAACATTTAGCTCATTCTACATATTCAATTTACGTCGCTACTTGGCTTGTATTACCGATTGGTGTGTGAGACTAAAAACAAACGTCGACGACAACCGTGCAAACAGATAGAAATTGACAATTCGACAAAGCAATGCATAAGTTTTAGTCAAGTGCCTTCTATGCAGTCACCAGGAAGATGATCATTGGTACTCTCAAAATTCAATTCAAAAATCACCTGCGGATCAGGGCAGTGGACTATTTCCGCTTCTAATTGTTCGAAGAATGCTTGGGAGAAGTGATCGAATCCTTGTGGTCTTCTTCCTCTTCTTTCTTCGCTTTGAGGTCAGAAGACAGCACGGTTTTCTTTTCCTCTTTCTCCCCCTTGACAATGGACTGAGGTGGGAGTTCATCTTCATCATCTTCAACCTTGCCAACACTCCCATCAGAAACAACGCGTTTAAGATCGACAGTCTCGGTAGGAGTTTAATCTTCATCAGTTTCTAAGCCAAGTGGGAAGCTTGGATCAAATGCACCTGTCCACACAATTTCCGTCGAGAAGCAAAGAGAATGAAAATCAAAAATTACTCTACCGACAGATGCTGCGGAGATATAAGATAAGTGTTCTAGGTTAAGATGTGGGAATCCTGCCTTTTGCTGATAAATAGGCTTCCTATTTCCCCAGTAAATCACAGAATAATATCTTCATTGAATGGTCATAGTCTTGTGATATTGCATATGTGAAACCGCCAAATCACACAAATTCAATCAACTCGTTGGACTGTTACAACAGGTCCAACATAATGGCGTCTACCCTGAAACATGTACATCAGAAGGCTGATGATAAAAGTGGCAACGAATATCACGACACTCCAATTGAAGTCTCGCGCCGTGGGTGAAGGGCTAGGTGGCCAGAAAGACCAGAACAGGGCAAAGATGACATAAAGCAAGCCAGTGATGTTGATGGCTAGACCAAAGCGACCAAGACTCCAACGCCGGGGAGGTAACGTTTCGGGACAGGTGACCTTGCGATAAATTACGCAACTAATCGATACTGCGTATGTGTACATCAGTGCTGCCACATTGAGAGAGATGATAGCGTTGAATGCAACTTGCGAGCCAATGTTAATGAGGGACAATAGTCCACTGATTAAGCAGGAGAGTGCAATGGCGCGCACAGGAATTCGGCGCCGTGTGTCAACCTGAGATATCCAATTTGCAAAAGGCAGACCACGATCGCGTGCAAAGGCATATGTTTGACGGGCAGTTGAGGCATTGAAGAGGATATTGCTGAAGATGACTGGAACAAGGATAATTGCCGCGAGACCGTTGACGCCAGATGTCGAGAAGATCTGTCGAAAGACGTATAAAAACGGGAATCCGGTGCTGTCATTAAGGGCATCGGGGACCGATGGTAAAGCCAAAAGGAAGCCAACAATGACAATCAAGGCTAGAATCCCATTACCAATATAGCCCCATGCTATCGCTATGGGTACGTATCGACCCGCGTCCTTGACCTCCTCTGACATATGTGCGGTAGCGTCGGAGCCTGTGACAATATTGTCGAATTAGCTTCAATCTCTGTTGTCGGATCACATAGGTACGTACTCAGAGATCCGTAAATTGCTGTAATTTGGCCAATCATCAAGCTGATACCCATGGAAGGCCAACTGCCACCGTTATGGAATTCAGTGAAGACTTTCTTCGCAGGGTTGTGAGGAGCCATGGCAAATAGCACGACGACGATGATCACCCAACATAGCAGATGCAAAGCTAGTAGTAGATTTTGAATCCTTGGTATCCAGTTCGCCGCATAGACGTTGAAGAAATAGATAACGGCAATCATTGCAAAAACGAACAATGTTCCTTGCCAATTCTGTGCCTCGTAACTGGGATCATGGATGGTTATTAGACCCTGAATTATTGTCCCAGTGAGAAATGATCCCGACGCGGCTCCTGCTTGCCAGGCGAGAACAGACATCCATCCTGATATGCTTTCTTAGTCAATGATGAGAATGGCTGCACAGAAAACCTCACCGGTCGTATAACTCAAGAATCGCTGATAACGGGGGGAAGAAAACTCCGAAACCCAATGGTATTGACCACCCGAAGTTGGTGCCCTAGTGAATGAAACGGGATATATCAGAAACATAGTTCGAAAAAGCAGATCGATCAGTCAAAACTCACATCGAAGCCATCTCGGCTAGGGAGACAATGATGAAGCCAAACCCAACGAATGTCCACATGTACGACCAAAACATACCAGCCAGGCCGCCATTTTCGAGTCCTTGTGAGTTGGAGCTAATTAACCGTCAGTGATTGACATGTCGAAGGTGATCTGCCCAGGGTGGTGGCGACTTCAAGGCTGGCTTACATGAGGATAAACTCCCAGGTAGCTTGTAAAACAGCTGAAAAACTTAATGCAGCAAGCGGTCGAAAGTTGCGCTTCGAGGATATCAGTTCAAAGCGTTGATGTCGTACCAAAAAGAGCCAAACAGTACCTTCAACTCCTGGATTTTGCCCATCCGCGTCATATCATCTTGATCTTGAGGAGTGCCTTCCATATTTGGTTGAGATTTTGTGGGCTCTTCATCCACCGTGTGAGTCACGTCGAATGAAGAGATCACATCGTCTGCATTATCTGGCAGCATGCTTGACGCGTCAAATGGGCTTTCCTGGGGCGTTCCTGGAGTCAACCTTTATCGCGGATGAGTTGAATTCAAAGGTGAGATCTTTTGCACATCTGAAACCAGAATCTGGATATTAAGATTGGAGAAAGTGCAATATCCACAAAATCTTAATATTAAAGTCAAACCCCTCTAAGCAATCTCGGATGATCCGCTGCAGGTGTCCCACATCTAGTGTGATACAGCGAGCCGAATGTGAAGCCGAAGTTCTCTACACCTCTGTATCCTTCGACGGACGAGAGAATCTACCGAAGCCAAGATGAAGACTACGTAGCGAATTCCTCCCGGAAGCAGAGCCGGAATCGGCAGAACTTTTGCACACGTTGGAGATCTTTATTAGGGTGCAGTGTCACAAGAGTTTGTTTCAGTGTACTTCGTATCTACCAGCTAGCATAAGCAGTCACTTTTCATAAATGAGCCACTCCATCCCTGACGGGTGACATGTTTTCTAAAAATCTAGGCAAACAGCTTAAGCTGAGAATGTTTCAACCCAAGCTTCGTCACTTGGTAAGACCCAGATCATCGTTTGAACTCAATCGCCAACGAAGCTGCTACCCCGCCACTCCAGGGTGTGATCTGCAGTCATTTATCTCCCTGTCAGTTTGGATTGTCATTTTACGCTATCTTCCGGTTTTGCCCTGCATTTTCCCGTTCAGATACTAGGGAAATGAAGATTTCGAAAACGGGGTCGCACGAAGAAACAAGATGTGGAAGTCTTTCCGAGATCCCCTGTCCATGTCAAACAGTGGCTATCGTCACAGGTCTCATATTCGAGATGTGGAAGCGAGATTAAATAAGAGCATCTTGAAGGAAACCACGTGAGAATGACGAATCGAAGAGAACACAAGGCAGTTCCTCTGGTTTCAATATGTTTTTAGCCCCAGATCCTTTTCTTCTGGCTGTTCGCCTCTTGCGCCATATTGGTTCTGATCGCAATCTGACAAACAATCCGTATCTGTAACATGAATGGTACCTAAGTTTGTGAATTGTGAGCCCAAGAGTAGTACACCGAGGTAGCGAGGGTTATTTGACTTGATTGTGATTATTTGGCGTGGCGTAGGTGCCACAGTGCAACCCTAACCTTCCGAGTGACTAGCGCTGACTGATTAATTTTGTTAGCAACTCTCAAGTTACTTCAACTCAAAACCTGGACATCTGACTGCTTGTTGGGGCTCTCCTTGGGCAGAGCTGTCAGAAAAGTAACGGTATCCTTGACTAGGGATACACGAAACAACAAGATGAAGAACAGCAAATATAGCTTGCAAAAAAGCAAAAAAGAAAATAGCAACGCAAGATCTCGGACTACCCACGAACAAGGGTTTTTGCTAGATACATGATATCACATATCAGAGACCCCACGAACGGCAAAGGTATATGTACTTACTTTGAACCCTAAAAATGCATGGGGGCTTCTCTTATATGAACCTTTATTCCACCGCATAGATACCTTACACATACCCAATTCCAAACTGGAAAGTGAAATTTGACTTTGGCATGCCGGCTGATCCACAAGACAAGGGTTAATGACCCACAGCTGTTGGTTTGTATTTGCCCTTCATTGGTTTCCATTCGGGCTGACAGAGGATTAAGATCAGCGATTCGTGTTTGGGATGCGCTCAATTATCGTCTTATTTCTCTGGGTCAGCTAAGCGGATTCGCTCGGGCGGAATATATGCAGGATCAAGTCCCTAAGAGAGAGCGCGCTGTCAGAATATGTTTCTTTCTTTCGGTTATGGAAACATTTTCCAGCGTACCATCGGGCTTGACACCCCCGTTGACAGTAAACAACGAGACAAACCATAACGGAGTGATTACGGTCATTGCATCTTTCGCGCTCTTCGTCGTCTTGGGATCCTTGGGGATTCGGGTATATTCTGCTTATAGTAGGAGAGTCCGCCAGTTGGATGATTTGACTTTTGCCGTAACTGTGGTATGCCTTTCCGTCTTGACTGATGTGGACCCCTTTAGAAGATCTGTACTGATGTTTTGTTGAGCTAGTTTCTGGCCTTGGCGCAGATATCTGCCATTTTCGCTCAAATTCATTTCGGATGGGGCAAGACAGAATCACTGATCGCAGGAAAGGACCTACTGCCACTGGAAAAGGTGAGTGCCTATCACCAACAAAACTAGGCTTAATAACTTTGTATGCTCATTCTATTGTTAGGCTGGATATAGTGCAGATATTCTCTATGTCACAATTCTGTCCTCGTCAAAAGCTTCGACAGCTCTTTTTTACCGGACTATTACACTACGTAGCTCACTATGGCTGAGCTATGCTCTTCTCGCAACAACTGTGCTATTCGCCCCAGTTAATATCATTCTGGTTGCAGTTAGATGTGATAGACACCCATGGCAAGACATCAATGGACAATGTGAAGCACTGGTAAGTCGTCCCAGGCTCTATTCATTCCGAATAGCAACTTATACGGTCAATTCTAGTTCCCTCATTGGCAGGCTGTGACTGCATTAGACATTATTTCTGAGACAACGTTGTTGCTTTATCCAATCCGTGCAATCCTACGGCTTCAAACAAGCCTCGGCAAAAAGGTTACTGTCATATTGGTGCTTAGCTGTCGCGTATTGTACGTAATCTCACTTCGACAATTATCGCAGGCATGAACTCATAAGTGATATGATTGCTGACATACACTGGTACAACTGCAGACTAATTCCTGTCGTCGCGGTCCATCTTCATTACATGAGCCAACAAGTGAATTCGCCAGACCCAACACTCGAAGGGTCCTACGCTACAGTGGTCGCAGAACTTCACGTAGCACTGAGCGTCGTTGTGTTGACTGCACCATTGATGAAACCATTCATTGCTGCCTACGTGGATGAGAATGGATTAGCTTACACCGACGAGGCTTCCAAATCACGCACGAATCCTAAACTCACACCTCAATCCGACCGATCAGATGGGACAGATCCTGGCTCGCGATCAAGCGAGTCGCCAGCGAAAAACCGCATCATGAAAAGCATACAAATCTCAGTAGACCGTGAGGCAGTGGAGCTTTCTGAAAGACTTTGAGGCTGTACATCTCGGGTTAGGGACTACGAATAATATTTAATACCGAGGATGATTTATAACAATCGAAAAACATAGTATTGATATTTTAGTTCACGCTTCCCATTTTACCCTGCATATTCAGTCTTTGTGACTAGAACTGCGACCAGAACTGCGAAACAGTAACGCCCATTCAAGTTAACTGCGGTGGGCATCGCCTTGAAACACAACCAACCCGCCACCAAAGAAGGATGTATTCAGAGAATTTCGCGCAGCAAAACCTTGAGGACTTTATCCTCTTTCGCGGTATTTCGTCCAAAGTACCTGTCATTGTCTCGGGTATAGGCAGCGAGCGCGTTTTGGTTCTTGAAGCGTCTCGGGATGGAGTTGTCATTCCAACAGTCGAGGAGGTCAACGATGTTGACGTGCACATTTCTCAATACCTTGAGATGTAAGTGCACATTCCGACTTTTGTGAATTGGTGAATTACCTTTTTGCATTGGGTAATGGAGGACGGGGTGTCCTCGATTCCGACTTTGCTACACAACTCCTGCCACTGTGCTAGGTTGGTCATGCGCGATCCGATCAAGCGATCGTACTCAGCATCCATGCATGACTTCCATGCTTTCTTCCATCGCTTTGAGCCAACCTTCCACCCTCTTGTCTGTCTGACACGCTCGAAGCTCAAGCTGACCGGCAGGTCTTGGTCATACCCGACGTTGAATGACTGCAAGAAGTTGTTCGGGGGCTCGTGGGGCCTATTGCCGAAACGCATCGCTTACAGAGACCTCAGATGTTAATATGAAACACTTTGTTTGCTTGGAAATTGTTATGTTAGGTTTACCTGTGATGTGCTTGCCAAGGGCGACTTAGAAAAGTAGTGTTGTTGAATAGACTGACTGACGCACGAGGAATCAAGCAGGGCTTGATAGATATTTTGACTGACCCAGAGGAGAGGATAAGGTGAAGAGAAGTTGAAGAGAAGGTGAAGAGAAGGTGAAGAGAAGGTGAAGAGAAGTTGAAGAGAAGGTGAAGATAAAGTGAAAGAAGAGTAAAAGGAAAGTCTTGTCTGGTCCATGTGAAGCAAATGAAGCAAACGCAAGTGTTTTTTTACTATACAAATCAAGACTTCAGTGACTCGAAGAACTATCTACATTAAAATAACTTTGCCTTCAACCTCTAGAAACAGATACAAGTGGCCAGACGACGAATGTGTTTTCCGGTTCAACGAGTTTATCTATTCTCATATTGTGAGAGTTTTTCCTTAGCAGCGACGCACAGGACTCAGTCAAATCTGAGGCGAAGGGACGTTCAATTGTCAGTCGGAATTTGCAAGGACTTTCATATGCATCTCAAGGGCAGTGAATAGATTGCTGATTCTTGGTGTAGAAAAGTTATAAATGGAACTGAAGTAGGTATGCACATAGCTATTCTCACCCACACCCATATATATACACCTAGGTACAAAAGCCAACAAATAGTCACAAATACCTACGTACAGAGTTTCAAGCGGACCCTTTATCCCTTCCAATCATCATTTTATATTCTGTTGAAACCTCGTTGTCATATACGTTAGTACTCCGCCTAAGCGAGACCAATCAATGAAGCAGAACCTCTTAAAGCCTTTATGAAATCCACCAGAGCTGCAAAGATGCCCATGATATGTATGTCTAGATGTACAGCTTCCGCAGCTATCACGAGCATCCTGTTCCTTTTTGTGTCTGGTTCAACTCTCAAAGAAATGAAGGACTGTGAAGGCAGTAGCTGATTAAAGGTTTGTTGGTTGAGGCTCCCGGCACGAACCATGGCTCATTCACCGACGGCTCAGCACGTTTTGAGATGCATATATCCCACACCTCGTCCCCACGATACACCACATGTAATATGCACCTACTCTGTCGCGTAAAAATCACATACAGAAATTACTGTGGACCATAGCTGAGGATGGCGAAACGTCATGCCTCTCACTAAAGAGTCAGACGCGTCAAACTTCGTCAAAGTCTTTTTCCGACATGGCCAGTATTATCACAACGGTAGCCAATCGGGATTTGTCTCAAAGCTATCAAGCATCGAGGCTGATGGACCCACCGAATCTCAAGAGAATCCACTTTTCAAATGTTCTTGATCGTCAAATCTTCAATGTCCCGGAGCGGTCGATCCGACAGACCGAAACAGATTATCCCGGGGAAAAAGGTCTTGGCAAACAGCGAAATGCGGAGAAGCTCCAAAATAGCATCATACGAACATTGATCAGCAGGACATGGACGCGTTTACATTCGAGCAAGAGATGCGAATTCAATTTCAGATAGCACTTCTTGTTTGTATAAAGACACTCTTGGCAATTAGCTTAGGCCTCTTTCTCTCCATGGTGATAGGCAGGATGCATCCCGTGATGGCGTGCTATGGCGTATCCGCTGTGACCGGTTGCGTGCGAGTTACTTCGGATCACATATCACGGAGATAATCATGAGCTTTTGGATTTAAAGCTTGTTGCGCGGTCGCGTTTCTCGCCCTATATTTTTCCTCATCGTCTCTTTCCTGCGAGTTCTCGTATTCAACACGTCGCACAGCATGGGGTTACAAGGAACCCGCCTTGGCGCCTTTCGGGCGTACTTCTTTGGATTCTTCATCTGTACGGCGGGTTTCCTATTTGGGTATGACACTGGAATTGTCGGTATGTGGAGAAATTAGAGACCTTGTTATGCACCATAGGGTTTATACTAACAGTCCTGGTGAATAGGTGGTATTCTGGAGTTTCAGTCTTATGTTGATGATTTCGGCTACAAGGATCAGACCACCGTCAGTGCGGTGATGGTCAGCTTGCAAAATGTCGGCGCTTTCTTATCTGCATTGAGTGTCTTCTGGGTCTCCGAAAAGTACGGGAGGAAGAAGACAGTGCAGGCAGCCATGACGGTTTTCTGCATCGGTGTTATTCTGCAGGTCGTACCGTCACACTCCCTCGTCTGTTTTTACATCGGGCGATTTGTGGCTGGTCTCGGTCTTGGTGCGGGCACCGCAGTTGTCCCGGCTTATAACGCCGAGATGGCACCCAAGGAAATTCGCGGAAAGCTAGGTTCGGGCATGCAGTGGCTCTTCGCGCTGGGTGTTATGTTGAGTTATTGGATTGACTATGGTGTCAAGATCGGACTTCCCGTGTCTTCGAAGCAATGGCAAATTCCCGTTGGTCTTCAAATGGTTCCAGCTGGAGTCCTGGCATTGGGTCTATTCGCCATGCCCGAGAGTACGCGTTGGTTGGCCAAGAAGGGTCGTTTTGATGAAGCATTTGAGAGCCTGAAATGGATCCGAGCTAGCGATGGTAAAGAGAAATTCCGAACAAAACCTTCTCAGAGAGCATAGCTAACTGCATCCCAACAGGCCCAGAAGTCAAGGCAGAATTTGCCGAAATTCGAGTTGGGCTCGAGGAGGAGTTGAGAGCCACCGAAGGGTTCCAGACGCGCGAGCTCCTCGAACCTGCCAATCGCTACAGATTAGCCCTTGCCTTTTTCATGTTCTGCGGCCAGCAGTGCACGGGTATGACTGCGCTCGCATACTTCGGTCCTCAATTCTTCAAATTGATTGTTGGTGATAACACGGACCAGTCGCTGCTCATCACTGGTTTGTTCGGCGCCGAGAAATTTATCACCGTCGGCACCTATATTTTGTTCTTCTCCGAGATGTGGGGACGGAAGCCGACACTTTGGATTTCGGCTCTGCTGATGGCAGGCTGCTTCATCATCGTGACTGTCGTCAAAGAGACTACACCAGCACCAGATTCCAAGGCTACCCCCGCTGGTATTGGAATGGTAGCGATGATCTTCCTGACAAACTCGATCTATCAATTCAGCTGGGGTCCATTGCCGTGGCCATACACCGCCGAGGTTAGTAAATTCTTGCTCAGACTCTCTCAGAATTTCAGTAATTGACCAGATTTTAGATCTTCCCCACTCGAATCCGCGCAGTTGGAACCTCCGTCGCTGTGTCAACACAGTGGCTCTTCAACTTCCTTTTCTCCTTGGTGACTCGCTACATGATGAACGCATGGGGCAGCTACGTCTTCTTGTTCTACGCCGCGCTCGACATCATCATGGCGATTATTGTCTTCTTCTTCGTCAAAGAGACCAAAGGAAAAAGTCTCGAAGAGATGGAAAGCATCTTCAACAGTAGGGCTGCATTTGATGTCGATGCTGTTCGACGGGAGACGCTCAAGGACATGGATGAAGTGAGTGTACATAACAAGTCTATGGACTACCCTTGATAGGAGAACAGATCAATAAATTAAATTAGCGGCCATAGCGCACTCCAAAATACCAAATTGGCGCTTTGATGACAACTTTGAAGGATGCAGTCCCGAGTAAAAAGGGCGTTTATATCTAGAGGACTACTTGTTTGTTGCAAACCTTGGAAATTAAAAACCAATTTTCTTGGACGCTTTGTACAATAGGGAATGTGATAACTGAATGTCATACAATACATAAGTAGCAATGTTGTAGTAAGCATGATAGAGCAGTATCTACATGTTTGTATCGAAACTTATCAGTCAATTCTGTCCCTCTTTGTTCCCTTGTCTAGATCTTTTGCAATCTGCCCATAGCTTGGTGGTCTATCGATTATATCGAAAGGACTGTCATATCTATCACTGGCAACGCCCCAAATTGCGGCCCTTCTATTTCTATGCCTATAAATGTCATTTATGTCTTGACGAAACTGTTCTTTCAGTGATTTCTTGTGTTTTTCGGAAACTTCGAAACCCAAGCTCTGCGACAACATCCAAATTCTAGTGTACAGTGTCCAACTCAGCCTGCGCGTAGGATCGATTCTGCGGCTAAGACAACAGCCACATCCACGGGGACAACATCCTTGTCGGCCAGCACAATCTTCAACGAGCACACGCTGCATATACCATTGTGGATGAGACTGCCATGACTCAAATGCTCGTAGTTCTAACCCATCATCCTGACATGAACGATAATGCCACTACTTCTGCGCTAAGAGCTAGTATTTGGCATCTAAAAGATCAAGTCTCTCTTTGATGTCTATGCTCGAGATATCGAGATGGTATATGATATATTCTTCTTCTCGAACAACTTCTCGAAGGTGTTCCACCCTAAAGAGAAGTTTATTCCAGAAAAGAAAAATTTCATCGGTGGCTTTATTTTGGCTAAAATGGTCCACAAACGATGGCTTTTGAAGAGTTTGATGTTGCCAAATCGTTCGAGATTGGCTTCTCTGGAGGCTTTGTCGGCCCTTAAGTACATATTCGCTTCCATGTGTGCTCGAGCAGGATCTCTTGTCCTTTCCTCTACTTCTTGATCATCGCGTAAGTAACTATGGCTATACGAAATCGGCATTTTTGACGTTTGAAAGTGGTCACACAGGTTGAGTTTAATAGTCTTCGATGAGTGTTTAGTTTTGGGCTCCCCGTCTATATTGATGTCAACTTAAACTTTCGACACCGATACCTAAAGAAGGTTAGGTGATGACTTCAACAGTTCACCCCGGGCCTAGCGAATAGTAAGTGACTCATCTTTGTGCCATAGTAAGCCAGGTGAGACTTCACCTTGAGTTACGCACATATTATTGTGTTCCATGACTATCTTAAGTTGAAAAGCAGCAGCTAGTCTACAAGGATCAAGAGACTGCATCACTGCATTATATGCTTGAGCAGGATGTTTCAACAGTTCGATTGAGGAGAAAGCTCCAGCTCCTCGGCTTAGGCTTAATCCAAGCCCTAAAATGCAATGATTACTAATTGAATCCCAACGGAAATCAAAATATCAAGCTATGCTGCTTCAGTTGGGTTTCTACTGGGCTCTCTTGAGGAAACAAGCCGCACTTATCTTGCCGTCTCGTGCTTTAGCTGGATTGGCAATTTCATAGTGGGATTAATGGGTGAAGGAACTTACCGTTTTGACTGATGTCCTAGAGTTGGTCATCAGAATCATTGGGTCTTTAAATCAGGCTAGAAGGCATTGCTTCTCGGGTTGCTGCTGCAAGCTCGATACTAACAACCCACGGTGGCTGTGTCCTAAGTTCAACGGAACCTTCGATTGATGCGTTGATAAACAGAGTTTCCGAGCGCCGCTTTAGCGGGCGATGATCTCCGGAGCAATGGCTTGTAGTAGCGTATCCCGTATAATCTCTCTTGAGGACTAAAAGTCTGGATACGGCAACAGAATTCTCGTTGTCGATATCAGTGAAATGAGAAGGCTCTTTGGCGGTCTTCTGACGCCATTTAATTAGCTTTGCACCCCAGCCTTCATGGATATGACCGAAACAATGCATGAGGGGTTTTGCTTGAGCGACAGCTTTGAAAAGGTATGGGCAGCCGGCCCGTTGGCCGGAGTGCGTATAATGCATGATGCCCTTCGGCGGTCCGTGTGTGATGACCACGTCAGCGTTGTTCATCTGAAAGTCGTGCCCATGATCTGGATGGTGTTGAAACCCGAATCACCTAGTGAAGGAGTATATGGGCTAGCGTAAACAGTCAATAGAGCACTATTCTGTAAGCGAAAAGAGCGAATACCTTCATCCAGGAAAACGATGCCATTCTCTTTCCCATCGCCAAATAGGCGTCTCGCCTCTCCATAGCTGCCATACGCCTGTTGGACTCGATCAGGATCTAAGGGTTGAGCTTCGGCAACCTTCTTCTGAAAAATTGGAATGTCCATAGTGAAGTCATTGTTTCCGGCTATCACAAGGTTCAGGGGAGCATTCGCAGCTTGCAGAAAGCGAATGGAGGGCGAAATCTGCATAATGGTCCGGTGAAAGCCCCGGTGGACTATCGAGACCGTGTGTATCAGAGAATACCAGAAAGCGAGTTTTGATGTAAGATGCCGGTTTTGGTCCTGACATGTTGGGAGATTTGCTGTGTGAGGTGTGTGAGGTTCTTTGATCGAGCAAGTCAGAAAGATGTTGAGTGGAAAGATTTTCAGTTGAGTGGAAGTGTAGCAAAGAGGAAAAGTAAAAGTGAAAGTAGAAGTGCTAAAGGTGTCAAGTACATGTCAAGCGTAATGGCGGTCACTGATCAAAAAGGCATCGGATCAAATGCACCATGGTCCAAGGCCGAACCGAGTAAAATAAATGTCATGATGACTGCGCACTCCAACCCTTCTCCATATGCATACATATTTATATACACGTAGCAACAAGAGTGACTATCTTCTCAGCGCTCACCATTCTAGGCCCCATTGTAGGCAGACAAGCCCTATGGCCTTAGTATTGGCTAATCACATTCTTGGAGGCCTCGAGCTCACACCAAACAACAATTATCAAATGTGTGCGGCGACGTGAAAGCAACCGTACTTTCAACGTTGTTAACATATTGCCCGCCATACCTTTAACGCAACACTGCCTCTGTCAAGCTTGCCGAGCCATAAAAAGGTATTGGCAAGGACTGCGATATTTGTATAGTAAGGCTTTCCGATTGCCGATCAGAGTTCACCAGCTAGATGAAGCCTGGTTCTCAAAATTTCCTCCTGTTGCTCATCACACGATTGGTCAGGTCAATCAACCCACTGTGGACCCAACAACTATAATAACATCACCAGCCGCCGCGATATCCACGACTTTGGTAAACTTATTGTCTGTTGATACTGCCATATCAAAGTGGGAGAACAACACGTCTATTATAGTTTGGACCGTACGTCGTTATAGAAACTTTCCCAGACTTTCGCCGTGAATAATTCAATATGGATATTCAATTCATCTATAAATACATGTGGATCTCATAGTTGGCTCTTATACCCAAATAGGAAATGCGGCCAACCCCAATACGGGGCGGAGTTTCCAAGCGGCGAATTGTCGGTAAATCGACACCCCGCGATGTCATTCACTATATATTCCGAAACCGATGTTCTCTAATGTCTTGATTTTTTTTTCGGACTTATCGTACTTGTCCATCTCCAATTCAAAATGGCTGCCTTGCAAAAACGCCCTGAGATTATCGCGCTCTCCCGCGAGCTCAAAGGGATACCCTTGTGCGAAGAATACGATCTCATGATCTCCGGAATGATGTATGTGCTCGGCGCCAACATGCATAACATACGTCCACGTCGACTAATCAAGTCCCAGGTATAATCCCACTGTTCCCAAATTACTAGAAGCGCGCCACCTGTGCCGTGGATTTGCCGCCGACTTCAACAACCTGGACACAAAGACCGTGACGTATGACAAGATTGGCGAGCAGCGTCTTGAGCTCCTCCGAAAATTCATCGGCAAAGTTGGCGATAACACTTTCATCGAGCCACCTTTTCTCCCCGATTATGGGTGCAATGTCTCAATCGGAAAAGATTGCTTCTTTAACTGGAAGTGAGTTCCGCCAATCGCCTGCGAGCCGAATTGAGACTTACTGATCAATTTTAGCGTTACCATTCTAGACACAAGCCTAGTGACCATCGGCGACCGTGTCCAAATTGGCACCGGTGTCAGCATCATCACGGCTGGTCACGATACCAGCATACTTTCGCGTCGGAAGTTTGTTGAATTTGGCCACCCGATCTTCATTGAAGATGACTGCTGGATCGGAAGTAATGTCATTATTCTTCCTGGTGTCACGATTGGCCAGGGTTCAACTATTGGCGCAGGGTCTGTTGTTACCAAAGATATCCCGCCGTTCTCTGTCGCTGTTGGAACTCCTTGTCGAGTGAAGAAGACTATCCAGTCGGCGGAGGAAGAGGAGAAGGACCCTAACAACCCGTACCGCACCTTGGGTAACGAGGATCAATAAATCACATAGATACATGCATGGAAGGATAAATGGAGTGTCACAGAAATAGAACACGGGTGTACCTTATTCTCCTAGCTATCATAGAATGTAGGCACCAACGTAACACTACCTACCCGAGGATTAGCCGGTCGATATCTTGATTAGAATAGGCCTCTGTTTAGATATTTGACTCCTGGTTGTAGATTTGATTTGCCCTTGCCTTCAACCTAACACTATCCTTAGGCGGGCTCACCCACATGCGCTGTTTAAGTGCCAAAATATAATATTAACAGAGGCAGTGATATATATTCTCGACTCCTTACTAAACATCTGGTAGGTACTCCAACAGTTTTACCTAGGTAGGTGTAATACAAAGTCATACTCCAAGCCAAGTTAGAAAAAGGAATCTGCTACAGATCTTCTGTATAGAGAACACACCTATAAAGATGAATTACAGGCTTGACAATGCCCAGAAAGCCTGATCCTTGCTCACTAATACATGTACACTGGAGATTGTATCCTTTGGAATTGCGTTCCGCACACGGATTTACAACCGCGAAGCTGATAAATCGACTCTGCAATGGAAGACCTAGCCATGGAGTGATCAGACAACAATTCAAGACAGTCTCCACGTCTTCTTCAAGATTGGCAGCTTGGACCTTGGTTTCTCCCCCACACCTCTCGCTCGTATCTATTTCAATCCTGAATTTTCGCTTTTTCAATTCCAAGTTCATCAGATTCTTATAGGTAGCGAACATAGATAATCCCAATCTCATGCTCGCAACATGTCTTTATTGCATGCTCTCCGTCACGAAGTCAAGCCTGCTGCATCGGCGGCTGCGACAGCTATTCCCCACAGCGTAATCGACTCGAACCCCACAACCCCAGCCGAACAAGTGCCAGATGTACAGGACGGCCCTGCAGATGACAACTTGACGCCTAGGGAGGGGCAAGCTGTCTTTGAACAGACGTTTCCTAGTCGAACGACACAATCGCGGCGTGTCGTTATCACTACACTACTTATTCTGGCCAATCTTGTGCAGGTATCGTCATATTAAAGTTTTTAATTTGCTTAATGTAATCTATCTTCGATGTATACTGATCCCGGCAGATGACGGTGAATTTCGCGGGAATTGCTGGAGGCAGCGCCTTGAGTGAAGCATTAGGTGCTAAAGATACATACGCCTCGTGGATCGCCGCTAGCTATGCGTAAGGCACACCCAAGTATCGAGTCATTTGCAGTTCATCTCTCCTGAAATGTATCACTAACCCTTTGACAGTCTCACACAAGGTACCTTCGTTCTGGTCAGCGGTCGACTAGGCGACGTCTACGGTCATCGAGAGCTGCTCCTCGCCGGCGGTGCCTGGCTCACGGTCTGCACTCTAGCCAGCGCCTTCTGCAATAATTTCTTTGCTTTTGTCACAATGCGCGCCCTGGCGGGTCTCGGAGGAGCATTCATCATGCCTAATGCTGTGGCGATGATCTCAAGCACCAATCCCCCCGGTCGGGTGCGGAATCTTAGTCTTGGTCTGTTTGGTGCGTCGGCGCCTATGGGTGGGTATTTCGGTGCGTTGTTCTTGGGGGCTTTCCTGCAGCACACGGAGTGGAAGTGGTTCTTTATCTTCATGTGGGTTGTTCGTGCGAAGATCGAAGTTAAGTGTGTTGACGTCCTCAAGTGCCTGCCTCGGTGTTCTCACGTTTGCTCCTCTGTGGGCCTTGAGTTCGCGTGAACCACCGGTCGATCGTCATGGAAAGATTGACTGCATTGGATCTGCCCTCGGCACCAGTTCCCTGATCCTCTTCAATTTTGTCTGGAAGTAAGTCCACTGCGATTATTCTCAACGCACGGCAATAGTAAGACTGACTCTTTGCCAGTCAAGCACCGAGTGTGGGTTGGTCAAAGTCCTATGAGATTGTTCTCTTGATCAGCTCAATCATACTATTCGCCGGCTTCCTGCTCTGGGAAAGGAACTATGCGGTGGAGCCAATCATGCCCCTCGACATCTTCAAGGCACCTTCATTCCTCATGTTACTCCTCGTGGTGCTGCTCAATTACATGGCGGTCGGAACTTTAATCTGGTATCAGGTCCTATGGCTGCAAAAGGTTTGGCACTGGTCTCCGCTCCAATTTGCCGTTGGCTGGACCCCATTCGTGATCTGCGCGACGGGAGCCGCCTGTCTCGCAGCTTGGATGATCCCCCGACTGGCAGCACAATGGATCCTAGCCATTGGGACCGTGACAATTCTGATCTCGAATGTGCTCATGGCGACAGTGCCGCTTCATCAAAGTTATTGGGCACAGATATTTCCTTCCGTTGTCCTCTTCTCATTCTGTCCAGACTTCGTGTACACAGCTGGGCAGATCATTGCCAGCAACTCAGTCCGTAGAAACCAGCAGGGAATTGCCGGGTCCGTCATCGGAACGCTTAACCTATACGGGAACAGTCTGGGGTTGGGATTTGCTTCTACCATTGAAGTGCAGATTGCCCGTCGGTCCGGTCAGATCATCGGATATAGAGCGGCATTGTGGTTCGGCGTCGCCATTAGTGCCCTAGCACTTATTCTTGACGTTTGTTTTGTTCGACTAGTCAAGGATGATCGGGAGGGGTGGCAGGAAGATGACATCGTGAGTGAATTCGAACTCACGGAACAGGCCGCAGCTACTGGTGTGCGTCTACCCAATGCCCATTGAGACGTCATGGGGGAAAGCGAGGGACTTATCGGCAAAATCATCGGCAGACCGAGCGTGGGATGCCGGGTGTCAAACATATACGGTATTTTGTCGGTTTGTACACAATCAGGCCTCGTGGGAAAAGTGGATCCCCAGGAAAATAAATCAGAAGCGAAGTCGAGAATCGATTTGTCAAGGTTATTCCCTTCATGACGTTTCGGCGTCAATTAGTTTGAACAGTTACGGGGCATCCCCGATATCAACAATTATATGGGGAGTATGTTTATTTCCCGGATTCTTGTAAATTGGCTTTTCACTTGTCTTGGGATCCTGGGGAAAATGATATCACTATAGTTTTTAACATGGTCACCCCCATGCTTTCGGTGAGAGAAAGGAGGATGGAATGAGAAAAAGATTGCGGAGAGGCGGGGAAGAATAGAGACCAGAGACCAAGGCGTAGAGTAGCATCGGGATTGTGTAAACCCGGGCAAGCCGCTGTTGAGTCCCGACTCCACTTCGGTTCTGGCTTTCGATGTTTCTGTTTGGCCGGTTTCTTCCGCTTTTTTCTCTTCTTGTATTTTCTTTTCTTTTATTTTTTCAGTGTCCCGTGAGAAGTCAAGAAAGAGATGAGAGTCCCGCAGGTATCCCGTGGATGGTATGCCGAGACAAGGGGGTTAGTGTCCCCCAAATTGACCCTTCATCCTATCAAAACCCTTCATTGACCACCTTTCATGTTCGGGTATGGATCGCCACATATCATACCATGGGTTGCAACACTGGCAGCCATTCGTTGTCAGGCCCGAGTTCCCCGCTGACCGGTCAAAATCTCTGCTCTTCCCGAATGCCGAGTCGGCCAAGGTGTTCTTCTCCACTATGAACCCCCCGCGTCACACGATTTGGTGCGTGGGGGTACCGGGGTAGTCAAGAAAAAAAAATTAGCGCGGGGGGAAACATGAGGAAAAAAAGGTTTAATGAGTACTTTTTTTTGGTATTAAAGTGAACCGGTCTGCTCCTGGATCTCTTCCCCGGATTACTCGGCTTTGTTGAGACAATTCATATACAATGGCGGACGATATCTCACAACAAACCGATCGGATAGAGGTTGAGGCTGAAAAGGAACGTATCGAGAATGTCGAGCACGTTGCCTCACCCAAGGGTGCCCTAGGTGGCTTCCAAATTGACCCAGCTCGTCGTATCGTCGTCGAGAAGGCATTGAAGCGAAAGCTAGATGCCCGCTGCAGTCTGTTTGTTTTCATCTACATCATGAACTACCTCGACCGCAACAATATGGCTGCTGCCCGTCTGAAGGGTCTGCAGGAAGATCTCGCCCTCACAAACACACAATACTCAACCTGTTTGAGTATCTTGTACGTCGGCTACATTATCATGCAAGTGCCTTCCAACATGTTCATCAACCGCATCTCGCGCCCTTCCATCTACATCTCCATCGCCATGTTGCTGTGGGGTGTGATCTCCACCTTATCCGGCAACACCAAGAACTTCGGTGATATGGTGGCTGTTCGTTTCCTGCTTGGTTTCGTCGAAGCTGCCTTCCTCCCCGGTGCCCTCCTCATCCTCTCCAAGTGGTACACCCGCCGCGAATTGACTACTCGCAACGCTGTTTTATTCTGTGGAAACCTGATCTCCAATGCGTTCTCCGCACTCGTTGGTGCTGGTGTCCTGTCCAACATGCAGGGCGTCCTCGGCCATGCTGCTTGGCGCTGGCTGTTCTGGATCGAAGGCTCGGTGACCATGTTCCTCGCCATTCTGGCTGCTTTCATCCTGCCCGATCTCCCCCACAACGCCCGTGGCTTCACCGAGGAGGAGCGCCAGGTTGCTCAGCTGCGCATGCTTGAGGATGTCGGCGAGGCTGACACTGACGGAGATGAACTTACTGCTGTCGATGGTCTGATGATGGCCCTCAAGGATATGAAGATCTACGTTATGATGTTCACGTTCGTCGCCTATGTTGTGGGATTATCCTTCAATGCTTTCTTCGTGAGTTTTACCATATAAAATTTTCTATCAGACACCGTTTTTACTAACATCTTCAATAGCCTACTCTTACCGGTACTCTTGGCTTCAGCTATGTCCCCACTTTGCTCATGAGCGCTCCCCCATGGGTGTTCTCCTGCATTGTCTCCGTCATCAACGCGTGGCACTCCGATAAGACCCAAGAAAAGGTCTGGCACATCTTCGGTCCCATCATCATGGGTGCCATCGGTTTCATCATTTGCATGGCAACCAGCAACGTGGCTGCTCGCTATGTCGCTCTCTTCCTGCAGGCTGGCTCCTACGCAGGATTCATCGTCTTCTACTCGTGGATCAGTTCGTCTTTCCCACGTCCTCCCGCCAAGCGTGCCGTTGCTATCGCCATGATCAACGCCTTCAGTCAGCTTGGTAACGTCGCTGGCTCGTACGTGTGGGATCTCGAGGACAACGGATATCGCTCCAGCTACGGTATCGTTCTGGCTATGTTCGGTGTCACCATTGTCGGCTGCTGGTATTTCCGATCCATGCTGCGCGGCTTGAACAAGCAGCTTGAGCAGGGTGAGCTTGCTGATGTCACTGGTGACCAATCCAACGAGAACGATATCATGGAAAGCAACGATGAGTCGCTGCGCATGCGCAAGGGCTTCAGATATCTTGTTTAGAGCGTTTCTCTTTTCACGTACGGATCATGTATTCCGACTCTATAGTTCACTCCACATCTGTCTACGTGGATATGATGCGAACCATGTATATAGTGGGCGTGGCCAATCCGCCCCCAACAACTGAGGCTAAAAACTCGAATATATGATATATGACCGCAGCATCATTCTTTTCAAACTTGATTTACTGAGTAAATTCATAATTTAGATGTGGGCTTCAAATTTTCAACAGACCTTGGACCCGTGCGTCTGGAACTTCCCGCGGCACTCTTACATGTGTTCTTCATGCGTCCTTTCTACGTCTTGCTACTGGACTTTCGTCCAAGCGTTTCCTACATGGATACCGATATCTGTAGGCTTTGGGGCAAAAAAATCATATTAATACAGGATAAAATGCCTTTTCTCATAATCTAGATCAAATTACAGACTCTTCTTGGCCGCGTCAGATTTTTGTTGCGCAACAATATATCCAACAGCACGGGCAATGCCCTCATCCAAAGGTACAACGGGCGCGTATGCGAGGCGGTGCTTAGCCTTCTCAGTCGAGTAGTAACGAGTCATGCACGAGTAGCGCACTGTGCGGGCCGTGAGTCGCGGGGTCTTTCCAAACAGCCCCATGACAGTCTCTGCGACACCACCAACGGTCTCAAGGAGTCCCTCAGGAAGAGCCCACACCTGGTGCGGTTCGACAACGCGGTCAATGAGAGCCCACATGGCACGGGTCACATCCCAGAAGTAGACGGGTGAGTCGTTGGTGATGTTGAATGCCTCGCCATCTACGCGCTCGTAGTCCAGGGGCCCGCCCTTGCCAGCTGAGATGTGCTCGTGGCTCGCCAGAAGTCGGTGTCCGGCGAGCAGATGGGCGTAGGCGATGTTGCCCACGTAAGTGAAGTCAAACAGGTTGTCGTTGTCGCCAAGCTGCATCCGTAGAACGCGGTCTGAAGCCTGTGTGCCGTGCTCCAGGATTTTGTGTGTGACTGTTGTATCCTTCTCGCCGTGAATGCCGGCTGGGCGGATCGCGGATGTGAGCATCTCGGTCGGGGACTTCTTGTTGTACTTCAGGACAAGTTCCTCGGCGTCGGCCTAGATCCACGCAATGGATTTGATTAGTGGATTGATCAGAGAATCAAGTTTGGGTCAATGTTGAATTCTCACCTTGGTTTCGGAGTAGTATTCCTTCTGCGCGGGACCGCGGATGTAGGGCCATTCCTCGTTCACATTCTTCAGATCACTTTGTGTATCGTGGACCACAGAGCTGGAGCTGGTGTACACGAATGCCTTGCACTTACCACCCCAGTCCCCGTGTTCACCACCAGCGACCTCAAGGAGGGTCCGTGTTCCTTCAACATTGACCTTGTGCAACAGGGGCTTGTTGCCCTCAATCATTGACGGAGAAGCAGTGTGAATGACGAGATCGGGCTTGACGGCGCGGAAAACCTCCATCATGGAGTCCACCGAGGTGATGTCGCCATCATAGTACTTGGCGCCGGGCAGGCGGTTGTTGGTGGTGCGCAAGTCGACAACTGACACAGTCGAGTGTGTGGTCGGGTAGCGCGATGCCAGGGTAGGAAACTCGAAACGCGCATCGCCGACGGGCTTCGGGAGGGCGTAGCTGGGGTCGGTCTCGGAGGGGAAGTTGAGGAGGTGATCAACTATGTGCCACCCCAGGAAACCGCAGCCTCCGACCACCAGGACATTGCCCAGCTCTAATGTGCGATTGTGTGCTGCCATGACCTTATTTTTTTTCTGGTGAGAGATGAGGTTGCTGAAAAGGGGAAATCTGGCGTGGAGATAATCAGGTGATCCGTGCGGCAGGTCTTAGTATGGGGGGGGGGGGGGCGCAAGATCCCGAACCCGGCATTTTTGGAGGACTGGGGGATTTTTCTTATTGAAAGTTCCAGAAATTACATGCTGATTGAGGGTGATAGTCTACGGAGTAGAATGTATAGGAAATGGTAAAAGGTAAGCTGATAGGATCCATTGTTTCATCTGCTGTGCGACTTGTTTGACCGCATAAATCGCCAGTCTCTCCGCCATAATTGTCGATGAGCAATTTTATGGCATAAATTAAAGAAATACACGAAAATACGTGTCGAAGAAAGATAAGCATACCACAGCAAACTTCTTATCTTCCTGGTTCCTCCAAAGAGGCCCGAAGTTTGCGCCTGTAGAGCCTACGCTCGAGTTCGGTGCCCCAAAAAAGTGTAGTTGCGTCTGGGTTCACCGACATGAGCGGGTTATAAGGCGGGTTATCTTCTTCCAGGGTACTTATAATACCCTCAACGTGTTGACCAATTTCTTCCGCATGCGAGGGAAGATACATCAACACGCCCATCTTTGATACGCGGATATGATAAATGGGCGGGTCGACAAATACGCGAGGTTGCTCTTCCGGGTGTCGTGGGCTGATGTATATTTTGATCTTGATGATACCACCTTCAAGTCTGGACTCATTGCGACCAACATAGGTGAGTTGCCACAGGAACGGGTTCTCGTCAGCCAGTGACAAATCGATCACTTGGGGGTTGGTGTCCAGCTCAGCGAGGATCTGTCCATGTTGGCCCCGCAGCTTGACCGCAATCCCAGCATCTTCCTTGACCAAAGCCATGCCTTCGACAGGCCATTGGTGTGTCTCTTCCATCAGCTTGTCTTGAAGAATCGATAAGCGATTCTTCAGGCCACCATAGTCCCACGACCCCGACATGGTGTTACCAATGCCTTCAAATGGCATGGAGATGAATGGGTCACCCTGTCTTCTCCCTTCATCGGCAATGCCTTTGTCGATGGCGGTCTGATAAAATTCAAGATACCACAAGAAGCGGCGCTTGTAGTAGTCATCGAATTTGGTCTGGACGGGAAGATCAATTTCTTCATCACTATCACTCTCCTCGTCGGTTTCCGATTTCTGGACCACTCTAGACTGTGTTCGTGGCGATGAATTCTGGAATGCCTGTTCGAGTGGTGCGATTACCGCCAGTCGAAGACTCTCGTGTCGGATCTGGAATCACCAAGTCAGCTTTTCTGGCATCGGTTTAGGTTGCTTGGAGCTCCATTATGGGCCATCTAGAAGCACCGATAGATTAGATTTACCTTGGACTTGTAAATTTCCATATTCTCAGTGTCATTCCCTCTGTCGGGTTGTTCGAATCCCGGCTCGAGGGTGTATGGATTTGCCGATAGTAGACTTTGGATCGAAAGCAAAACTGATTCAAGTCCTTGTGCAGGCGACCATTGCTCTCTCCGATCACCATGCCATGTTCTGTAGTGCTCAGCAACATATCAGAGATTTGAATCAACGAAATTAAAACTTACCCTAAGATAGATCTGAAGGATGTCAGCGCACACTTAGGGATATCATAGTTTATAGGTGTCAAACTCACAAACAAACTTTGCCATTGGCGTAGAGATTGGGGCCGAAACGCGTTCGGCCTCTGTTGGTCGTCTTAATCTTCACTGTAGGCGGGTTGGCTGGATAGTCTGGTATGCTGTGATTAGCACGGACTTTGTTCCAGCGGCCCAGAATCATATTATTTACCTGGGGGAATTTTGATAGAGAACTGTTGCCAAAATTAGCGTTGACCGTACTTCAAGCTGTCAAGGCTAGAGGATTTTACCTCAAAAAAGCCGAGCTCATATGGAGTACCCGGAGGCCCAACGATGATGGCCTGGATATCGCGCATGTTGCTTTCTTCATAGCGAACGGTGAAAGCTGTATCGCAAGTCAGCATTAATGCTCAGGTAGACCTTCCAGGAGCTAGTTCAAGATTCTCATACCGAATTGTTCACCGCGTTCGACTTGTCTCAATTCCTAATAGACGCGGGTGGATTAGCATAAATTGAATGGATTCGAAACAATATATCGAGGGAAATTGTGCCTACTCGAACCAAGCGCAGAGTACACTGGTCACCCATTTTAAACAGGCTGGACTGTGTTGGTCATAAGAGTCGGAGTTGCGCGATTTTTAGTATCGGCTAAATCAATACGAAGTGAGAAAATCGGGCAGGCTTTCTCATAGTTAATGAAAGAATAGAGGTATGTGACGAGTTGTAAGAGAAAAGGGTAATCAAGCGGTGTTTACCCGCAAATCCGAACGAAACCTTCATTGTTTGATTTTTGCCCTTTGCAACTTTCCACGATTTTCTTTATATACATATGTAAATCATATAAAGAAGTAGATATCGTGTTATGGCAAACATAGATCTATATAAAATCTAAATATTAAGATTGAGGAATTTGGAGATATTTACACTGGCCACTTTTGTCCCCTTCTTTTTTCTATGTAAGCTTGGGATGTTAACTAGATGACTATATCAGCCCTGGAACTCATATCTAGGCAGTACCTACACGGGTAATCATAGATTGTAGATGATTAATCTATAGATTTGTATTCTATTTACACGTAGCCTTTGAAAAAATCTATAATATTATTTCGCTTGAGGGATCGTCTGTCGATCTGACGAGAGTTTGTGTGTGAAAGTACTACCTAATAATGATGGCTATATCTGAGGATATATCTTTCTATGCTTAGTTATATATGTTCATGAAATGTAAGTATGTCTAGGGAGTTATTGGTACCTATATACCTATTTAATGAATATATATGCAAAGCGACATACCATCTAACTACACAATGTAGGGCATACATGAACCATCCTACAGAATGTTCTATAAAAAGCACTTGGACCCATCATGTGTAAATACAGTTATGTCTGTACAATTGTCAACGATACTTCCAAGACTATAAGATCTTAAAGACTATAATATCTGGTATATTGAAATAATCCCACATACTTGAAATATATAAATTTACATTCAGACCCATCATACGCCAATAGAAGTAAAAGTATTTTGATCATATACCCTTGTGCACGTGACCTGGGCCCTTACCATAATTAGGGGGGGCAACAAAGTGCCCAAGCCATCTCCATCTCCATTCCCCAGCCCACTTCTTTCCCCCTCGCCCTTTACACCTTAATTTTTTTTCTTTCTCTTTTCTTAGAGATAATTCAATTTGGGAGGAATGATTGGTATTTGCGCTGTCTGTCGGTCTCACTTCGAAAGCTCCAACTCGAATCCCGACCCCCGCGTCCTTTAGTCTGCGCGCTTGACCCTTCGTTTACAAGTCTATACCGCCAGTGCGAACCCCGTCTCCCATCTCACCTGTCTCATATTGCGCATTACTCTCTCATTCCCCAAATACAGCCCCGCGTGTCTTAGCTACATGGCGTGAGGGTGAGTACACTTGTGAAGGTCAACTCGGTCAAGGCATGATATTCTAATTAAAGAATCAGACTGCCGTACGCGCCCAACTCATCTTCAATTTATCGCCAATCTGTGAACCCGTACCGTCAACCCGAACACTCCCATCCTAGCCTTGATTCCCAACCTCGATTCTTTGCATGCATTTGGCGTGATTCAATCCAGCAACCCCATCCTTTCCTTTCTGACGGGGGACCAAGATGCCCCCCGGTGGACTACCAGCTAGCCTGGTCGCAGGCAATCCCAGTGGCCGTCCTACCGTCGACACCTCTGGCTATGGGACTAACTATAGCAAAAATACACCCACCTCTCCCGAAGACAGCTTGATTCCTCCGTTTGAATCACCGTCAACACGAACGGCAGGCCCGATTACACCAGTCGAAGAAGGGCGCTCAAGTCGTGGACTGGGACCCGACCAGGCCGGATATCGCGATCGCTCGGCCCCCCGAGATCGATCACGAGTGAATGGGCGTCAAACCAAGTCACCAGGTGGCTCGTCGCGCTTGTGTCAAAAGTGCGGTGAATCTCTCACCGGCCAGTTCGTTCGAGCGCTGGGCGGTACTTTCCATTTAGAGTGTTTTAAGTGCGAAGTGAGTTTACGTCCTTGCTGGTCTGTTTGGATCCTTGACTGATCCTATCTGTTCCAGGACTGCGGCGAAATTGTTGCTTCCAAGTTTTTCCCCATCGATTCCGAAGATGCAAACTGCCAATTTCCGCTTTGCGAGACCGATTACTTTAGACGACTGGGCCTATTATGCCACGATTGCGGTGGCGCACTGCGTGGATCATACATCACTGCGTTAGATCGGAAGTACCATATAGAGCACTTCACCTGTTCCGTTTGTCCGACCGTATTCGGTGCCCAGGACTCATATTACGAACATGAGAGCAAGGTCTACTGTCATTTTCATTACTCTACCCAATTTGCACAGCGGTGCCATGGGTGTCATACCGCGATTCTGAAACAGTTCGTTGAGATCTTCCGCAATGGTCAAAATCAACACTGGCACCCCGAATGTTATATGATCCATAAATTCTGGAACGTCCGATTATCCCCGGCGGGTCAAACATGGGAGCCACCGCCAGTGGATGAGGACGCCAGTGAGGAAGAACGCAAGCAGATTCGTGACGAGGAAGACATTATGGAAGAGAAAGTATTCAACATCTGGAACACCCTCTCCACCTTCGAGGAATCTTCCGCTGCGTGTATCTCTGATATGCTGCTTCATGTCAGCAATGGGGCTTACATTGACGGTGTTTTGGTCGCCAAACGCTTCATCGGTCATGTGGAAATTCTCTTTGGTGCAGTTGATCAACTAGCAAATTATATTAAATCCCACGAGCTAAAAGGTGAGTTTTGCACGGGTGGCTTTGTTTCATCCGGGCTAGAAGCTAATGGTTCCCCCACAGAACTCTCCTATGGCCGTGAAGCCAAACTGCTTTGCAAGAAAATTGTTGCCTTCTTTGCGTTGTTGTCCAAGACTCAAGAGACAGGTGTGCGCAAACTCGGCGTAACCCAGGAGCTTCTGTCTCTCGTGACGGGTCTTGCGCATTACCTCAAACTCCTGATCCGCATCGGTCTACAAGGTGCACTCAAACTCGAACGAGAGAAGTCTGCGCCTGACGGTTTACATAACTTCCTGGAGCATCTGCGTGATCTAGAGTCACTTGCGGAGATAGAAGATGAGAACGCTCCGCTCGACCTCATGGCCGGAGTGGAGGGCCTGGCAGATCAACTCTCAGATTGCTGTATCTCATGCAAAGAGCCAATTGACGATGAGTGTGTTCTGCTTGGGCAGAGCCGCTGGCACACTAAGCCACCCCATCTATCATGCACTGTGTGCGAGAAGGACTTGACCACTGATCTTCAAGACGCACTCTGGAGCGAGAGCGAAGAGAAAGCCTATTGTGATGACTGCGCTCATCAGCAAAACCTTGGCTCTGCCGTTCAGGGCGGTTTTGTCCCAGTTTCAAAGCTGCAGCAATTCATTTTCCTGCTCAAGGTGGCACTCGCACGGCTCCTCGCCGTACTCCGTTCCGGAGGAACCTTGCCTCATTCGTCAGGTAAGATTCTCTCATATCGCCCTCAGGCTGCTGGCAGTTTGTCTAACTTGATTTATCATTTCAGACGATCCCAATCTCAATGAATATGCGAACAAGGATGGCCACCGAGTCAGTCCCGAAGTTCGCCGGGCGAACGCCCGCTCGCAATCATATGGTGGTGCCTCGCGGGAGGGCATGGAAGAAACATCACTAGAGCAGACAGTCGGCGAGATGCGCCGACTGCGCTCAATCCGCAACGAGCGCACATTATCTACAACATATAAGAGAGCCCGCGCATCTAGAATCATTGACGGACCAGAAGGCAGAAGTGCTCGGCCTGGGTCGTCTGGCAATGATGGCAGTGATCCAAGGGGCCCTGGCTTCCAAATTGTTGAGGAAAGGGATGCCAACGGGGAGACTCGCACTGATCTGACGTTTGGCACCCAGGATGCCCTGACGCTGGATGACATCCCGCGAATTGTTGCGGCTGAACAAGCAAAGGAGCAGCGACCTAACGCCTTCAGGCATGCTGGACACAAGCTCGTCGGCGGATCCGAGCCAATGCTCAAATACAATCGCGGCCATCAGCGCGAAGTATCGAGTGGAAACTTGGAGGCACTCATGGAGCCAACCCGGACCAAGCGATACTTTTCAGAACTCACTGCTTTGGAATACTTCATCGTCCGCCACGTTGCCGTCGTACAGATGGCACCCTTGGTGGAAGGCTTTTTCAACATGGAAGAGCTGCTGTCTCTGATTGAGTCCCGGAAACCCACGATATGGAACATATTTGGGCGTGCATTCAAAGATAACAAGAAGGGCGCCAAAAAGAAGGGTGTGTTTGGTGTCGAATTGAACTACCTAGTTGAGAAGGAGGGTACAGAGTCAAGCCACGGCGTTTGTCCGGGTGCGCTCCGTATCCCGACCTTAGTCGACGACGCTGTCTCAGCCATGCGACAGATGGACATGTCTGTGGAGGGTGTTTTCCGAAAGAATGGCAACATCAGGCGATTGAAGGATACATCGGAGCTCATCGATACCAAGTATGAATCTGTGGATTTAACGAAGGAAACTCCCGTGCAGATTGCAGCTCTTTTGAAGAAGTTCCTCCGCGAGATGCCTGATCCACTCTTGACTTTCAAGCTCCACAAATTGTTTGTCATTTCTCAAAGTAAGTTAAAGCTTTTGTCGAACTCTCTGTCCAGCAAACTAACTTCTCACAGAACTTGAGGACCCTGAGAAGCAAAGACGATTGTTGCATTTGACATGCTGCTTGCTTCCTAAAGCTCACCGTGACACGATGGAAGTTCTATTTGCGTTCTTGAATTGGACGTCGTCATTCTCACATGTCGATGAGGACTCTGGAAGCAAGATGGACATTCACAATCTTGCCACTGTTGTGACACCTAACATTCTTTACCCGAACGCCAAAAACAGCACCGTGGAAGAGAGCTTCTTGTCTATCGAGGCTGTAAATGCCCTTATCACGTATAATGATGCTCTGTGCGAGGTAAGTCACTCGCGTCTTGCCCATGCCAATATCATGCTAAGTCTTTTGATAGATTCCGGAAGACCTCCAATCAATTATGAGTGATCCAACTCTATTCAAGGAGAATTCCGAACCAACGACGAAGGAAATCCTCAAACGCTATGGTGATATTACTCGGGGGAGTTTCTCACAGGGGCCAGAGAACGGTGGCGAAACATTCACAATCACAACTCCCAATCGAAACAACAGCACACCGGCCTCTGCACGCATCGAGACCGATCCCACGCAGGACGCAGCCTGGCAAATGCAAAGTTCGGTTCGCCACGTACCAGGACCCAGTGGACACGCTCACTCGTCCAGTGCCAATGCTCAAGCTGGACTAGACTTGGTTCCTCCTCCCAAAGCGTACCCCCGCAACCGCAGCACCAGCAATGGCAGCCAGCCAAATGCCGGGACCCCCGAAGGCCAGTCACAAAATGTGGCATATCGGCCACGTCCGAGTCCAGGTGCTATGGGCGTAACTGGATAGACAGAGTCCCCATTTTTATTCTTCTATTCTTGCACAGCTGCAATACTGTGACTAGCCATTATCTGACCTCTTGCATTTGTCCATCTGATTCATTCTCTGCGGAGTGTTTTCGTTTTTTGGAGACTTCTTAGCGTTCTTTTTTCTTTCCTTTTTTTGTCTTGACTGATAGGTCTGGTTGACGGAGTTGTTTCCCATTTTCCTCCCTTGAAAATTCCCCCAAAAGCGATCAACCTGGTTGCTATTGGTTTGTTGTTTTCTCATATCTATAGGGGCTACGATGCCTTACTTTCTGTTTTGTTATCTGCATCTGATTCAAGGGATCAGCCATACCCATACCTGTCCCTCTTGGCCCATAAATGTCCTGCTTTCCATTCTTTCAAGTTTTCTATGAGCTTGTGCTCTTTTCCCTGTGGGCCAGGCTCCGGCTTTACCTAGACCCCTTTTTTTTCTTTTCTTCTTTCTTATTATTCTCCCCTTGGCCTTGCAAGTGCCCTGGAGCCTTTTTTCCTTTCTCTTTTTTCAATCAGCATGATTGCAATGATACCTGTGCTGAGTCCTATGTAGTTGGTACCCATATTGACTTTCAATTTCTTCATTGGGCTTCACTACCTAGTCTTCCAGACTAGATTGCTTTTCATAGATAGGCCATTGAATGCTAGGTATTTTGAGCCTACTTATACGCTTATTTCAAACATAAAATTAGTTTGCATTATCTCCCATGGTTTTCATATTTGTAGTCTCAAGTGTCATCTCATAGAGTTCATGCCAACACCTATTCAGGATGAGGACAGGATAAGGACAATTAAATTCTTCGACAACGTATATTCAATCTCAAACAAGAACGTATCATCGACAGAGCCAACTGAACCAGTTTATAACCAAAATGGAAGACCATCGTGATCGCCAAAAAGACAGCGATTGATCCAAAGAAAAAGTTCATTCAAAAAAATTTAACCAAGCGAAGGCCATCAGCATAAGTATGGCTGAGGCAAGGATGAACGGAAAACACCTATTATGATATCACGCCAAGAATAAAAAAGGAACACAGCGTCCAGGCCCAATATGTTCGTTGCAGTCTGCAATCATTCACGCTCAAATGCCCACTCAACTCCAATAAAGCAAGACATGTGTCTATCCGGTCATCTCTAGATCCGCTTGCGCAGAGCTCGAGTTCTAGTTGCGGTTTCGGTCGCAGCTGGGGCAGTAGTCTTGCGCATTGTGCCAGTGGTGGCAGTCTTTTTTACTGCCACTGATGCAGCCTGCAAGCGAGGAGCTGGCTTCTTTGCAGCCGCTGCAGTAGAGGTTGTTGTTGCCTTTCTTGCGCCAGCACCAGTGCGCGTGGGCTTAATGACAGTGGTGCCTGAAGAAGCCGTAGATCCTGTACTATTCTTGCGCTCACCCTGCCGGGTTGCAGGACGTGGTAATGGCGAGCGAGTAGTCTTGGGTCCCGTGGCGGCACGATTTGTCGGCCTTGAAGCATGAGACGGGGGTCGCTGGTCCTTCCCGGCGGCGGAGACCGTAGCACCGCGCGATCGCAGTGGGCTAGACTGCTTCAATGGTGAGGTGGGACGTGACAGGTACGATGGTTGACCCTTCTCTGGGGACGCACGGAAGGGTGAGTGTGGGTAAGTTCGGGAATTGTTCGACTTAGGAGACAATATCCGATTCTCGTTGCCTCGTACTTCCTGGGACACCACGCGCGAGGCACCGCCTGCTGCGGCGGGCTTCACACGACGCTTGGGGTTCTTAAGCCCTTCAGGCTCGCCACTGGCAGGAGCATTTTCTTTGTCGGAGTAGAGGTTTTCATAGCTGTACATAATGTCAATAAAAAAAAAGGAATTCGGTCAAGTGTGTAAGATATCATACCTTCCCCTCCGTGATCTGCCGTCGCGTGCTTCTGGGTCCACAGATTTGCTGATGTTACGCGACATTTTAGCAGGTGAGTATTTCCGGGAAGGCGATGCAATTTGTTGTTTGATCAAGGCAGCATTGTGCTTTTCGAGTAATTCACCAATGTTGGTTTTGCGTAATGAGACCGGGATCCGGTTGACGCGTCGCTCAATGCGCGCGCGGAGATCGTTCGCCTGAAGAGCATATTGAGCACGAAGTTTACGTGCCCGCTCAGTGACTGGAATCAAATTAGTGTCATGGCTCAGTTATTTAGTCTATCTACAGTCCCACTCACTTTCAAGTTGTAGGTTGTCCATCAGCGCTTGCTTCTGCTTTTGTGTCATGCGCATCTTTTTGGTAGGACTGCCCGTAGGCGTAGTGTCCATTTGATCAGATTTGCGCTTAGCGGGCATTGTGAATAGTTCAAGGGATACAATGGTGGGATGTGTCAAAGTCAAGGTTAACGTGCGGAGCAAGGAGCCCTTGAACCACAACAAACAGCCGTGTGGGCGGAGTTCAGTGGCAGAATACAGCTTCCACCTCGCCTTCGTCATCCGTCTTCATCTCCCATTACGCCGATCTCCTTTTCATTCGCTACCTCTTCTTTTTTACATTTGATTCCATTAGACTCTGCCCGTCATGACGCTGGAAGCTACTATGATCATGTTTGTCATTGTTCCCTGACCTAGCTTCTTCTGCTAACCCGAAGCTCCAGTGTCGACAACAGCGAAAGCAGTCGCAATGGAGACTACACGTGAGTAAACTCAACTATGGTATCGTTTTATCTGTGAATAGCATCTAATTATACCAGATCGACTCGGTGGCAATCTCAAGTCGATGCTGTTAGCATCATCCACAGTGCAAAGATGCGTGTAAACCCTCAGTCAGCTGTCGGTCTTATGAGCATGGGCGGCAAGGGTCCCGAGGTGCTGTCGACTTTCACACCTGAGTTTGGTGCAATCTTGGCCGGACTACACGCAACAAAAATCCACGGCACATCTCATCTTAGCTCGAGCATCCAGGTTGCAGCCGTGAGTTCCCCAGGCCGATTACCAAGCTTTCAACTGCTGACATTTATGTTATCTTAGTTGGCCTTGAAGCACCGTATGGAGAAGTCGCAGCGTCAACGCATCATCGTATTCTCCTGCTCGCCCATCGAAGAAGACGAAAAGACCCTCGTGAAGCTGGCCAAGAAGATGAAGAAGACCAATGTCTCGATTGATGTGGTAGCTTTCGGAGACTTGGAATCCGACCAGACCAAGAAGCTTGAGGCTTTCGTTGAAAATGTCAAGAGTGGAGATGGTTCCCACCTCGCCATCATTCCACCGGGCCCCCATCTTCTCAGTGACCAGCTGCAGATGACCCCCATTCTGGCTGGCGAAGATGCCGAAGTCGGTGGTGGAGGTGGCGAGGGCGAGGCTGGTGGATTCGGATTCGAAGATGCTGCCGAGAACGACCCCGAGTTGGCATTCGCCCTACGTTTATCGATGGAGGACGAGAAGAATCGACAGGAGAAAGAAAAGCGTGACCAGGAAGAAGCAGAGCGCAAGACGCAACTCGGCGATATTCCCGAGGAGAACCATGGCGAGTCCAGCAGCAAGGATAAGAAGGACGAGGACAAGATGGACACCGCGTAAGGTTCAACTGGAGCCTTGAATATGAATGTGATGCATACCCGGCGTTTACTTCTTCGTTTCGTCTTGTGCTTTTGACTCGGCCTTCAGGTTCATTCTACAGTGCAAGGGAAATATATGTGATTTGGTATTATACGAGACGGAAATTATATCCCGACACACAAGTACAAGAACAAAACCGTAACTATCTAGTTCGTAAAGTCATGATGTCTACCCCCTTTCCGCTCGGTTCCATCGTCGATCGGGACTATGTCCTCCCCCTCAACCACGCCCCCAAATGCCGGTCGAATGCCTCACATCGCACTGGCATTTCGGTCTGATAAAACGGATTCTTCATCACAAAGTCCGCGTAGAGCTCGTAGATCTTCTGCACAATGGTATCCACGTTTCCGGTCATGGGATCTGTAAACAATAAGAACTTTGTCCCTGTCAACGTCTGGAAGCACGTCAGTCGAAACTTGTCTGTCTCGAGGTAGTCTATACCAGTCACTGCTACTCCTGGGTTTGGATAGGAGTAGCCCGACACAGCGGGCGCGGTGCCCGGGGAGGAGGTAGCAGGAGAGGGAGGCGGTTGGGAGTTGGGAATTCTCGGTGTAATGGAGCGCGTGATGGCATGGACACTATAATCAGAGTCAGATAATGTTGTAAGAGACAAAAGAGCTAGCCTGGTGACTTACCCATGAAAGGTACCGGCTAGGACGAGGTAATCATTTGTGGAGAGTTTGCGCAGGCCAGCCTGAAACTCGCGCTGGTATATCAGACCTCCAGCTTTGTTGATGATGATCAAAGAGAAGACACCCCTATCAGCAGAAGGCATGTTAGTTGCGATGCGTACAGTTCAACGAGTGGACAAGGCGTACATGTTGAGCAGCTATGGCGTTGGGTCGGACAGCGTCACCGGAGATAAGTAAGGGGGCGGAGAGCGCTACTGGCACAGCATGCCTGGACAGGATAAGAATTGAGGATACAATTGAAGACTAATCTTCAGAAGTTGAGTTGCAATACGGAGTCGCGGAGATTCAAGTTGGCTGTTTATTCCACTAAGCGGGGACAGCTATAGCCCAATGAGAGCGGATAACCATGATTTCTGTCTACATCATTGACAACTGCACTTAGGCAATATATTGGTTATATTCGATTTTTTGGAGAAACATATCAACATCATCAAAGAAAAGTCA
This sequence comes from Penicillium soppii, assembly GCF_028829465.1. NCBI lineage: Eukaryota > Fungi > Ascomycota > Eurotiomycetes > Eurotiales > Aspergillaceae > Penicillium > Penicillium soppii. The sequence goes on from NW_026643233.1 coordinate 3,198,895, forward strand.
GCTCGATACATTAACAAAATCTAACTCGAAGGACCTTAGTGATTTATCATTTTGGAGATATATATGCTCCATACTATATCATCACCACCTGCAGGACTTGACCCGAATGACTTACAGAATGTTTGTTTTAGGCTTAGATCTACGACCAAGCTTGACAATTTAGAAGCATTCATGCATACCAGAGACAGAATTATTTCAGGTAATGGTATCTAGTTAACTACATAAAAGGTAAAGTATCAAAGTGATAGTGCTGTACTTGTGGCATACCAATGTATCTTGTTTCTTATTTACAATTTGAGTCTATATAAGTTATTCAACCGTATCTCAAGAAAATGAACTCCCTCAAAACGAGGCAAACTTCACTCCAGTGCCATAACGGTGCTCACCTCGACAATACTCTAGAATAATGTGTTAGCCTCATGCCTGTGAAATCTCATCAGAAACAAAACTTACCGGACCACCTCTCTTCCCAGTAGTCTCAAAAGACTTTGTCTGATATCTAACCGATTCAGGCTCCCCGCTCCCACCAGCCCTGACATATTCGAGATAATCAGGCGCACCGGGGAAATCAGTATTGTCAGCAATTGCCAACGACCCAACACGCCAGAGCTTCAATTCTTCGATCAGCTTCAGATCCGAGACATAGAACTTCTCCCAATGATCGAAGAATGCCATATCGACAGTGGTTACTTTGCCTTCGGCATTTAATTTCCTCAGCGAATCCGCGCCCGGCCCCTGCAAGACATGTACGAAATCTTCAACACCCGCCAACTTCACAAACTCGCGAGTCAATTCGACCATCTGCGCATCTGGATCAAATGTATAGATATTGACATCTTCTGGTACAGTTTCACCGTGGATATCGCGCAGAATAGCACCCCATGCGAGTGCTGATTTACCAACGAAAGTGCCGAATTCGACGATTGTTCGTGGTGCTGGTTGCTGCGCGAGGAGTTGCTCGCGAGCGACATCGAGTTTTGACTTTCTGAAGATCATCATGTGCCCAACCTGATTGGCAAAGTCTTCAATGGCGTTGGCCAGAGCCCAAGGATTATTGGTGAATGTGGAGGCTGGTTGGTCGAAGATGTATTTGCGCAGCTCGACTGCTCGCTCAGCGAAGATCTCTGAAAGAGGCTTGGCGGCCATGATTGCTGATTTAGAGGCAAGAGGATAGTTGTAGAAGGAAGAGAACTGTATCAAATTGCCCAAAATGAATACTAGGCTTGCAAATAGTATAGTTCGGGAGATGGGAACGTGGTGACGGTTCTTATATGTGGATAAAAATAATAGATCAACAACTTACAGCAAATGTCGCCATCGGACTTAAGTTGAACAAAGTCGTATAGACTTCGCCTTGTGGATCTTTTTATTTGCAGACTACGAAGCTTATTACTCCGAGATGTACAACGTAGTGGCTGTTATGAGGGTAGATCGAGGATTAGGTCAAGGATACTCGGGCTTATGTTCCACAAAAGGTAGATATCTCTCCTTATGTCATATAAATAACCATACACCGGACCGGGTTGGGCCCACGGGAATCAGTTAAAATCTGTTGCAATTCTCTTCTCCGACGTTGTCTCACTTATTTTGGCTCTGCCTATACTGAATTAACTCCGAATCTCGGGCCCGATATCTATATTGGGTGAGTTCGGCCGAAGTGGGCGAAAGAAGAAGGTATAGTAGCTAGAAGATATTATTGTACTGGGTATCTTTCTTGATACCAAGTCGCCTTGTGATATTACACCAAAGGGCCCAGAAGAAGATATTGGATCTTAAGTGAGGAAAAAAGTTTGCTGACCCGGAGTCTTGAAGGGTTGCATTCCACAACATTCTTCATCGTAAGATCTGAAGCCAAAATCTCCAAGGCGAGCACTTGAGATTATCACTACATTCAATTCTATTTGTTTGGATTCTTAGGCACCTAAGTTCATTGAATTGGAGATGTCTGAGTCAACCTATAATGTGCAATCCAGTATTCTTTCAGATACACCTTTCAATAGAACGAAGACATTTGAACAAGACCATAGCCTCAATCAAACTGTAAATCATATGAGCTCTACAACGCTAGATTGGGACATTGACTCATACTCCACCTTCTGCCGTCTACTTTTTGCTTACCATGTTCTTTGGCGAGAAAGGCCCTACCAGATTTCCCAACTCGAACCAAGTACACTATAATTTCAGACTTCGATGTATGCCAGGCGCAAAGATTCGACTCCTCCCTGTGAATGCAAGAGTACGGCAAAGTTCTGCACCTTCGCGACCTGGGTCCAATCATGCTATCTGGTGGTGTATGTGGTGGGTACCCTGTTATCGCGAGAGCAGCTTGGGGAGAACCGTTTTACACTTGGAGTGGCATTGATGTATACAATGTAAAATCCAAGCCTCCAGTGCTCCAGAGATAGACAAGATAATATACTTCGAATCACAGTCAATTCATAGCCCCAACCAGCGAAGCTAGCCTGCACCGCCCATTGACCACAGCCAAAATCCCTTCTCTGAGCCCCCAATCACGGAGCGCAACGTCCTCTGCTTCCTCTGCAAGACAGGCAGGCTCTGTGCGCTCAAAATGCCGCCCAACGTGCTCCATTCGCACATCCCAGCTGTTACTCCCCGAAAACACGTCCCCACAGAAACCACAGTGGCTCTGCGTGGGGGGTTGTCGTATGCTTTGCCAGCATCGCTGGCGAACTTCTTCAAGACTGGATTCAAAGGCGGCATGCTCGCTATCTGTAGGGGTTCTCCGCTGTTTTGACTGGAGCCAGGGGGCATGCATGCGTCGCTGGTGTTGCGTGAAGAGGTCTTTGCGGTTGAACTTGTTTGCTTGGCTTGGTGCAAGCGTGGAATAGGATCTGGGCGACCCCGAGGAACTGCTTGGTGTGTCCACTTGTGGATTGCAATTCCCTACGTCGCAGTAGTAGAAGCCTAGGAGGAGGTGCTGGGAGGTGACATGGCGCTTCCATTCGTTTTTTGAGACGAATTTGCTTTCGCATCCGTAGGGTGCGAAGCTGCATACGAATGGTCGTAGCTCTTCGTCATTTGATACGCCGGATAGGGCCCGGCGCCGGCGGCGTCCTGGTGTTGATCTCGTACGATTTTCAGTGGATTTGCGAACGCGGGATGTAGATAGAGCTCGTGGCCTTGAGCGCGAAGCTAGAGCCATGCTGCCTTGATGTATAGGAGGCGACCATCTTGTCTCTGCAGTTGGGTTACATTTAGAGTTGCTGCTTGGCCACTGACCCAATCCTTCCAAGGGAGGTTGGCGGCTTGCCTGTACTTCACAAACGCGGGGATCAGGCACGAGCAGTGATGGCTCAATATTATTCAAATTTCCTGGCGTAAAATACACACTGGGATCTGTAGCGAAGGTGGAATCGTCGTCTTGGGGTTGAGGGGAGGCATGGTACTTAATAGTTGGCACACTGCTATTATTACTACAGCGTGGGCTCTGAGGTTCAGACGTGTTTGATAGCCCAATGTTCCATGGCGAGACACGATAACCATACGACTGTGTCTCTGTTGATCGATTTTGCACTGAACACGAGGTATCCGCTTTCCATTGCTGTTGGGAATAAGGCGGCTGGTGAATTCTGGCTTCCATAGGGGAGAAGGGGAATTGAAATTGCGCGATACGAGTAAAAAAAGGTTGATCGGTCGGCAGGGACTGATCCCAGGCATCATATGTCTGCTCAACATCTGGTACTTGCATGATACGAGGTTGGCCTGGGGAATGAAGGTAGGAATGCATAATTGGGAGGTCGCTTGGGAAGATTCAAATATAAGCAAGTTGGAATGTAGCAGAAATGTAGAGGGAGAGGAGATAAGAAAAGCTTCAATCTGACCGGACATGTCCGGTCATAAATTAAAGACCTTTGGCCTGCTCCCTTCGAACGATATTAGTGGGCAATTGAGTGCTAGATTAAGAGTGCTAAACCGTAACGGCTTGACCGTGCCAAAGGTGCAACCCGGGCAAATTGAGCCTCAAAAACAGCCTAACTAGTGAGCCATCAAGCCTGTAGATTTGAACGGGAAATAGGATGGTGGATATGTTCTTCCGACCGGGTTTAGGTGGAGTGGAGCCGGTCATCGGCTTGATACATTGGCGAGGTGGGAGAAAAGGACTAAATAGGCCTATAATGGTTTTTCGAGTGTAAAACTAATGCAGTAAGCAGCGCAGTGCTATGTCATGTACGTTATGGTAGGTCCAAGATGTATCTACTTTATACCTTCATATGCTATAAAGGGCATGAAAGCGAAGCTGAGCAGCATGTGATAATGGGGAGATCGCACTGCTAATTACATTTGATATATTCTCGTATACAAAGTATGTATTGTGCAATGTGATTAGTTGGTTTAGAATTGGACCCCAAATCTGCCATGACAAATTATATTCACTTCTCTCAGTGGCTTTTGCACAGCTAATTTGACCTAGCCTGTTGCTGATCACTTCCTTTTTTATTCTTTTTCTTTTGCTCATGACTTACCTGACTTGTATTATTAGCGTTGCTAGGTCAGACTGACAGTGAACTGACAGCACACTAAGTGATCGTTCAAGGATGTGATCGACCTCTGAGGACATGCCAGTAGCTGAATGTTCCTTGAAGCGTTTACTCAATGTGCATTTAATTTCTTTTAATTCGATTTCCTTTTCTGCATGCACACTGCTGCAGTATGTGGCTGATCGCAGGATCGTAAGTCATGATAATAACCCCCTGCAGGCTTTTCGATCTAATAGCTGGGGCATCTTGTACTATTGGACTCAAAAGTCCCTGCAATCTAGATTTGATAGACCGGTGTTATAACAAACATGCTGGATCCACCGGCTGTTTGTGTGGCCTGATGTTCAGGGGTTGACTGGTCCGCGATGAACCCACAACGCATAACATCGTTCCTTGTCCCAACATTGATCATTTAAAAATTAGATTAGCAGATCCTAAGTTGGAAATAGTTAAACTGCCGAAATATCGAAATTCAATGAGGCATTGGAAGCAATTTTAGAAAATTTCGCCCCCAGACCAGATGACAAGGCTGTGTTCAGGTCCGTTTGACCTGTCGCGACTAGTGTTTGGGGACCCGGAACAGCCAGTAGAGGAATACTGCAGCAGCCACATTGAATCCAACATAGGCAACCATGATCCCGACGTTGCGCCAATGGTCCGAGTAGTACATGTTGAGAGCAGCAAAAAACTGGTCTGTGCTCGATATCGAGCAGATCTTGCAGTCTGTCGATGCTTCTGGATTGAGCAGTTTTTCATGGAGAGCGGTCACGTAAGGATCCAGGTAGCTGGAGCAATTCTGCCCCCGGGGATGTGATTGCGAGTAATTCAATGTTGGAACAATCTACCTCGGTTCCTGTCAGGCCAATTGAAAGCACCCCAGCCACAAGATATGTGAATGGGGGGATGAGATACATGAACACCCAGAATTGAGAAAGATCAGACGCGCTCGCAATTAAACGTAAAGAAACCTGATTGAATTGGTTCCAATTGTTTGGATGTACAAAGAGCACATACCCATTGAAGACCAGTCACAGCGAGTACATCAGCTGCGCAACGTTGCTGCCAGTCTCTGGTAGCTCAATCCTAGCAATAATTATGGAACTGAAAGTCGACGTGAACATCATGAATGTTGAAATGATTAGAAAAGAACACCGCTCCGTTCGACAAATGCGTCCGTTGGCTCCGCATTGTGATAGAGCCCGATCGGATAATACCACGAGAAGAAGATAGGCACCGACATCAAGATATTCTACCGCAGTTCGGTGAAGATACTAGCTAATGTGAACGCCTTTCATGAGAACACCTTGGAGGGCCGTTCTCGGACTCCATACAACGCACGCTGTGTCACGAAATTTAGCTTCATTTGCTGAACGAGATTGGGAAAGATGATGAGCAGCATGAATATTACAGACATCTGGTTTTGCAGCCCTTGCAGACTAGTGGGCATGTGCCAGAAAGTGAAACCCATGAACAGAGGCTATGATTGTCACTTAAAACACCCGCATTCGAAGCATCATCACTCGCAGGAAATATGCACACGGCGGCCTTAGAGTAGAGATATCCGGGATATCTTCAATATTGCTGTTACATGAGGGGGAATTCAGAGCAGGAACTGATACCGAATCGGCATGGCAAACTCTCCATACCATGTGCTCCGAGATGGCACGAGCTTCTTCACCAATTCCTCTTTCATCTAGTCCAACTGACGGTGAAACTCAACACGTTCAGCACTATGGTGCCATTCGTCGGCCCAGTCTCTATCTGCATGAGAGCCAGGCACTGCACCAATGACTTCCAGCATGAAATCGGCGGGATTCACATTCTGTAGACATTTGAAAGATCCCTTGTTTTCAAAATATTTGATCAAAGTTTCCATATTTTGGCCGAGTTCACCAAAGTACACAGTCCGGTCTCCTTTAGCTAGGAATAGTAACCGATCAAACTGCTGCATCAGAAGAGCCGAAGGTTGGTGAATTGTACACAGCACAGCTTGCCCATGATAGGCTAAGTTCCGCATCAGAGTACAGATTGACCAAGCCGTCTGACTGTCCGTGCCCGAGGTCGATTCATCAAAAAAAAAGCAACAGATCCGGCTTTTTTGCGAGCTCTACGCCGATAGTCCGAAGTTTGCGTTGCTCCACATTCAGTCCTTCGTCGAGAACCCTAATTACGGCATTTGCATGATCCCCCATACCAGCATCTGGATAATCTCTTCAGCGTGTGGAAATACTATCCTAACGTGACATATCGGCAGGTTGACGCAGAAGAGCACTGAAACCCAAATTTTCGCAAACAATATTAGTCTCGAGTTGCAGGTCTTGCTATTCAGAATATCCTGTGTTTCGTTGGAACCAGTTATCGCGCGGGTCGGCCATCGATCGAACTGTCTCCAGTGATAAAGCCCATCGTGACACAGCGAGCTAAAGGTCAAGCAAGGATATATTTCCAGCACCTGTCACACCCATCAGGGCCGTCAATGTTCCAGGCTTTACCCGGCTATGGACGCAGCCGACGATGCGCCTTGGAGTGCCCTTGATCTTTATACCATAGCACACATCATCCCAGTGGAAGATTGGAGCCTGGTGAACGATAACAGCAGTCCGGTCTTGTGCTTTACCGGCCACTGCAGACTTCTCTGGCATAACAGCCGCCTCTGGGCCATCCTTTCTGACGACTTTTGGCAAATGCTGGGATTTTGCCGCGTGAAATACGAGGATCTCCCCTCTGGAAGGCTTAGCTCGGATGTACTCACTGGAAACAATGTACATGAAGAGTAACGCAAAGAAGAGAATGCAGAGGATACCGAAAAATCGCCATAGGTGAGACTCGTAGTATGGAAAGGTTGTATCGAGGTATGCGTCTCCCTCAATAAAGTCTTGGCCTGCTACGACGCTCTTTTCTGAACAAGTCTTCAAGTAGTTGAGTCAGTGAAACCAATGATGCATGTCTCGGATAAGAATGATGAATCCAGTGTAAATAACCAGTACCATCATGAAAATCGAAGCTGGTGTCATAACCTGGGCTACAGAGCGAGATATTGGGCCTATCCAACGGAAGAGGTTGTGGTGAAAAGAAAAAGGGAGAACACCAAGAAACGACTCGGTGTTCGACGCTAATGGGGCAAGAAGTAGGTAATTGTGTTGAACACGATTGCAAGCATTGCCTTCGAAGAAAGCTCCACAATGTAGGCGCTGGTAGCCTCCGCTGATCAATGGTATAGAGCGTACTTGACATGCTTCTCCACGATTGGACGCTGCTGCCACATGATTAAGATTTCGAGTGCGCTAGCGAAGGCATTCAACAAAACGGCGAAATAGAGAATAGATCCATGCTCGTAGAAGCTACCGGTTTTATCTTTCAGATTATAGATACTTGCAATGACAAGGCCCAGAATGATGTTTCGAATTAGAGTAGCAAGGATCATAGCTAGATATCCCTTTAGGCGTAGGAATCCTCGCCACAGGCACAGTTGGATCTGCATAGAAATCGAGATAGTGTATGGTCAGCTCGCTCGAGGTGCCTTGCACTTCTCTGCCGCGCGAGAGTGACTGAGCTGTTTGTAGTTTTCGCCACCAGCAGGTTGTTCAAGTTCATTATGTTCAATCTCAATGAGCGACTATTTTCGCTCTGGACTATTCTTTCAGCGTACCGCAACCTCATTGGGTATGTGAGGAACATGATTTTTGAATCCTGGACAAACAACACGCTTGGAAGGACCGGTGAGTAAAGTAAGAAAGTCTGCAGTTGTCTGCCTGTCCGGACAATTGAAATCCATCCCGATGAAGAAACGTCGCGCATCCAGTGCACTACCGAAATGGATCTGACGGCCTTCATATTGTAATGTTTTTTTTGGTGAGTGGCGTAAATGGGAAGGCTGTTATGGCACGCCTGAGGGTCTGATGGTCTTGCATAAGGAGATAATTGCTGCCTATGAAGTGGGGTGGTAGAGACAATCAAAAATTTGCAAAATCCGCCTGATTCAGTCGTCTTCATGTAGAGAGCTTGAAGAGTCGGGGACTTCCATTTCCCTGTTTAGACGGGCCAGTGTCCCGAAATGGCATGCAAGATGCCGGCTATAGGGCTGCCTGGCGCGGTGTGGGGCTAAAAGGCCAAGGTTAGGCCTCCCGCTGGAACTGTCACGCCAAGTTTCGAGGATCTTTCGAGGATCTTTCGCGGTGAATACTCTTTTCGGTTTAGTGGCAACTTAAAATCTTATCTCAGTATCAGCTGCGAAAACACACTCCCAAGAAGCGCCCGGGATTTATGGTCCAACATATATAAACCACCATAACCTTTATTGGAGAATGCTTCTCAATTTGTTCAGAATCTAGAGACAGCCAACCTACCGAGTATTTTGTCCCTAAACGATGGCGCTTATCTCTGTCTCAATTATTTTTCTCTCTCTACTTTCAGCCTGCAGTCACGCAAGTGCTCCTCACAAAAAGCATGCGATTGTTGAATTGGACAATCGAGTCCGCTTTCACGGAGCGTCGGCCGGCAATATTGAGTCGTTCCTCAACATACGCTTCGCACACGACACTGGTGGCCGCAATCGTTTTGCACCTCCCGAACCATACAGCTATCCGTATGGCTCAGTGATAAATGCCACTCGGCCTGGTGCAGCTTGCCCCCAGCAGAAGGTTCCCCTCCAGGGACTTGCTCTGTTTGACAATGTTACCCACATCTCAGAAGACTGCCTAACTCTACGTGTCGATCGACCAACCAATACATCAAGCACATCCAAGCTTCCTGTCATGGCATACATCTATGGTGGTGGAGATTCAATTGGCCAGATTTATGATTCAATATACCATCCAGGCCCCTTGATCTCTAACGCCGTTCAACAAGGGTTCCCTGTGATTTACGTGGCTATGAACTACCGCGTCGGCGTATTTGGCTTTGCTGCTTCACCCGCTTTGAACGCAACGGACTCTCTTAATGTGGGCCTCCTTGACCAGCGACTCGGTCTCTCTTGGGTGCAGCAGCACATTTCGGCTTTTGGTGGTGACCCTGATAATGTCACTGTCTTTGGAGAGAGTGATGGAGCTACTGGAGTTGGCCTTCAGATAACCGCATATGGCGGTGATATTCAGAAGACCCCATTCAAAAGGGCCATCATGCAATCAGGCAGCCCAGCTTCAGACTTAGGCACTGCCAGCAATATATCTGCAGTACGTACAAGTGAACTCATCAATAAAGTCAACTGCACATCCTCCACCAATGAGGCCGAGCTAGCTTGCCTGCGAAAACTGCCGCTTAACATACTGCTCCCAGCTGCGGTAGAATACGAGTTTAACGCTACTAGTTTTGGATTTGATGCCTTTATACCGACCTCTCCGTCGACCTTTATTCCTGACAGCCCTTCTATGCTTTTGACCACTGGTCGATTTGCTCGTGATATTGACATTATAGCTGGCTGGACTGAAGATGATCAGTCATTTTTTACCCCAACCACGATCAATTCAACCACAGATCTCGTTGAGTTCATTCGCTCTCAATTTCCAGCCTTTTCAGAAGGGAACGTCGATAAGGTTCTTTCTCTATACCCTGTTACATCTTTCTCCGGCATGCCCGCAAAGAACATCTCAGCTCAGTACTTCCGTGCAAGCCGAATGATTCGAGACGCACAGGACTCTTGCCCAAGTCTGCATATGGTGCAAATGAATCATAAATATTCGGACAAAAAGACATCGAACTATCTCTACGTTCTGAATCAGACCCTATTTGCTCCACTGTTTGCTGAGGCGGGGACCCCCTATCTCGGTGTTCCACATTTCAGTGATATTCCCTATGTCTTTAATCAGGCAAAGACCAGGTACTCTTTCCTGGCCTCACCAGCGGATCTCAAGCTGTCCACGAAAATGAGCAGCAGCTGGGCTTCCTTCGCTGCTTTTGGAGAACCTTCTGGAAGACCTGGGACAACACTCAACTGGTACGACGCCATGAATCAAAGTTCGCAGGGTCAATATAACCTTCGAGTCATCGGCGGCCCTAACGAAGGCGCTGAAGCCATTGGGTATGGCAATGATTCCTATGAAGAACTAGCTAGGAGATGTGAATTCTGGAACTCTGCAGAAGTACTTCGAGAGATGGCAGTCTAATGCCAGGTGTTATAATTCCTGTGCTGTCAACCCCAGCATGAAGATGGCTTCGAGATTATAATGTTGAATTATTAGAGTGTGCAGAGTTTCAAGATAAATATATCTATTCTCTAAGAAGAATGTTTAAATATTTCAGTTGTCAACAGGCTCTTTGAATGGTTTGTTTTCTAATTGCGCCTCGGGCCCGGTGGTTCACCATGTTCAAATGCTTTGCTCTCAAGGGATTATTTGGATGGGTGATAGAGACGATATCTGGGAGACCAGCTGTGGAATGTGGAAAGCTTCAAGGATATGTAATAGTCATGGAATACTTCGTCGATTATTGCCTAATTCATTACTCTATATTATATGTGCACATGCTTCAAGAAAATGCCGCTATTTAAATGCAAATGCAAATGCAAACCGAACTTTTTTTTATGATGTCCTCCCTACAGATTCACCTGGAACCGCGGGCTAGTACGGATCTGTTTGCCGAACTTCCAGAACACGAATGGGACCGCACACATCGCAAGCGCAATGAATGCCAGTAGCGAGTTTCCCCATCCCAGTCCCAGCGCATCATACATCGATGGCCCAGCCAATGGTAGCAGAGCTCCAACCAGCGACCGCAGCGCCGTGTTTGCCGCCGTGACCGATGCCGCATAGCGCAGATACGAGTCAACCAGATAAGTGCTAGCAGACATGAACACGCTCATTAAGCCGAGGGCGAACACTCCAGTGCCGAGAATGGGCACAATCCAGTGGGTGTGCGCCTCGGCCGACCAGCCATACCAAAATAAACCGACGGGCATGAACCAGCAGCCCACCATCATAGGAAGCAGACGAGATTCCGGTGCGAAGCAGCCCTTTTTAATATGATCTTGGGCGATGTGGTTGGCCACACGGCCGGTGGTGATCAGTCCGATCATACAACCGATACCGAAACCAAGGTATGCGAGACCGGCAACACCGGGACCGAAGCCGTAGTTGTCCTCAAAGATGGAGGTGATGGTAGTGAACATTAGGTACATATAACCGTAAGTGATAGCAGCGAAGAGCGCCATCATGAAGACAATCGGGGAGGTGAAGAGCAACTTCAACGGACGTGCTAGGGCCGTCAGAAAGAGTCGTGGGCTGAGTTTGCCCGTATCGCGGATCGAGCGGAGGTCTGGGTTTCCAGTTTCCTTGCGCAGCCGAGCGGCTTTGTGTTCGAGCACGACAGGAGCGTAGGATTCGCGATACCAAATGATAGTCAGGATCATCATGACACCAGTCTATGGATGGTTAATGTTGATCTCTCCAAACTAGAACGGGATACGTACGGCAATGGCAATCACCCAAAACACCCAGCGCCAGCCCTCTGCTTCAGCCAGAAAGCCGCCTGCGACTGGACCCACGACTGGACCCAAAATGGGTCCCATGGCCCAGATGGCCATGATTCCTGCCCGCTTCTCCTTGGGAACCATGTCGGCGACGGTACCGGATCCGATTGTCAGGGGGCAGACGCCAGCCATGCCGGCCAGCAAGCGAAAGACGATTAGCTGCGGCATGGACTGGGCGACAGCGCAGGCGATGGTGAAGATGAGGAAGAGCAAGTTGCAGGCGTGGTATAGTGGCACACGGCCGTAGATCTCAGACAGTGGGGCGATCAAAAAGGGACCGAAGCAATAGCCCAGAATGTAAACAGTAACGACGAACGAGCCTATCATGCTACTTGTGGAGCCGAACTCCTTCATAACATCGCTGACTCCAGGGGTAAACATTGACGAGGCCAGGGGACTATATCGATTAGCGTCGCATACACCTGGAATTGCCATACAACTCACGTAATAAATGTGTTGAAGGCCATCAATACCAGCTGACGTCCTTTTTTCCACTTGGGCCAGTTGAACGGATTCTCTTGATCATCAGAACCGTCGAAGTCAACGAGATTGGGATCCTGGGCTTTGAGCGCGTCTTCGGGGATGAACCCTTTCTCGATATCCGCCATGGTGATGTATATAATTATTCATTTAAGGGATTGGAAAACGTGGCATGGCTGCTTAGCTATATATACATTAGAGTTACCGGTTATCGGCACGCACAATTCTTCGCATCCTTAATGCACACCTTATTCCCGGTGGATTCCCCATTTATTTCCGGCACTGACCACTCACTGCCGAGGCCTGGGTTATGCATCTCGGCTGACCGTTCATCCGCTTATGTATATATGCTCCTTATTGTGCCTCGAATTTCTCTATTTATGCCTTAAGTATTGATTTGACTTATACGCGACGGGATGTTTCAGATCGAGTGCATTAGCTACCGAGTTGAATCTAACATCTATTTGCTAGTGACGGGATGCAGATGAAGACAGATTTTTCGTTCGGGAGACTCCACTCAGGGGTCCCACCTGATTTCAATCGTTGTGTCAGACGTTGATAAACACATTCCCTCTGGTGCATCGATAGCCCAAATTCAATTGGACAAATCCAATTAACATGACCATAGGGTATCTCTAGGAAGCCCCGAACAAATCCTCCCCGAACTATTTAAGATATATACTTACTTCCCTTTGATTCGTCTTCGCTAAGCCAAGGGTCTTTTAGGAGTTTCTTAGTAGTATACCTCTTATCCGGAAGCCACCAAGGCATCTTTTTAGAAAATGATAAAGATTTTCTCCTCCTCTTCAAGTGCGTAAATAATATATGCAATACTAAGATCCCGAGGAATTGAATCCTTATATAGAAATTCGCCTAATTTGGACATTGTAAGCATATGCGCTTATATTAGAGGAGTTCTTATGACTCTTACCCTATTCATCGAAGAAAGAGCCTCCGAACTACTCGGCTGTAGCTGTGCATATTACATCCGCATTATTCTGAGCAGCAGGAGCCTATCTATATGTTAATCCATCTCTTTCACGGGATATAAGCTCTTTTGGCGGCGGGCCAAACAATGCAATCATTTCCGTTAGATGTGCCGCGGGTTTATATGTGCCATTGTCATCAGAACATTTGGAGAATAGATCTCGTCGTTCCTATGAGTCCCACTTCTTATGATTAGTCAGGAGATAATAAATAGTAGGAGAGAATGAAGACTCACCAAAACTCTGAGATTCCAGCTATCGGCCCTCGTACTTTGCGGTTCTCATCTTGCCGTCATCTCAATCCACTTGTAATATTTAGGGTTGTGAGCTGTTCGCTATCGGCGTCTGTAACCGAGCCACCCGGAACTCTGTCTTCACAAAGGGGGTTGGTCGATGTTAAGTTCGGCTAAGAGAATTGAGGTTTCCGACCGCCGCTGTCGTGAAGCCAATATCTACCAGTCAAAGCAGTATGATTCGTGGGAATTTGATCATAACCTGCCCTCACTACCGTCAAAGATGGACTCAAAGCCTGAGATGAGCAATTGCTCTAGAAGCCCAACTCAGCGTTTCCCCGAAAGCGAATTTTCACCATCAAGCACATCAAAAAAGATGGAACTTGACTGCCGCGGAGGACAGAAGCTTTGGATAGATTATGAGTTTACGTTTCCAATAAAACCGTAAACATCATCCAAGATACTGCGAATTTGGAACTAGTAGACAACACCCGATTTCAGACTAGTCTATGTCATAAATTATCATTCGTGGCAGGGAGACGTATCATCATGTTTAGTATTGTCTGGTGTCTAGGAAACGCATGGCTCGTCATTGGACATTAGAGTACCCAAGGAGATATGACAGCTTGCACAATCGCAAAGCTCTAGCTCTCGTTTGGGTTAGTTCACATCATCATCCGTGGTTCCAGCTTCCAGACTGCCTCTCCAACTTAAAATCAGTAGAATATAAGGCATAAATTCATTTGAGTTTGGCATAATCTGTATGATGTCGATGCAGGAATAGTGCTATGTCAGACCTTTTCTAAATACAGACTAAGATATCTTCGCATCAAGAGCTACGAATAACTCAAAGAGTATAAAGGTGGTAAAATGAATTTCCGAAATATTCTGCAAGGTCTAGGCAGTAAAAGATCAACAAGAAAGCAAAGAGCTGTTTAGCTGACTCTATGTGGGCTCAGTCATTTGGGGGAGACAGCAACCGGACTATTTGTTGGATCGAGATCCGAAACTATAAAGCAACCAACCATTAAAACAATTGAACCGTGGTAGATGCCTGACAATCCAGACACCAAAAGCAATGGCTAATTAGAAATCCATCACGTCACAAGATAACCAACGTCATAAATTCTTCGTTCAGAAATCCGAACTATTCCTGTTCAAATGCAATCTCTTTTGGAGCTTGAAAAGATATTCTGGAAATAACTAGTTTCTCAGAATGCAGTCAGAACGCAAGGGGCCAGATCCCGAAGTAGGTCTTTCTCACGCCCTACCTAGAAGCAAAAGCGCTAACAATATTCTTTTAGCCATTGTCTGAAAGTGAAAAACGTCATCTCAGCAAGTACGGAAGGCTGCCGCGAGGAGGCTTACTCGCCCAACAATCCAAGGTACTTATAATACAGTTTATTTCGATGCGTACATATGTACTAACTAGTAACTCGAAGGAACGGCGCTACTTCGACTCCGGCGACTTCGCTCTTTCTACCACTGAACACGTGACCGACAACGGCGCAATCAAAACAGGCAGAACACATCCCGATCGGGACAGCATTTCGCACCCCTATGCCCCTATCCCAAGCTCAAGTAATGTTGACAAGGATGCCACCGATGATTTGTATAGGAAGAGTGCAGATTATGAAAAGAGCCCTCTCCTTCAGAAAGGAAATATCAATGATGAAAAACCCACAACCGAGGAGGGGCAGAGCAGCTCTATATCTCACGAATGACGAACCTAAATTGTTGTAATGAAATTCAACCAAGCGATATATCATTCAGCAGGACAGCGGAAGCAGCACGAGTAGCACAGTAGTCAAAATGATCCAAAATGACGGTTCCTCTATTGTGAGGTAAAGGCAGGATATGGGATCCCTCTGAGTTAACGATCTTGAAACGGTAAAATTATGTGATTTACTATAACAACGCTATATTGGTTATTAATAAACAATCCAAGAGTGTAGATGGTGACACCATATTAGAAGTACTGTATGAACCTATCGTCAGCATACCTTCAGTTAGTTTTGTCGGAACGCGGGGATCATCTGATTGAATTCGTGCTGTTACTGATCACTTTCACAACCTTTTCTTTCTCCAGCTGGATGAGCATTTACATATATTCGTGTGTTCCAAGGTTGTACTTCACCAGCACTGCTTTTCCCGAAGTAGTGTCGCGACTATGGACTGGAACTACGTAGTAATTTACGCTGAATGTAAGCCAGATAGATTAATTGACGAAACCAATAAGGCTTTGCAGGTGGTGTGTGATTACGAGCTTAGTTCGTTATTTGGGTATTTAACATCTCTTCTGTGGCGGGACTATATCGTAACACCGTATAAAATCTGTTCTATACATATATCTCCTTCCAGTAGGCTCGCTGTAAACAAGGTAAACTGTACTCAAGATCCCTTTCTGGTGGGTATGGAAACTGGCACCACTCTCTTGCAAATGGCCTAGCCGCGTTCTTGACCAGATAGTCCAGAGAATTTGCCACCTCCTGCACCTGCTCCTCCACAGTCACGGAGGGGATGAGTGTATAGTTGACGGTGGCGAAGGCATAGCCCTTGCTGGTCAAATGATCAACCTTGACCGAACCAATAGAGTCCAAATATGTCCCCGATCGCCAACTGCCGCCATGAACGAAGACGACAATTGAAGCCTTGAATGAGTTAGCCTTCCAAAAGCGGAGACGCTGAGTGTCCTCATTTCCATATGCCATGTCGATGCCTCCGGTAGGTTTGTTTGCGTTCATTTCTGAAACGAGCTCATTCACCCTGGCTGCCGTGGTGTTGTCTGCGGTCCTTTGAAAGATCTCTATTCCTGTGATCTCTTTCCCTCCAGCTGCTATAGCGATAGGAGTGAGGTCAGAAACCGTTGACTGATCAATCGCTTCACTCGTGGCTGATGGGCTGGCCGCGAAACTGGTATTGTTATCCATGACCACGGTTGACCTAGTTGGCGAATGAGACGAGCTAGCAACACCGCCCTTATGTAGAAAATGCGACAGGGAAAGCGTATTGTGACCTTAGTGCCTTTTTCTTGCCTACTTCCGTCTGACTCAAATTGGATGACGATACAATGAGTCGTACGGATCCCGTGTTAATACTGCAAGAGTCCTCACAGGCACAGCAATGACTGTTGTCTATGATGAGTTGTGACGGGGCGGAGATTCAAAGGGATTGTCGACGTTCTGTATTGACTAAAGAGACATTCGAATAATGTTATTCACAGGCGAGCCGCCCACGCTAGAGAGCCGCCCAACTCAAAACACCTCATATTAAATATTATTTCACAAGTCGGAACCTCAACAACCACAAGTTTGTTTTATTTAATGATTGGTGTGGTACTATTATAAATCGAGCTTTGTATGAAGGCAGGAGAAAACAGGTTCTGCTATTATGCGGTAGATAATGGGGGCCATCACGCCCGCGCAGCGCAGGAAATTCCTAGGAAAGTAATGGAATTCTTGCTCGATGAAACTAAGATGACAGCAACAGCCAAACTATGATCAAACTGCACTCCATATCGCGGCAGACAATGGTCATGAGACAATCGTCCAGCAACTTCTCACCTATGGAGCTAGCATTAATTCCCGGGATACATTGGATGGAACAGCTCTCAACTGGGCATTATAATCTGATCACTTGGGCGTTGCCCGGCTGCTCATTGAAAGCGGTATTGACGTCGACTTTCCATCGAAGCATTTTTGGTTCCCCTCTTTGGCAAGCAGCAAGCTCGGGCTTTCAGGACATTGTTCAATTACTCTTACAAAACAATGCTAACGTCCACGCTATTGATGAGCGCAAGGGGACAGCTCTCCAGGCGGCTGCAAGATCGGGATACCAAGAGACTATTCAGACACTGTTGGATCATGATGCTGTTGTCAATGCTCATCCAGCCGCGCTCGGAACAGCTCTTCAGATAGCCGCATCAGAAGGCCACCTGAAAACTGTCAAGATTCTTCTTGAAAGGGATGTCAATGTCAATCTGGTCGCCGGCGAATTTTCCACAGCTCTCCGAGCAGAATCGAGTATGGGCCCCAGAAAGAGCTTACGACTATCCCGCGACAAACAGGGTGAAATCAACATTCCTGCATTCTATGAACGCTGGGTCGTAGATTTCTCGGGAAAGCTTCTGGAATTTCAAGAAAGGATCATTTGGAGATAATAAAATGCCTTGTCAATGAGGGTGTTGACATTAACGCCCATGGAGAAGGAGATGGATATGCAACTGCACTCCAGGAAGCATCAATTCTTGGTCACCTAGATGTTGTTCAAACTTTGCTTGACAATCATGCGAACCCCAATATCTATGGTGGGGACATCGGCAAGCAGATTGGGACAGCTCTGCAAGCAGCGTGTGTAGCAGGGCATCACGAGATTGTTCTTTTGCTTCTGAGATTTAATGCAGATGCTTATATCCAGGGCGGTCGTCTTGGGTCAGCCATTCACATAGCTTCCACAAAAGGCCGCGACCATATTGTCCAAGCCTTGCTTGGCAGCTCTCGAAATTAGCACGCAGAAATTCTGAAAGCTGGGTAAGCTTGTGGAACACGGAAATTCGTCAGCTCACTTTTTGTCTGATTCGGGAGTTGATGACAATTAGCAATATACGTTCTTTCTATCGATCGATCTTTCTTAAAGCATTGAATGCATAACCCCCA
Organism: Penicillium soppii; assembly: GCF_028829465.1. Classification (NCBI taxonomy): domain Eukaryota; kingdom Fungi; phylum Ascomycota; class Eurotiomycetes; order Eurotiales; family Aspergillaceae; genus Penicillium; species Penicillium soppii. The sequence goes on from NW_026643233.1 coordinate 3,217,210, forward strand.
TCCCGGTGACATGAAATACCTTGTATGATGAAACGCCCACCAGATACCTGCACATCCGAGCGCCGTCACTCCCAATCCATACTTTTGATATTGCCTGAGAGCAGCAGAAATAATCATCAATTTTTTTCCTATCCGATACCTTTTTTCAAGCCAAGATTATGAACTGTCAAAGTAGCGAGTTGGAGTCGTTCTCGAAATCGGCTTGCCACCTACACACTTAACACCCCAAGCAAGCAGGACCATTGTACTAGTGTATCTTACTTCAGTTCAATAACCTTTTGGTACCATACAAGAAATGTTCTCATCGAGTGGTTATCCCGAGGGCTAGCTACATTTGTCTTGGTCGGGCTTGGCATGATACGAAATCAATGTTCGGAGTTTCCAGACTATTAGGCTGGTTTGGCCGTTTACTGTAACGCAAACTTGGAAACTAGAGGTTTCACTCATAGACGCTGTCAATCAATCCTACACATTGTATTTGGCCATCTTTGCAGCTATACTGTTCGCCTCAAGCTCACAAGCCTTTCCACCCACTCATCTCACCCCACCTCGTTCTTAACACATGCACCACACCACACCACCTGGTTACATCTAAGCCTGCAAAACCACCTGTCTCCAAGAGCTGCGATCCTCGGACTCAAACGAGCCAGACGGAGGAAACACCGCGTCCTGAATACGAGCAACTCGAGTGGTAGTCAAAACACGACCAGTAGCCGAAATCGCCTCAGCCGCTAAGCTTGGATACGAGTGTCCAGTCAATACGAAAGAAGTCTCAAAGCCGTCACGTGGAGTCTCGCCCAGGTAAGCCCGGGACCCGAATCGGTCTGTGACGGCATAGAATCGCCAAATGGCTGTCTCTGTGTCTCCGTTCCACGACACGTACACTTTTGTTCCGGAGGATGTCTTTTCCACTACGATCGCTGGTTCTTCAGTTGGAAGACCTGTCCAGTTGTATCGGAATGCTCGGTAATTCTGGACGCCTTCGCCGAGGAAGCCGGAGTCCATGTATGCGTGGAAGATTGGGGTACCATCGACGAGGAACTCGGTCACGGCGCCCTCAGAGCCCCAGTTGACTAGTGCGTTGCCGTTGGGAAGAAGCTGGGTGCTGCCTTGGGACTTGGCGAGAAGACCATCGGGAGGCTGGAAGGCTTGCACGATCTCTGCGGTCCAGGTCGCCGTGTTGACTGAAATGACCTTGCCCTGAGAGAAAGGGTGGGTGTGGACTTCTCTACCGCGGTGGTTCTCAGTGCCGTGGGCAGAGTTATCAAAGAGGGAAATGATTTCTTCGTCTTCGCTCTGCTTGACGAAGCGTGCGTGATGCTGGAAGCAGAACTTGACATTGGGACCGAGCTCAAAGTCTGATCGGACACCCCCGAGTCGCCAGATGATCTCGCCAGTTGTGCCGTTGATCTTGTGCACCGCACAGGCATCCCGCGCGGAGATCAGATAGTTACCCGAGGTATCCTTGTCCACGGAGTTGATGTGGAAATAGTCCCACGCGTCGGACGAGTTCCAGCCCGCACCCGCCTGGCCGGGGTTGAGAGGGAGGACCGCTTCTGCAAGCTGTTAATCTTCTTCCATGCACACCAATGGTATATGAATCATGGCTCACCATCCGGAGAAACGTGTTCGAGGCTGGACCACTCGAAGAGCAACTCTCCAGTCTGGATGTCCAGTTCTGTGTGAAGTCAGCCAAGTTCGTTTCATGTTCACGGTCGACGTACCCTGGAAGATGGCGTCAACAATCCACTGCTGCTCCGGACTGCCACCAAAGCGAGTCAGATCTCTCGGGACAGGCTGATAGACCTGAAGCAAGGCAGTCTTCTCATCGACCACATGGAACTCATGCTTATCCATTAATTTATGATTTCCGGCACGGAGCTCCCGGATGGTCTCGTAGTTCTGGTTGAGGATGGTCGCATGGCCATGCCCATGTCCATAGCCCGGGTTATGGTCACCCTCAAAGCTGAACAGGACATCCTGACCATTCCACCGAGCCTTCTGGAAGTTGGCCGCCCAAATGGAGAAGTAGGTATACCCCGACCAGACAAGTTCGCCGTCATCGCGGACAATGTACGGGGCTTCTTGGCGCGGTCCATGGAACTGAGGTTCCGCCCACTGGCCCGGGAAGGGTGCGATGAAGAGGTAACCCTTTTCGACATCCTTTGTTGCCGGGATGGTGATGTTCAGGCGAGGCGGGGCCAAATCTGTTCGGGATTTAAATTGCCAGTCTGCGGCAGCCAGTGGCATCAAGGCCGTAGCGCAAGCGATGGCTTCAAGTAGCTTCATGATTACTGGGCCAGCGATCAGTCTCCATGATGCCGGTCATTGGTAAGATTGGGTACATTAACCTTAGTTTGGTATTCTGCACTGTGAATTTTTTTCACTTTTGAATATCGGCAATTGTTGAAAAAAAGAGAACAATGGGACTCTATCCTGTTTAATATTTGGAGTACAACGTACAACTAGAAGGTTCATCGTGGGATAGTGCAACATTGGCATCATATGTCGTGACTTTAGCGGGGGCGATATTCCATTCTTATTACCCGATCGAGTGCCCGCTTCGTCGGCAATGCGCTGACTGGTGAAAGAAATTGTCTTGGAAAAATCTTGGATATTCGTCTCTTGAAAATTTTTGTCTTATTATTCTCCGATCTCGTCATTCCAGAGATCTTGCTTATTGACTTTACCCGATCCGCAATTGAGCCCTGACCATGGCATCCCAGAACGGACATACGATTGTAAATAATGAGCTCGAAAGGTCGTCACACAGTGAAGAACAACCTTTATTGGAATCGCACTCGGATGAAGTCCCGGAATGGAGTCCTCCGGCAGGATTTATCCTGATTCAAATCGGTAAGTTTATCGCGTACATCCACGAATGTGGTACCTTGAAACAAGAAATACTAACCTTCTACAGCAATCATGGCAAACGTCTTCCTCGGTGGCTTTGACGGCACAATCACGGCCTCGACCTATGCCGTCATCAGTTCCGAGTTCAATGCTGCAAATACAGCATCGTGGTTAACTACTTCATACCTAATCACGAGCACCGCTTTCCAGCCTCTCTATGGCCGTTTCTCTGATCTGCTGGGTCGCCGATCTTGTTTCTTCACAGCAACTGTCACTTTCATGATCGGGTGTCTGGGCTGTGCCGTCGCCCGCGATATCATCTTCTTAAATATCATGCGCGCCTTGACCGGTATAGGAGGCGGAGGGTTGATGACCATGGGTAAGTACATGTTTTGAAAACCAACAAATGAAACGCTAATCAGTTGTACTAGCAACTATCATCAACTCCGATTTGATTCCCTTCCGCCAACGCGGAATGTACCAGGCGATCCAGAACGTCTCCTACGGCTTTGGTGCGATCTGTGGTGCCTCATTTGGCGGTTCCATCGTGGACTCAATCGGATGGCGTTGGTGTTTCTTGCTGCAGGTCCCTGTGTCTCTGTTCGCCTTGGGCATGGGCTACGTGGTGCTAAAATTCCCAGCGCGCAATACCGAGTCTGCAGATGGTCGACCGAAGGGAATTTGGCACCAGATCGATATGCTGGGCGCAATTTTGCTCATCTTGGCTCTTTCGGCTCAACTTGTCGGCCTCAGCCTTGGCGGAAACATTCTTCCTTGGACCGACGTCTGGGTAATCATCCCGTTGGTTGGAAGTGTGATCTTGCTGGTTGCGTTCGTTGCTGTTGAAGCCACGACCAAGGCCGTGCCTTTAATTCCACTGAAAATGCTGCGCGGAACACTCCCAGTCTCCACACAAATCGCCAACGTCTGCGTGGGAATGGCGGCTTATGCAGTAAGTACACTCGCCTCGGCCATATGAGCACAACTAACGCAATAAAGTACCTTTTTACCCTTCCTCTGATGTTTCAAGTCATTTTGCTGGACTCGCCCAGCAAGGCCGGCACGCGGCTCGTCATCCCGTGTCTTGCCACCCCATTAGGTGGTCTCACAGCTGGCATCGTGATGTCGCGCTGGGGCAAGCTCGCATGGATTGTCCGCGCAGGGGCAGCTCTAATGCTTATTGGCAATACACTTGTTATGTTGCTCCGCTTCAATGACTCTGAATGGAAGTATCTCGCCTTCGTCATTCCTGCCAACCTTGGTCAGGGCATGGTGTACCCGGGGATCCTGTTTACGTTCCTAGCCGCCTTCGACCATTCCGGTAAGCTGTACTCCTGGTTCCAACAGGAGTTTCGATTTTATTTTCCGAACCCAGAACCGAGGCGTTCGGTGGATTTGCTGCTAACATCCCTCCAGATCACGCCGTCTCCGCTTCAACTGTCTACCTCATCCGCTCCCTCGGAACCGTGTGGGGGGTTGCGGTCACCTCAACCATCATACAGAACACATTGAACTCAGGCCTCGGGGAGGCCTTGAGTGGACTACCAGACAAATGGAAAGTACTATTCCTGCGCGAATCAATTTATTTCCATCCCTGAAGCGCTGCTGACCAAAATTCGAATCTTCCTAGGTGATTGACGAGATCCGTCACTCTGTCTCGGCCATTTATGATCTTCCCCCGGACGTGCAGATGGCCGCCCGGTTGGTGTACTACCGCGGAATAAAGACGTCCTTCATGGCGTCCGCGGCTTTTGCCTTCGTCGCGACTGTCGCCGCACTTTTTACTCGTGGGAAAGGACTTCAGCGTGCGGGTAGCAAGTAAGGATACCAAATTCCGTCCCCACAACTCCTGTGGGGAATAAGCGAGGCTTCTACGGTGAGGTAAGCCCGCGTCGAAAACAGACCAGGAATATTGGGTTGGCCCCAAGCTCCGTCGGTGTAGCAAAAAGTTGTTTTTGTTTAGAGAAGTTTGACAACAGCGGAAGTGTAGATAATCGCAGCCTGGAAGCTTGGAGCAGCGAGGATCGATGTGACAGGTGGTGCATTACGCAAGCAATTTGATAGAATTATAAAGGCTTGCAACATGGCGAAGCAAAAATGGCAAGAATGAAAATCATTAAACCGAGCGACACGAAGCAATGCCACTAGCAAAAAAGAATTAAATCAGGATACTGAAGGAATAAGGATGTATGCTCGATATTCAGGCTCGTCTGCGAAGGTGCACAGCGGCCAGGGCTCTGATTGACTCGTTTTTTTCTAAAAATGCTGCCTGATGGTTTGCTACTGCCAGCTCACGACTTTTTTTAATTGGTAGAAAGCACAGCAACGCTCAGGTTAGGCAGCTTAAAGCTAAACTCGCCCTTCTTTCCAGCCTTGATTTGGGTAGTCTTGCTTTTGACAAGGTTGGACCCGCCCACCGCGTTCATAGTCAAGGCATCGGGTGCAGTGAGGATGGTCAAGTCGGCCTTGGTACCCCGGCCAACTCCCTCGAAGGTTAGTGACACGGGGACATCAGATGTGCTGTTGTATACTGCTGCCTTGAAAATGTGCGAGTTGGTTTTGCTATCCAGACCTGTCGCGTAGTAAAGGGGACCAAAGGCATCTGGAGACGTGGCAGGAAGGGTGTTGGTCATGATCTTGTGGTTGAATAGCTATCGCGTTTTGTGTCAGTGAGTTGCGCCTTTGAATATTTAGGTAGACCAAAAGCTTACACTGTAGACATGGTAACTGGTTGAGCGTGCTGTGTCGTCAGGGTCAGAATTGAATGAGAGAATAGTCGGTGACCACTGGTAGCTATCCAAGTTCATCAAGAACGGAGCCTGCAATCCGTTAGTATTTTGTTTTTATTTTTCTTCTTCTACGGGAAACTCACGTAGGTGGTTCCAATGATCTTGTCAGCGTTACGTTCTGCGCCCAATAGCAGAACAGCTTCGGCCACTGATCCAATCCACCAAGGGTACAGAGAGAAATGAGTGTTGCTCCAGTCGATTCCAACTCCGTTGTTGGGCTCAGTAGCAGCAATTTCGCCTTTTTGTGTGTTAGATTTGACTCCCAAAGGATGCGTGGATAACTTACCGAGCAAGATAGGGTGATCCTTTGAGTAACTATCGAACATGTCGAACTTGCTGATGAAGTTGTCTGGAGTATCGTACAGGTGATAATCACCACCGGCGGTTCCAGGAATAGTCATATCGATGGTTGAAGCCAGAACCTGGATGTCGGGGTACTTGGCAGTGATAGCCTTATAGAATGCTGGGAATCGATAAGACTTGTACGACTCCAACCCGTTGTTCAGGTTATCTTCGTTTCCAACCTCGACGTATTTGATTGTCCATGGATCCGGGTGTCCGACCTTAGCGCGCAAAGCGCCATACTCAGTATCCACGGAGCCAGTGAGGAACTCGATCTCGTTGAGTGCATCTTGCACGTAGAAATCGAGTTCATCCTCGGGAATCAAGTCACCGTTCAAGGCAAGGCCACCCCAAACCGCGAGGACTAGAAATGTTTCTTTAGCTAAGTCATGCAAAACAGCAGAATTTACTCACTGGGCTCCATGCCGAGGTCGTCACACCATTCCATGTACTCCACCAAGCCCAGTCCAAGGGTCTCCTGGTATTGCCAGGTGGTCGCACGGCCAGGTCGGTCCTTGAGAGGTCCAATTGTCTCGTTCCACTTCCAGCGGCCCTCAATGGTATCACCCTCAAGGTTGTTTCCGCCTGGGAAGCGGAGGAAAGTCTAAAACCTTGTTAGCATCTAATTTGGCATTTTGTGGAATTTGTTTGCTTACAGGACCCAGATCCTTCATAGCTTGCATCAAGTCCTTCCGCATGCCATTCGGACGGTCATTCCATGTGGGCGGGAACAAACTAATGAGATTAAAATCGAGCGACCCGCTTGATGCTTTCTGCTGATAATTAGCTTCGGAATGCATCAGTATGATTGTCACATCTTACCGAGCCATCAAAAGTCAATGAGAATGTGTTCTTGGTGTCTGAACTCTTTTTCTTCGGGGTAAGAACAAAGCTATGCTGCACCCAAGAGTTTGCTTTGCTCTTCGAAGTGACCTTGGTGCTGGCAAGCACTTTTCCGCTAGGGGAAAGGAGAGAAGCAGTGAAAGACCCAGTGTAGGAGCCCTTCACATAGAATGATCCACTATATTTCTGGGGGCGAACATCAATTCCCCAGAAACCAGAGTTAATCAGACCAGCCGTGCCAGTGCCTTTGACATTGACCGAGGTTGGCAGGGCAGTAGACAAAGGATCAGTCAGGTTCTTGAGTGATAACGATGAGCTCCCAGCGGCAGTCCAGGCATCCAGTGACGAAGGGAACTTAGCACTGCCTTGGAAAGCCCTGTTGCGAATCAGCTCTGCATAGAGACCTCCTTCACCACAGTGATTGATTTCCTACAACTGAATTGAGATAAAGCTCGTACATGCAGAAGTGCTAGACATACCTCTTCCATAGCACCATATTGCAAACCCGATGTGGCATTGCCTCCAGACTTCGCTACCGAAATAGTGACAGCCGCACCATATGACGCAAGAAGCGGCAAGAGAAGATATTTGCGCAGCATCTTGCTGTGTATAGGCCCAACTAGCTCTTTTAGCTCGCTAATCCTATCCCAAATGCATGAAGCACAGCTAACCGGCGTGATGTGGTGATATTTATATACGCACAGCTCCAGCACTCGCAAGGGGTCCCTTGCCGGCTAATTGCGCTTGTTTTTCATTTCATCTCGATTCAACCGGATGCTCCGAGATGAATTAGAGTGGGGAGGGTAGGTTGATCGCTCTACTCCTACAGGACGATGTCTACCGAGAGTACGCCAAGTACCGAAAGTCAACTCCCATTTGGGAAAATCTCCATGAGGAGTGCATTGGGCTAGAGAAGACCCCTCCAAGAGTATAACATCTGGGGAAATGTCGGCACAACTGGGGCCGAGGTAATCGTCCGTTCCTTGCGTAGGATCATGCAACCTTGCATCAGAGCCTTGTCAGGACAGCACCTAGGCTAAAGCCTGCAAGTAACTCCGGGCAATTGATGCTGATTTGAGATTGGGCGCCATCTTCAAGGGGCAGATATTTCTTGGCGGCAGTTGAGGGGTAGTAAACGCCATGGCCGGGAATGTGGGTTGTGATTGACGGGTAAATCGACGTGGCTCTCTCCGCCGCAGATCGTCTCCGCTCAATTCCCTCGATAATCAAAGTCGAAATTGTCTTCATTCTGGGGCATTTGCAAAGACTTTGCATTGAATGAATGCGGTAAGGGGAATTTAAACACAAAACAAAACGATGGGATTTATGCTGCGACCTTCTACCCCTGTCATGTGTTTGTTTGGTTTGGTTTGGTTGTGTTATGTTGCCCTGTTGAATCTCGAACTGTCCAATCCACCTCATCACGATAATATAACACAAACCAAACCAAACCAAACAAAGACAAGATAGCGAGGACGGCTTAGAAAGAGGACGTGATATGTGGCCACTTCAAATACGCCAACCTCCATTCTATCGCCAAAATAAAATGATGATAGAGTATTGCCTTATAATGGAAATATGTGAGGGCAAAAAATGAAATGTGAAATGTGGTAAAGGGAGAAAGGCGTGTCTTCTCCGTTTGTGCGAACAAACGAAAATATATTTATAACCCTTTTCCCCGTCGATCACCGTAGAGCTCGATGTATTTTCGAGGTTGCGCAAGAAGCGCTGATACAAAAATGTGGCTTGCAGTCTACATCCAAATATGCAGATTGAATTACAGCGGGTCAAGTACATAGCAGACGATTAATGTTCCAATATCAAAGGTTGTTTATGAATCAACTTTAGACTCACGCATGTTACATCAAATACATAATGTTTCACAGATCGCCGAATCACCAGAGGGGCTCTTTGTAGAAGCTGCGAATGGTATGGAAAGCCTGGGATTAGATCATAAAAGTTCGAAAGTAACAGCGACAGAGAAGTAGTAGTAGAACAAGAATAAATTTGGGTATATATTATTACTATTTATGTTTCCCCATCAGGCGCAGAGACCTAGATGGGCATATTGAACGGGACAACCAACCAACGATATGGAGTTGAAAGTGGAGAGATGGTGATGGGCGACAAAAATTGAGGTTGGGGCACACCAAGAAGTATAGGACAAATCAATCGGGCGCTCGAAGCGACAAGGTTCCAACCAAACACCGTCGGCATCTGATACAAGGTACCCTGTTAGAAGACAGTGCCCTTGACCTGGGCGGTCTTCTTGAGATCGATGTCTCTAATCATCATAGTCCAGACAATACCCAGGGCCATGATACCGAGACCAGTCGAGAGCATGCGCACCTCAGAGTAAGCGTAGGCCTTTTGGATAGCCAGTCTTACCTCGCTTCCCATAGGGTAGCTAATCTGGGTATCAAGATCTTCGTAGATCATCTCGAAATTGTCCATGGCGGATTCTGGAAGGTACATTTTCAAAGCCTTGGGGAAGGTGTTTGTCCAGATAGCGGTGCAAATGGTGTAACCAGCGGAGTCACCAATGGTACCGACAACATTCAGAAGGGCCAGGGCAGCAGCGACGTGCTGGTGGTCAACAGCGGCTAGGATAGCAATTTGCTCGACCAAAATGAAGACAGAACCGCCGATGGAGATAAAAATCTGGCACATGACCTGATATCCGACTGTCATATCAGGCTTGCGGAAGTAGATCATCAAGCCCTGGGCAAAGATGTATAGAGGGACGGCAATATACAACAGCCACTTGAAACGGCCAGTGCGACTGATGACCCATCCCACGAAGAGGAGAAGCACCCCGGAAACAACATCGAATGTGTTGCTCACGTATCCAGCCTCTGCGATAGTCAAATTGTTGACAACCTGGAGGAAAGAGGTGAAGTAGTTGGCCCAGCAGTAGTAGGACAATTGGTAGGTAGCATCCAGAAGACAGGCACCAATGACGGTTCGGTCGGTGAGGAAGACGATGTTGAGCATAGGCACGGGGGCTACCCACTTCTCGTAGATACCAAAAATAAAGAGCATCGAGAATCCGACAACGAGCATAGCAATAATGTAGCCGGATCCCCAGCCGTTAGGGGCCTCACTCGCGATATCGAAAGGCAGCTCAAAGAGGACCAGGCCAACAGTGAACATCACAACGCCGGGCACTGTTCTAGGTTAGTTTTTGTTGGAGAAAAATTCAGAGAGTACACAATTATACGTAATGTACTCTATATGTGCTCTCTGTAGCGTGAATTGGAATGTAAAATGATACTCACAGTCGAATTGCATAGTCCAGTAGCACACATTCTGGAAGAAGTTACGACCACTTGGCTCCTTGATTCGGTGGCCCTCTCTCTCTGCCTTACGAAGAGTGGTCTTGAGGATGAAGTACAGTGGCGCGGCGACGATAGGGAAGATAATCGCCCAGCAGCCCAGACCCCATCTCCAACTAACTTGGTAGTAGAACTCGTCGGCGACTTTGGGACCAGCGAATGCGGTGATGATGTAGGGAGAGGAAGTGAAGGCAAACGCCAGACCTCGGTTCTTCAATTTGGAAGCATCGGCGGTGATGACATCAATGGAATACTCCATACCACTGAAGCCGATATAGTAGAAGACCTAGGATTGTTAGTGTAAAGACTCCCAACATCTTCATTGAAGCAACAAAGTCTTCCAAGTAGACTCACATAGGCAGTACAATAGATGGCAAAGCTGTCGCAAGCGGCCAACAGCACCAAACCCAGAGTAGCGAAGCAGGTCATGACAAGGAAACCTTCCGCACGGCCCCAGGTATCCATCATCTTTCCGACAGGGATGTAGATTGCCGCCGAGAAAGCATCAGCGAGCGCAGTAGGCACACCGGACAAGGAATGAGCAGTAAAAGAACTCGCGACATAGGGACTCAAGCTAGAGAATACGGTCGATTGGAAGGCGTTGACGAAGTACAGGAACCAGATGCTATAAAGTCCCGACATTAGAGACGATAATAAGTCGAGGACCGGAGCGAAGAACCATACTTAATGAAAAGGAAGGCCAAGGTCTTCTTCGACCAGGTCAGGGTGATAGCCTCAATATCTCTAACACCATGCTGGAGATCTTCAGCAGGCAACTCAGGTTGTTGAAGTTCAGTGTCAGTAGCAGGATCTCTCTTGCTTTCCTCGACAGTAGTTCCCTCTACTGGAGTTGTTTCGGCTGAAGCACTTGCAGCATCATCAGCCGCAAAGCGACTAAAGACTGTGCGGGCCCTTCGAACCAAAAGACGAATACCCATGGCTGGAATTAGACAAGAGTTAGATATGGACTCGAAAGATAGAATTACGGGACAAGCATGGTCCTTATATTTTGTATAGAAATTTCCGGCGATCGGCTATTCGGGAAAAATCAAAGGCCCAAAACACCACGCTATACTGGGACGCGACTAAAATCGGGGACTTTGCGTGGCCTTGACCAGTGATTTGTTGAAGGGAAAAAGAGAATGAAAAGATTTCATCCACTCCTAACCAACATACCAGAGACTAGTGTCCCACCTCAAGCCATTTGAAGCCACTCACTCCACTTGGAAAAACAGGGCAGATCTAATCAGATGTCGTCCTCATCTTATCATCCGAAAACTAGACCGAACCAAGCAAGCGTAGTCCACAATGACCTCGGGAATGACCTTTTCAAGCTTCGCTTGGCTTCGCTTGGCCCCTTGGCGCCAATCAAATATTAGTTGTGGATATATTCTCATTCTAATGACTTCAAGCCATGGATTAATTCTCGCAATTATCTCGCTTGACGCGCAACCCAGGGAACGGTAGAAGAGAAATAAAGAAAAATTCTGAGTTATCTGATCTTACCCGGCGTCGGGTGTACCGAGCCCTAGAGGTTTTATCTGATCAGAAAATTCTTAGGAATTCGATCAGCCCCGATCAACAACCACCGTTCTGAGCTTGTTTGGAATGTTTTAAATCATTTTGGAAATGATGGTCATGAATCGGCTGTCATCTTTGTCGATCGATTGGCTCCATTTATTTTATTCCAGGCATTGTATGTACTGTGGGAACGAGATACTCGGAAACCAACCTGATTTAAAATAGGTATACTCTAGCATAGTCACTTCATCCATATCACCAAGCGCGCAATGAATTGCCTGTTTTAATTTAGTACCTATACAAGGTTCGGAAATGGGCTAACCGTTTGTCTCGCCTCGTCCGAGGGCTGAGTGGAGAAGCGGCCATAGAAAATGTTAGGTGCCCGGCCTCCATTCTAATATTATTACCCCATTAATTTAGCATCTTGTACGAGTCCTTCCGACATCCGAGAATTTCATCTTTCTATTGCCCAACCTTTGGGCCTGATTATATTGGCACTGATGCGTAAACCATTTCATCAAACATCAAACCGGTGGGACAGAATGTTACTCTTGCTGATAATGCCACAAGTTGGTGCTACCCGTGGTTGAATTCAATGGATAGTCTGCATATTCTGATGCGCTTTCACTCATGTTATGACAATGGATTATATACAAACTTGGAATCGAGGTGGTGGAGTTTGAACTAGTTGGGGGTCGCGTAGTCGCGTAGGGGAAGGGAAAAGCTCCGAACATAGGTCCATATTTTCAAAGAAACGATTTGGCTAGTCGGAACAATATTCTGGACCTCTAAGCTGCCAAAAAGCGTGATCTCATCGATCGAGACTCTTCTATCAACCGAGATGGTTTTAATTGCCTCCTGAGGTTCATGAACCAATGAGTCATTCGTTGGCTGACGGTACACGGTCTGGGGACCACCGTATATCTTGACGTTGGTGTAATTTTCGAATCGGGCAATCTTGAGCTCATCACTTCTCAAATACCCAGGAAATTGAATTATCCAGAATGACTAACAATCTCTAGCCTAACATGGTAAGCGAGTCACTCGATGAAGGTAGGTAGTGTGGGTGAATGCGAACAACTTAATTTGGTGAACTCCATTCTTCCGATTTGTCAAGTATACCCTTGGTAGCACGATGATCTGGTCCATAACAGCGCTGTGTAACTAGATACACTCAGTCATCATAGCGACAGCTTGTTTCCGCTGCCCATCGTACATCTTTGTCCTGGCTAGTCTGTGCATAGTTTTTGGCGCGCTAAGATTTTCGAGTCCAAGCTTTCGTTTGTTAATGTCAAATGCTGCTGCGAGTAATGCTTCAGTCTCTTTCAGATGCGATGGCCCCACATATATCGGGCACGTTGCCCATGATGTGGGCTGTGAAGAAATGATCCGATCCCAACGTTCTTTCCGACATTTCAAGCACTTGCATGGCCAAATCCATCCCATGAACAAGTTTTCCTTGCTCGGTACAGAATGAACACATAGTAGTCATTGCAGCGATGGTTTCCTGGTTGCTTGGGCCCAATTCTCTCAAAAAACGCCTGATCGCTTTAGTCAATCCATATCTCCTCACCTTCCTCGTACTCTTGCCTTTTCTAGTGCAGACATGCCAAAGCGTACAATACACATGATTTTTCTAGGTGATCAGGTCCATAGACTCTAGTCTTAATCTTACGTGAGCCAATTTCTTGTCGCAATATGCACAAGACGATGCATCTTCAAAATGGGTTCTTTCTCCTTCGCATGTACGAAGGAATAGAAGATTAGGACGCCAATTGTTTCTCTTTGTCAATCTCACCATCGTAAGGAAGGAGGCATGCTGGTATATCTTTTTCCGCCATGCAACTCATGTAAGATAACCAAATATCTACGAGAGGGAATTTCTGTTGGATTTGATGGAGAGACACAGGCCATGTGATTGCCACAGGGGTTTGAATGCTTTTGTACCAGCCCTCATCCTCCAAGTCTTCACCCAGAAGATCAATGGCGGTTTGTTCTTGGCCGTCCAAAAGATGCACATACCCCTTGATCGTTGTACCGTTTTTATTGATGAACGAAGCAGCCTGAAAGATGGCCAGCGGGAGATAAGTCCACCGCTCGAGAAGTTGCCAGATGCTGTCCACGTCTTGAAGGACCTCTTTTTTCACTAAACAATTTCGCAAAACTCCAGCGCCCTTTTGTTCATTCATCTTGATGATTTAGATAGATTCTGCACCAGCAAGATGCTAGGCTACCTTATTGCTTTGAGTCGTAAACACAATAGCACCTTAATCACTGACGGGGAGCTAGTTCTTGAGGTGTTCAGATGCTGGATTCTTGGTTTTAGTCCACAAACCATGATCGTCCACATTATCAAGAATGAGCAGCCATCTTCCAGACTCCGGGTTACTCAGATGTCTCTGAACACGAATTTTCTCATCTCCCTGTTTGGGTCGGAAGTGCTTATTCCCAGTTGACTGGCTACAATTCGGTATGCTTGTCGAAGAGACGCCAAATCCCAGCTGGAAGCCAGAAGATAGAACAGTCTGCGCACAATTCTCGGGTCTGAAATGTCAGTTCCAGCACGATTGAGGACTTACCCCCCCCCCCCCCCTTCCGAACCAAATAAGGCAATTCTTCTGGGCACCATTTCGCAAACAGTCTGCTTGCCATTTTTTCCACAATTCCTTGGTCCACATATCGAGAATTTCTACCAAAAGAACAACCCACCGTCGGGGTCTGTTCGACAAGAATGGGTTCTTTGAAGAACGAAGATTTTCCAATAGAGTATAAGGAGGCTTGATATTCTTCTGACGCCACCCCCATCTAAAGAGTGCAGGCAAATCCTCCATATGCTAAATGGTATTGGGTCCAATTTCAGTTGGTAGAGCCATGGTGATTGTCAAAATCGGACTCGTTTCACTATCGCCAAGGGATAGCAACACGATGTATAGTTGCTTTGTACCAAAGGAACCAAGTTTGATTTAGAATATTGATAGGTATGTTTTGTAAAAACAAAGAGAGAAACGCATAGGCTTTATGTTTCAAATCTCCCAGCAATGTACACTTCAGACAAAGCGCTTAGCAACAGAGAGGGGATTAGCTTCCTGCCGATCGAGCGCCTGGCGATGCGCTGTCGATGTATGGAAACCCTCGGCTTTGACGCAATGATAGCAAATTATAAGATAATCTTTGTGCCTCAAAAGAAAGGAAGATGAAAGGACACTGAATGCTAAAACTCTGGTATATACCTACATGGCAATGACCATTGAATATGGTGAGGAACTAAGTGTCTTGCAAAGAAATTCATCAGCTCCCATGTTAATGGAGAGTAAGTTATAGCTTCCCAGATCTATGTAACCGCCCAGGTATAATTCTACGACAGATATTGCTGTAGAGCTGGCTTTTATTGGAGCCAAGTATTCATCGGTCTACCCTTAATTTATTATGCGCATGAACTTAACAAAACGCGGCATCTTTACAAGCCACTTGAAATCAAATTAACCCATGGATGCAATGATCAGGAACTCGAATTAGATTTGAGCCTGTTCTTTTCAATAATAAAGAAACTTGAAAAGGGTCAAAAAAGAGTCATCGCAATTGGAAAACGCAGCATTCTGTCCTGGAGCACGGCAGAACATATCGAGAAATTCCAACGCCAGCAATAAGAAACGTATCGTCGATTTCATTGATCGTAGAGCCTAGCACATCTCGCAGCACTCGACGCATTCTGCACAGCATTCACAACCCTCCTCGCAAACGAAACAACAACACAGCACGGCCAGGCTAAACAAACGCAATGCATGTTAGTGGTGTTCTAACTGTCCATAATATGATCGATACTTACCAAGAGCCGAGACAACCACCTCCACAGGGTGCCGACTTGTTGTTTTGACCTCCAGTATTCTGATCTTCATATTTCATCTTTGAGCGTGTGAGTAAATATCACTACAGAGCCATCTGCATCTGCCTTAACATACCTGTTGCGGAGGAGGTCCTTGGGGAGGGTATCCCGGCTGGGGGTAGCCCTGTGGAGCATAGCCCTGCGGAGGGTAGCCTTGGGGTGGGTAGCCCTGCTGTGGGTAACCCTGAGGTGGGTAGCCCTGCTGTGGGTAGCTCTGCGGAGGGTACTCCGGCTGTTGTCTGCGTTCAAAAAGAGGATCAGAACCAAATCCAGCATATTGACTCAGAGACAAGTTCGTTGCAGACCGAACAACTTCTGCGGTCGCAAAGTGCGCAAAGGTCGAACCGGTCTCGATCGTCGCATATTGCGAGCTTCCGCCCAAATGCGACCACAGAGTTTGACGTTCGGGTGTGTGAAGGTGGTCGAGATACGACTTACTGCTGGTATTGTGGGTACTGAGACATGACGACGCGAAAGGTTCTGAAAGAGCGGCAAACGGATTAGCGACACGGTCCAACCAACGGGACAGGGCCATTAGGCGCCTAGGGGAGATATAGGCAAGGGCCGACAGAGGATGAGCGCCACGGCGGTCATATGAACGTACCTGGGACCGTAGAGGTTGGTTGAGTAAAGAAGGCTGCTGTGACGATCGACCGGGGTAAGCGAGCGAAGCAATCGCAAACAAAGAAGGGGAAGAAAGGGAAGTGGTGAGATGGGTGTCAGAAAAGAGGAGAAAATAAAGCGTTAGGCCACTTACTTTTGAAGGTTGTATTGCAGAAAAGAAATTGATGGGGTACTTGGGAGGTACTTTGCCGGTCTGCCCGAAGAGAGAGTTTGTTCGCCAAGTGCTCCGGTACGCAAGGCTGAGGTACCGCCCAAGTACCCCCTATCCCCTACGTATTTCTCCACACGGGCCGAGAATGGCTCATAGTAAATTACTTTTGTTTGTTTGTTTTGGTGTTCCTGTATCTTATTTGAGAACGTTTATAATCCGACCACATATTTTAGTACTTGAATCCATAAAAGAATGATAACCTCGGAAATTTAGACAGAGAAGTACCTAGGAAGTACTCCGTACCGAGAAAGTTCACAAAAGTAAGACCACACAGCCACAGTTCTGCCAGCCCTATCGCCCGACTAACGCAGTCAGCCACATTTCTCATTACCTGGACTCTCCGCTATTGGTCGGGGAACCAGCCACTGGGCCATTTCCCAACTCCACCTGAGAAGGCGGTCAACCATTTCACAGCATTCTTAAGGTTCCTTTCTGTGTTCTTCCACCTCATCAGTTGGGCCTTGGCACTTGACCGCCTTTAACGTTGCTGCCTGTAATTTTCTGAGTATTCGGTACTTGATTTTCTGTACCATGGAACAAGCCCGATGCTTGTACCAGCTACCCGCTACAGTTCTTCCGGTTCTTATTGAAATGCAAACATTGATTACAGAGGTATTGTTCTTGATTCACAACTATTTTCAAATATTGCCTTATCAGTACCGGTCTCTCGAACGATGACCTGGTTGCTCCATTTCCCCAAAAAATACAATATATCACCAAAAAGAACCATACTCCATATTAACCAAGATCCAACCATTAATAATCCCAAATACGGTACAAGAACTTGATAAAGTAGTGCTATAGACGCAAAAAAAAAACAGACGAAACAGAAGTACGATTGCTCACATGACAGACGGGGATGTATTAGACGACTGCGAATCCATGAAAAACAGCGAACCCAACGAAGGATCCCCAATGCTAAGGCCCATCTCGAATCTGAGCTCAAAGGGCCTTGCTGGAAACTCAGGGACTTGATTAAAGTCGTCAATCGTCACTGACTTAACCACATGCGGAAGGCGATCTTCCATTCTATATTCAGGATATTCAGGCGCAAAAACATCGATGCCAGAATCGACACTCTGGACGCTGCTGGCAGGTTTGGCTAGAACCTTCGAGTCCAGTGACGGTATGTCTACTACCTCCTCTTTCAAAACCATCCAGTGTTTCAGGACTTCCATTGACGGTTTATTACCTCCGCCTTTGCCGCCGCGCTTCTCGGAATCTTTGCCGCCGCCTCCACGACCGCGCTGACAAGGATTGAAGTGAGTGCGGCGGAGATGCGCTGCGGCGTTGTAATTTGCGCCGTAGCGCTTCCCGCTGCGACAAGCTTTGCAATTTGCGAGGAAGTTCTGGTCCGACGAGATATCTCGACACACCCACACTTTGCGGATGGATGCGTGCGCGCGCTCCATGTGTCGGCGCAGCTCGTGGTCTCCGTGGAACCCATCTGGTTGGTCACTGCAGAGATTGCAGTATATCTTTTGTCGTGGGGGTCGGTGAAAAGATGCCTTGGGTATCGCGGCGACTTCCTTGGCTGTGCCATCTGCCGAAGAGATGCGGACCATCTTGTGTGGATCAATGCGGTCGGAATGGAGAATCTCGCGATAGGGCATCTGCTTTGGGGCGATGGGGCGGGCGCCGTGGGCGATTTGCTCCTGGGTACGGCGCGTGGCGCGAGAGCTCTGGGCTGCTGAGGTATTTCTGTTGATGGAGTCTGATGTGTTCGTGCCCACGGCATCAAAAGGGAGGGACTCTTGGATGATGGGGTGGCGTAAGATGGAGGTGGGGACTGCAGAGCTTGAGAATGACATGGGGTGGGAGAAGGGGAGGGACATTGTGGGATCTACGTCAGGATGCACTGAAAGAGAGGAATAGAGATTTTGAGACGGCACGCTGGAGGTGGATGTTGGCACCCACTCTAGCGGGATAGAGCCAATGGCCTCTTCATGGGAAGGTTTTTTCGAGTCCAAGGGCGAGTCCAAAGTGAACATGTTCATTCCTCCAACCAAGGGAGAGTCGGTGGTCCAGCTGCGAGACATATCCGTTGCAGTTACTGAGGCCTGGCCGGTCCAGGATGTTGTCGGTCCAGAGTATTTTGGGTGTTGCGTTGGTCCAGTCCGTCCATGGTTTGCAAGCCCGAAAGCGAAGGCTGAGTCATAGGCTGTGCTGGGGGAGTTGTCCAAATACCGAGAATATTGAGGGAGCGAATATTCGTTGACTTGGAAAGGACGACGCTGGATCCGGACTGAGCCGAAGGGTTGGTGTTTGCTCATATCGGCTGGCTCGTTCCAATGAGAGATTGGAAGTTGTTGGCTTTGGGAGCGCATCATAGGTGTTTCTCCGCAGGAGCGTTTCCGTGGTAGGTCAGGACAGGATGACATCGACAGATCGCGTATTAGATCGACTGAGTGATCTGAGGTCTACTTATTATTAGTACAAGGCTACGTCCACGGGTATGTAGTGGTTAGGGTAAGAGACGAGCGCGGGAAATGGGAGAGAGATAGGTGGGAGTAAGTATTCAATGTCTCCAGGGCTTACATACACTGGCTCGCCGTTTCCCTACGGGCTTTCGTTCAATCCGGTGGTTTGCGGCCGGGATGCACTGGCTTAGCTGTTCGATCCAGAGCTCATTTCGTTCCGATTCCGAAAGATGGGAGTGTTGAACCAAGAATGCTTCGCGGTATCCGGAGATGGCATTGGTGAATAGTTCGTCATGGATCAGATTGCCGGCCATGGCTGCCTCAATCCCCGAAGTCACTATCTATCAGTAATAAAATGAATGGAGAACGGTGTAGTTCTGCGAAGTGTTAGCACCCATCCATGGATTCAATTTGACTAAATGTATATATGAACAGTAGTAACCTACATGGATCTAGAGCACCTTGGGTTAAAGAAAATCAATTATACAAAAAAGTCGATATAGGAAGAACATGGAATTTATCAATGCAATAATCTGACAAGTTGGGGGAAGAGGGAAAGATTGGGCGAGAAAGAGAGAAAAAAAGAAGACAAACGTTTTGATCGACAATGAGATGAGAATGGACAAAGATACGAGATTTCACCTATATATGTATGCGTACATATGTAGGTGACTCGTTAGTCCTTAACAGTAGGCTACTATACTCCAACAAACAATGGAAATAGATCACCAGGTCTAGACCTAGAGGGCCTCGGGGGAATGGCCATGCTCCCAAGTATCATATTTGGGTTTTATGTTCGTACTCCCGCTGTAACCGCTTGTCCAAGGAAAAGTGACTTATTTATGTAGTTACCCCAGGCTGTATGTATATGTAGTAGATCATCTTTCTTTGTTTTTTCCTTTTTCGTAAGTAAAGGCCACATCTGTTTGGCCTCGGGTCAGTTAGAGTGATCCGGTTCGCTGCCTCATTTTTTACATCCATTTATCTGCTTCCTGCAGTTTTCTTCAACCAACAAACGCTTTGCTTCTCTCCTAGGCCGTATAGTCAAAAGGTGGCTGATGGCCCTGACACAAGTACGTTTTAAGTAAAAAAGACCTCGATAGTAATAGAAGAATTTTACAGAATTAATTATTGAAACAAAAGAAAAATAAAAGAAAAATGAAAAAAGTAAAAGAAAATATAACCCAAACATCTAAGGGATCCTATTTATGGCCGGACTAAGATCGCTCGGGCGCGTTCATTGCTGCCACGTTGTCTCTGGACATGCAGATGACGACGGTAGTTGCTTCTGACGAGTGCCCAACGAGATATGAAGAACGAATTACAATCATGGAATAGAGACTATACTGCTCCATATGCAACAATGTGTACAAAACGTGTCAACATGTCGTACAATAACGGTTCAATTTACGGGAACCATGGGCCCCTTTTCGCAATTCTAGAAATAGTTCTACAATTGGTTTTATGCTTTTGGCTGAGAAATTACATTCTTTATTATACATAAAATTACTGTAGAATGGATAGCTATAATATGGCAGAATATGCTTGGGATGTGCCCAAGCAAGTTACGAGTTCTACTCTCTAGTGGCTAACTACATCACGCACTAACTACATGTGTAGTGATCAATCATCACTACACGGGAGGGTCTATGTACCCTTTGGAATTAATGAGGTTGTTTTTGTACTATTAGTACTACGACCTCTACAATTTCTCTTGATTTCTCGATCACATAACAACTATCGATTAGACAAGTAATTTTAACATGTAAATCATGATAGTCCTGTAAGTTGGTGAGCGAGTACTGACGGACCAACCCCGATTTTGTAAAATGAGCGGTAATAATTGGGCTCATGGAACATGATTCGATTCTGCTACGCTTGCTTTTAGCATAAATAACGTCGATATCCATTTCAGGTCAGAGTTAGAGCAAATTCTAGAATGTACTCTCTATATATGTAGTCAATATAGATCATCCGGTGCCCGTTAAGTTCGAACAAATCTGAACATACAGTAAAATAACTATGTTACTTCGGATGTATCATCTCCTCTCCTTGAGACAACTCGAGCTTTGCCTGGCAAATAGGGGATTTTTGATGAATGATGGATCGCCCACAGCCCAGTGTGGTTTGAGGGACCGGCTACTAGTACCATTCTTCGACGCGACACTTGCTCTCATCTTCTGACCCATTCCAACAAAGTCTCATGTCATTCAATGGTACGTAGCAAACTGGTTATTATTAGGTCTCCCCTCCATGCAAAGGCTTTATACTATCCTGCCGCTATCACATGGCTGAGACGCTAATCAACCAACCCCTGCATTAATACTGAGAAGTCTTACCTGGAGAAAAGACATTTTATTGGAGTAGATGACACGCAAAGCTAGGGAACCATCAAAGTTACGCTGCTACCTTCGGTTATTAGTTATAGAGGTTCCCGGGTATGCTCGGGGAGGCACTCATTTCGATGCATATTACTAGAATAGACTACCTAGATCCATAGCTGCATTAAGCCACCGAATTCTAAGCCTCAGCTGATTACGCTCATTCACAATTTCATAGCAAAGACTGAATCCTAAACTTGAATGTATTGGATTGCAAGAGCCAATATCCTTCATGTCCTGTGTAAAATTCTACCATACAGTTGCATCCACATATCTGGTCTCCCCGCACCTTTAAACCATACAGATGCAGTCCGATTTGCTATGCAGATCGCGTATCATGGGACAAACTGGCCAGCTTCCGGTCAGCTTCCGACTGGTGAGAAGAACTACCATCGGTCAGATTGCAACCGGCTTGGAAACGCCGAGTCAATTACGCTGCTGCGGCTTGTGACTGGTAAAAGCACGTGTCAATGTACAAAGAGAGGCCATGCAACCTCCATCGTTCGGTTCTCAAGTGGGTAAGAGCTTTGTGTTGGTAGGCTGACTTTAGTTGTTCGTGAACATGATTGGGGTGGCTGGCTGGCTGTGCGTGTCATCCCTACACCTCCAACGTAGGACGTGCCCCTTTGAGGCTCTTTTCTGAAAGATCATAGAACCTGATTGGACTCGATCCACTGGATGCCTGCTGCTTGATCAATATATGTAAGCTCGATATGTGAGACAATTTTGTATACAAGGTGACATAGAAATTCCAAAGGAGACACGAGCCCATCTGTAGAGCACGGTGCGCTATTTCAATATACAATAAGCAGGTGATATCCCTAGGATCTCTGCTATCAATAGCAGGAATGTGGTGTTATATTCTGGAAAATTTTCGCCCAGCTCAACGATGCGAGATGATTGATGTCACTGGGAACAGGTTAGTATATCGCTGCAGACTCATGAATGGGAGCCTCAAAAAAAGGAACATTAAAGAGCCCACCTGTCTAGAATGAATACTTCATGTCCTGGATTGTACCCGGATCTCTATGGTAATAACACTGTGTTGCCATACAAGTTAAAGCGTTATAGCGATTACATGAAAAAGCTTCTAGATATAGGAAGTTGACCTTCGATCTAATATGAGAATGCAATCATGGATCTAATCGCATTAATTAATATGCCTCCAGTGAACGTGTAACCGAAATTAAAGATCTACCAGCGCATGTAGGGTCTTAAGCATTAGGCGAAAATAAGGTAGTTAACTAGGTCAACTGTATGCACATAATTAAACCATAAGCCAGTCACTTGCACGTTTCTCTTTCCTATACCCACACTGAAATGGACTTTTCAAAAACCTGGCAGGATTTAGCAGCTGAATCCGGGTTGATTGACGTCAAGTTGCCACGCTAGGACCCAGTCCCAAGGACGGGTAGCCGTTAAGATACAACCGGAGATGCGGTCAAGAAGGCAAATGATCCGTACAAAGGGTATGTGATATAATCACAACTTGGTCAACCTTGTTAACCCTGTAGCATTGACCTAGTGAGATATCAGAGGGTAATCTACATATACAAAAGGTATAATATGCAAGGGAGGAAGTAAAGAAGTTAGAATTGTATAGAGTCAAATACGCCCACGTGATACAAGCCACGTCATAAATGTTCCAGGGGAATTTTAATTTCCCCTAAATATTTCTCAAAGCTTCACAAGAAGGTCATCTACGACCTGAATGAATTGACATTCCTCTCCGCAAATTCTCTGCAACCTCATATTTCGCCATGTCAGACTCAACCCTCTATCTCTACACCTCCCTGACCGCGGGGTCATCGCACATCATCACAGCAACTTCCCGAATTGAGACAATCCTTAAAGCGAACAAGCTCCCCTTCCGTGCCATTGATGTCGCCACTGATGAAGCTGCCCGGAAACTTTGGGGCCGACGCTCCAAGGGCAAGAAGCTGCCAGGTCTAGTGAAATACGGCGATATCGTCGGAGTACGTGATAGCTTCCTTTACCTGTGTTTCACATGATGATAAGGCCCATGAACTCTATTCAACCTCACTAACATCCATCTATAGGACCTAGAAGAAGTCGAAGAATGGAACGAGTTCGGCGAACTACGCATGGTAGTAAATAGTGTGCAGGACCTCGGTGGTATGCAGGCTACCAGCAATCCCATTCCTGCGACCGAGACCAAGACCGAGCCCCAACCCGCTACTCCCAAACCCTCTACGATTAAAATCCAAAACCCTCTCGCGACCAAACCTGAACATAAGAAAGACGATATGGCCGTGCTGGCTTTGCGCCAGGCCAGTACCGAGGCTGCCTCTAAGGCGAAGGCCAAGTCCGATGATAAGAAGGAGCCTGCCAAGGAAGAGGTGCCTCTCGCCAGCCGTGCGCACCGGGGCTCCGTCGCATGCGAGTTGCCAGACGATGCGCCTGGTTCACCGACTCCCAAACGTCCGGCTTTAGTGCCCGAGAACGCGGCCATGTCGTCCGCCAATTTCCATGTGGATAACGCCGAGATGCTTGGACTAGTGGGACATCACCGTGGATCCAGGGTCCCGACTCTTTCGAATGCGGCAGAGGACGAAGGTGTCCACGAGCTGAGGAAATCCATCTCTCAAGATTCTACGAACAACCTCGATGCTATTCGCAAGGAAGCACGTGAGGCTGCACAGACCCAATCAGGATCACCGATTGAGGAGGTGCCGACTCCGCTCGTTGACGATGCGGTCGTTGTCGAAACCAAAGAAGAGCTCATGGAACCCAATGAGCCCAAGGGGCAGGCCATTGCGGAGGTCATGGCCAAGGCTGTGGAAGAGCCTCAGGAAACCCAGGCGGAGATTAAGAAGGCCCAGGAGGCCGTGGAGGCTAGTTCCCCAAGGGGCGCTTCACCAAAGGGCACAGATGTGAAAGATGATACCAAGGAAAATGCGGCACCCGTTCAGGCGATTCCCAAGTCGGCGGAGTAGGCTTGAGGGGCATTTCACGAATTCGATGATAACGAATCTTGTACAAAGAATGTTCGTTCCTTACAGCGCATTTTGCCCGTAAATGCATGTGAGCCGATCGCTCAATGTAAAGTAGCATAGAACTCCAATCGTGGACAGTATACCGCGTGTGATGCCATTCACAACTCGTAATTAAAAAAAATTGATGAATGATGAAATAGAACACCTCAATCGAGGCAAAAAAGACACCCAACCCCCCCCTCTTTTTGTTGTATGTACGTTGCACCTTCTTTACAATGACTCTACACCGCGACGCTTCTGTACTGCCTCGCGCAGCTTCGCGATCACGTCGGCGGGATCCTGAGCGCCGAAGACCGCCGAACCTGCAACGATCACATTGGCGCCTGCATCAGCAGCCTGGTCAATTGTTCCCAGGCCGAGACCTCCGTCAACTTCGATGTTCAGATCGGGATAGCGTTCGCGCAGGGCGGCGACCTTGGGAAGCTCCGAGGCCATAAATTTCTGTCCTCCAAAACCGGGGTGCACGGTCATGACCAGGACCATCTGCAAATTGTCGATTAGTACTTTGCGATTGGGAAGGATTGGAATGCGAAAAAAGGAAGAGTGGGGGAAAGGGAGCTTGGAGGGGCAAGAATTCACTCACGTCAGGTCGCTCCGCGGGGTCTTCACTCTCAAGGATATCCCACAGCACATCAACAGGGGTATCGGGCTTGATCGCAATACCAGCCTGCATACCCTCTTCGTGAATGTAGCGAATCAATTGCTTGGGGCTTGTGCGGGCGGTGGTTTCTTTATCGGTGGGATCGGTCGCGGCAACGGAGGAGACCGCAGCTTCGTAGTGGAAACAGTACAAGTCGCAACCGGCGTTCTTGAACTCACGAACCCATTTGTGTGGCTGTCAATGAGCAGACATTGTCAGTAAGGAGCTTGCGACAATAAATTTCGACACCGTTGCGAGTAACAAACCTCCATGATCATCATGTGACAATCAAAGGTGCCCCGGCCGCAGGGCTCGGAAGGACGGTCGACGCAGCCACGAATCTGAGAGACAACGGGACATCCGATGGTCATGTTTGGCACAAAGTGGCCGTCCATGATGTCAACATGGAGCCAGTCGGCACCCTGCTCGATCTTCTTGGAGCAGTCATGGCCCAAATTGGCGAAATTGGCGCTGAGAATGGAGGGAGCGATGATCGCGGGAGGAGCCATGATGTATAGGGATGGGGGTATGAACGGAGGAAGAGGGGCAAGTATAAAAACGAAAATAGGGAAGAAAATAGAAGTGAATTAGATCTCCAAGCTGTTTACATCAGAGTGGCGAAGGGTGGATATCCCGGCTTCACCGTAAGACCCGGATTATACCTAGTTACAAGATTGTACTAGATATAGTTACTCCGTACTTGGAAGTACAATATTGTAGGGTCCTTGCAGCTGCTTTGTATTTATTTGCATTCTTTGGTTTCCTCTGACCCTTCATTTCATATTCTCTCTCTACAAAAATAATACTAAACCTCAAAAATGTTGAAAATCGATGATGCAAATGATAAGGGCTCTGAGTCTCACGTGGATATACACTGCAAGGAACCTCTCCTATGCGACTATTCCGTATTGATCAACGCATTAAAAGACTTAATTAAAAGTTAGCAAAACGAGTTGCCATTGAGATCATCGCTGGAAGATGGTGATCAGACCGACACTCACCTTACATCGTGACCTCCAGGGCTGGATTGCCCATTTAGGTCATCCCGAAAGAGGAAAAATTACCATCTGGTCTGCTGATCTGATTGACCCCTGAGGGGCTTGAATTTTCTTAGAAATTTAAAATCCAATTACAGTCCGATCTAAGATGAAGCAAGCATCAGTTGGAATCAACGTCGAAGCTCCGAACTATGCCCTGTAGCCAATCATGAACATGGTGAATCCTGGTGCCAATTAGCCTCCAATCTGGTAATCCTGGTCTCAGCGGCAATTTTATATCATCGCAACTGGCTTTTATGAAGTATAGAGAGCTACTTAAGTAGCTGGTACCATTGATTTAGTTGTTATTGATTGTGTAGCTTAGATCTTGATTTACCTTGAGCACATAGAGATGGATATCTACCCCCGTCGCCTCCCAAAGACCCATCGTATATTTCGGAACCAAAGGGTAGATTCGTGTATTTTCCATAGCCGTTAGAATGCCCGCTCCTTTGGCTTCCCGAATAATCGAGACCGTGCTTTCATTGTAAAAGCGGGCCACTATCGGTATTGGTAGCGTACGGGGCACACTGCTCCGAAGCGATATAGTCATTTATTCAATAATGTTATCAATAATGTCATAGTTTGGATTCAAACCTTTGAAATGATAAAAAAAATCAATCAGGAAACCCGATAAGAATGAATAAAGAAACTGTTATCTAGGGTGTAATTTATAGACAGACGATCAAATGTGATTTGGGTTCGGCTTCCAAGCCTCAACTGAAGGTGGATCATGTACTCCGTACAATTTCAGAGGTCTGAAGTCCCGCTCTCGCTGTCATAAGCTTAACCTGACCTGTAATTCCCGTTTTTCTCCAAACCGCATGCAGGAGATTCGCCAAATACTGTTGTGTTGGGAATCTTAATCCGAATCGGCCCGTCACGAATCGAGACATGAATCAAGACACGAATGGGGTTGAAATGCCCAGAGCTGGCCCAAGAGAATCGGGTTCTCTATCGTTGGTGGGGTTAGTGATTTGACTTGACAGTGTTGCAAATGCAATACATGTGGCTGAGGAACGAGGTTCGCGATGGCGGATTTTCAAAGTGAATTTATCCCCTTGGTCTGAATCAAAATTTTCCAATATAATTGTCAAGACACTCTCACTCTCAACCTTGGATGACAGGCTGGCTTACTATGTCGCCACCGTATAGTCTGATAGTGTATCATATATGTTGCGATTACATGCCTACCCAGGTACATCTGATCAACGCAGCATTGGTTGTACCCTTGGGTTGGCACCGAAACCCCCCACTTGCACTACACTTGAGTAGTAATGGTTTTCATGACTGGGGGTGACTCAGACTTTGGTTCTCCAATTTGGTATTAGAAGACTGTCTACAGGAAGGAAAGGTGATTGATGGCTCTCACGCAACACGTGCTCTTCCTCGAGTTTCCTTCAAGGTTCTATAGTAACGCTTGGTTCTAAAGACCTACTAGATTACCCCACCGAGATGAGAAGTTGTATCACGTTGAATTCTCTCGATATTGATAAGCCTTGGTAATTTTGGGTTATTTGGTCAATCAAGGAGTTTACGCGCCCATTAAGTGTCTCAAAGTCAATGATTTCTTTTACTACCCCATATAAATTTCTCCCTAATGTGGATTAAGAAAGGTGTGATGTTAAGGTCAATTAGCCTAGATTTCTATTATTGTTCTGAGTTAAGTGACTTGTCTTGCTCTAGAGTGCGTTAGTATTATGTACTTGGCAACACATTTCCCCTCACCTTTTCCACCTATCCGCTTCTCCTACCAATTACTATCTTTCTTCCCGAGTTTTTTTTTGATCATGCGACATTAATTATCATACATTCAGGCTTCTTCAGGCATCGGGAAGACGCATAAGATGCATGATTGATGTTACAGTCAGACTAAGGGCCGCTAATTTGGCTAAACATAGTAGCCCGGCGCCTAACCTCGGCCAATCACCAAGCCCTTCACACTGCATCTCTCCCCACGGCGGTTCGTCACAAAATCAATGGACCTCATTCGTCACTTTTCGCTTTTTTGTCCTTCGTCAATTCGACACTTGCTCGAATTTTGGTCTTGGCCATTCGCTCAAGTGTGAAACTTTCTATTCAAAGCGACGCGCCCATTTCCCAACCACCAATAATATCCATGCTTGCTACCCTCCCGACCAGAGTGATTGGTTAAGTTGTGCTCAATCATGCAGTAGTCTCTACAACGGAGTCACCCATCGGAAACAAGGATCGGCTGGTCATGGCACACACCCCCGGGCTGGTGGAAAATGCCCAATCGACTATAAACCCTTTCCAACCGCCACAACTCGAAGGCTAGCGTTCTTCATTTCCTTGACTTCCATTCTCTTGATGTGCATCTAGCTCTGGTAGCTTATGTGCTTACTTTCTTTCTTTTCTTTCGTTTTCTTCTCTTGTCTTGCATATCGTCTTTCTATAGACCCGTTGATCGGTGTCTACGCTTTCCCCTACGATTCGAGCTACCCATATATTAAACTGGGACGGATCACAAAGAAAACCCAACATCCAAGAGTTAATTCAAGATGACCGACACACTTTTGTCTCCGACTCTACGATGTCCGCCCCCACGGCAGGCCCATGGGACGGTTCTTAATACTATAATCGAAGATATGCGCGAATCTCACTGCGCTCAAAGTCCAAAAGTTTCATCTCCGTTAAAGCGAGCGCCGGCAACCATCAGCCCTCAGTTGAAACTTATAACCACCGGGCTACCAGTATCATTACACTCCCGCCTGGATCGTTTGATGCCGCCGGTCTCAGCAGGTACTACATCATCATCATGTTCAGATGAAGAATGGCAATCACAAATTGAAGTAAACCAGGGATACGATGACTTGTATAATACTATGGATGACGATGATAGCATTGACGACCATGGAACTGAGATCAGCGATTCATGCTTTTCCCCCGATACGCGGCCATCGAGCTTGGTTACACCGATTACCAGAAACTCGGTGACCTCGACTGGGACCCCGACTGGGAGCAGAAAGCGTTACCTCACCCTTGAGATTCCATCGCCTACGGGTTGGCAGTCAATGACAGGAGGCGCCAAGAGCTCCCCAATCCCACCAACGCCTCCGCCTAAGATTCCAATGTCGCCAGCAGCGCTATCGATGCTCAGCCATACTGTACCTGCATCGTATGCGCCGCCTTCACTCGATGGTAGCATTTCTTCAGATCCAGAAAGTGGTTTGCGTACACCAGATACTCAATCCCTTCCTGACACGAATTGGAATTTGCATGATATTCGTGTTCGACCAGACCTGGATGGCAGTGAAAGTGATCTCGATCACGCGGATGCTAGGTCGGATATTCAGACCGTGCCCATCGCTATCGAAACCTTGGAGCACGATTGGCGCCATGTGCTCGGAAGTTTCCCTCAGATCCCTTCAGCTGCTCAGTCCTTCTCGCCCCCGCTCTCGCCAGCACCATCGTCATCGCTTCATTTGAGTGACGAGCCGTTTCAAGAATACGACGACTTATATGATGCCCCCGAGCCTATCGACGAAGGTGTTTGCTTACCTGACTCGGCTTTGGCAATGTTGCACCACATTCGCCTGGATGGAACACCTGACTCGTGGTCTGAGGCGTCCGAGGGAAACGGCGAGATGTCTCAACTCCTAGAACCTCCCACTCGGCCTAAAAGTGCCGATGCGGTTACTCCCGCTTCTGCCCTGTCTGGATACAGCTTCAGTGAACTGAGTATCCCGTCTCCCGGTGGCTTCTTTTCCTCGCTTGCGCCCCGTGCTCGCCACACTTGGTCAATCCCCAAAGATAATCGTCGACCATCATCTGTCGCTGCAGAGAACTTCTACCATTTACCATGGCACCGCGATGAAGGAGAAATAGTTGAGCAAGTTGTTGAATGCCATATGCGCGCAGTTGATGAAGACCCGGTCACAGCTGTCCGTGATGAGAGAACCCCGCTTACTGCCATTCGACTGGCATGTGCTACACCAACTCAGCGGCCCATCTACCAGGATAGCCCGATGAGCTCTGCCTTCGACACAGGTCAAGTCCAGGAGATTCCTCGCTCTGGAAAAGGGTATGAGTACGACGAGTGCTATGACGAGGAACTTCAACATCGTGCAGTTGCAAGCCACGACCGTACCAAGTTCTGGCTAGCTGCCCAAGCGTCTTACCTCTCCGCTCTCAATGAGACCAACCCCATGAACTATATCGAGAGTATCGAACCACCAGAGCTTAGGGATGCCGAAGTTGAACCCCAAGATACCACAGAGGACCCTTCCAAAAAGGTCGTCCACTTCGCAGCAGATATCCCGGAATCTCTGAGCCCTCTGCCTCCAATTCCTGCCACCAAGGACTCAATATACTGGCAAGGCTTCCAGTCTATTCGGAAGCGTTCAAACAAAATGGATGGCTTCATGCACCGCAACATGCGTTTTGATGCCATCCAGTCCACGCGTCTGGGTATGAGTGACCTTCACATCAACTGCCTGCTTGGTAAGTATGAAGTTGTTCGGCCGGAGCGCCCTGCATACAAGGGTCCTTTCGCCAAAGCTCCCCGCAACTCTGTTATCACATGGGAGTTGGCTGAGAAGGCCCAGTTTGCCAAGTTGGAAAAGGAACAACTGGTTCTTGCTCAACTTTGTCAACCCATGTGGGCCATGGATGCTCTTCGTTCTCTTAATGGCGGTGACTTGCTCACCAGTGCTGCCCAGAAGATCCTTGCACGAACAAACTTGAAGCCCAGTATGAACCAAAGCCCTCGCAGGCACAGCTTCCGGGTTTTGGACCTCGGCGGTCACTCCTCATGTGACTGGGCCTGGCAAGCGGCATATGACTTTCCAAAAGCCAAGATTTACACTGTTTCCAACGATGAGACCGTGAACAGTGCCATTAAGGGTCCGCCAAACCACCACCAGGTCACTGTGGCAAATCTTTGGGAACTCCCCTTTGGCAACAACCAGTTTGATGTCATCTCTGCTCGCTCCTTACACGCTTTGTTGAAGACCGAATGCCCAGCAGGCAAGGACCGTGACGAGTACGATCTCGTGCTGGAGGAATGCATGCGATGCCTCAAGCCAGGTGGCTATCTTGAGTTCCAGGTCCTTGACGCTGAAATCTCGCGCGCAGGACCATACGCCGCTGCGACCTCTGCGGAGTTTGCCTTCGACCTGCGCACACGCGGCTACGACCCTATTGCTTCCAAGAGCTTCCTGGCGCGTCTCCACAGCAGTGGCTTCAGTGATACCAAGCGCAGCTGGATGTTCCTTCCCATGGGCACGGAGCCCGTGGAGACTGAACCGCTGCGTGAGGCTCCGGCTCCTCGCGTGCAGAGCCAAATTGAAGAATGTGAGGCGGTTCAGGGACCTGTCGGTAGCACAGCTGATATTGCTAGCATGACTGGTTTGATTGGTGGGTGGATGTGGGAGCAGTGGTTGTTGAAGTTGCGGATGGAGATGGGCCGGGAGAGGCCGATGTTGCTTGAAGGCGTTGGTGCGTTGTTTGACGAGGGAAGAAAGAGTGGTGCGGGCTGGACCTGCTTGTCTGGATGGGCTATGAAGCCGAAGCTTAAGCTTAAGAGTGTTCGTTCTTCGTCTAACACTGGGTCTATTTAAGGCCTTGTATCATGCATTTAGCTTCAGCCCTGGTGGCTGACAATTAATCTAATGAACAGTTCTATGGCGGAGATCTCCAAGAAGAAAAAGAAACAAATAATCATCACCCTGTTAACGCAGGCATTAAAGCAGCATGAGAGTATATATACATTACCTAATTTCCTACATTTGTAGTATAATGTGAGTTCAAGTCTGTTATGACACCATTGGGATCCTTTTTTGATTGTTTTCCCTTCTTTTCATTAGCCTTTTGCAGTTCTTCATTTCCATGTCACCGCCCAATATCTTGAAGAGAATGTGCCTTTGCCTAGGTTTTCATACCCCAAGGTTAATGCGACATTGCTAAAGAATTGGCTTCCATGCCTGAGATTGCTCGATATTTCTAGTCTTGTCAAAATGCAGAAGAATCACTAAATGTTTCATTCCGAGTTCGGCAAACATCCGAATGATGATGCTAAGCGAGAAATCCTTTGGCATTCGATTGCCACGGAAACCAGATAAAAGCGTTGATCCCTGGTCCTCTTCATACAAGGCACAAAACAGCTTGGGAATAATACCAATTTTGAATCGGTGACACCATTTTTAGGTGATCCTTTCCCCGTTCGGTCACGGCCTCAACCGACACGGTCCAAACACGGGCCTGTTCTCCCTCGTTGTGTGGCGGCTTCTGCCGAAGTTTGATGAGGAAATTGATCGGGATCTGGGTTACCAGTGTTTTAAATGCCTCGGACGTCATCTTAAGGCAGAAATGAAGGCCTGTGGGGTTTCCCGTGGAGGCCCGAATGTGACGATGAGTGAATGTGGGGGTTTAGCCGAAGTTGATCCGAGTTGGAGAAAAGCCGACGGGACTTTGCAACTCGGTGCCCCGACATTCGGCGATGATCAGGAATCTCTTTAATTATAATGTAGGGGGTTTCATTGGATACATCTGCGTATTCTAGGGAAAGAAAGTGGTGCGATTCATACTCGGCATACCGACAGCGAGGTCACTGTGTATAAGCCAAAAGACGGTGATTTTTCGTCTCGCGACTCCGATTCCCAGCATTGACGGCAGTGGCTTCTCCACCTTCAAAAATCCCTCGAGACGAGTCCCCAGTCTCCCGCAAGTGGATCCGGAAGCCCTGCAGACTTTCTCCAGGGTTGTCAATGAGTTCTCTCCGGGGTCGGCCAAAGTGGGATGGCCACATAATATCCCAAATTGAGGTATTTAAGAATTCAAGGTGCCCTGCATACCGACGTCAAAACTTGGCTTTGCTTGGCTGATCTAAACGCTTTTTCATTTTACTTGGGAAGCGTCGCCATGCTGTCACAAGGTTTATTGGGGGCTTTCCTGCTCTTGGCTGCTCCATCTGTGGCAGCTGATACGTGTCACGCACCTGTCAACCACCCAGGAGAGCCATTCAGCTATGTTCAACCACAAAATACTACCATTCTCACCCCCTATGGTGACTCACCAGCGGTTCTACCTTCACGTGAGTAAAGCACCTCACTTTCGGGCTTCGACATCTGACAATGAATAGCAAACATTACGGGGAATGGTGGCTGGGAAACAGCTTTGAAGAAGGCAAAGAAATTTGTGAACAAGCTCTCGCTTGAAGAAAAGTCATGGATGGCAACAGGTCAACCCGGTCCTTGTGTCGGCAATGTTCTTCCTATCCCGCGTCTCAACTTCACCGGTCTATGTCTTCAGAATGGACCTCAATGCGTCCAACAAGGAGATTATTCAAGCGTCTTCATCAGCAGTGTTTCTGCCGCCGCTAGCTGGGATCGTCAGTTATTGTACGATCGAGCGCACGCAATGGCCAAAGAGCACAAGGCCAAAGGCACCCATGTCATCTTGGGCCCCATCGGAGGTCCTCTGGGCCGCAGTCCCTATGATGGTCGCACCTGGGAGGGATTCGCTGCTGACCCTTACCTCACTGGTGTTTGCATGGAGGAAACCATCAATGGTATGCAAGATGCTGGCGTTCAGGCGAATGCAAAGCACTTCATCGCCAATGAGCAAGAAACACAGCGAAACCCCACCTATGCCCCGGACGCCAATGAGACCACCTATATCCAGGATTCAGTTTCTGCTAACATCAATGACCGAACTCTGCATGAAATCTATATGTGGCCATTTGCTAATGCTGTCCGCGCAAACGTGGCTAGTGCTATGTGCTCGTATAACCGACTGAATGGCTCTCACTCCTGTCAAAATTCCTACCTTCTGAACCATCTTCTCAAGGGCGAACTTGGTTTCCAGGGTTATGTCATGTCGGATTGGGGTGCTACCCACAGTGGCGTGTCATCTATTGAGAGTGGCATGGATATGACCATGCCTGGAGGGTTCACTCTTTATGGCGAGCTTTGGACCGAAGGTTCCTACCTGGGAAAGAACCTTACCAGAGCTGTGCAGAACGGTACTGTTGAAATGTCTCGTCTGGATGACATGATCGCACGTATCATGACACCTTACTTCTGGCTTGGCCAAGACAGCAACTACCCGAGTGTCGATGCCTCTGTCGGTCCGCTCAACGTCGATTCGGCCCCTGAAACTTGGCTTTATGATTGGAAGTTCACCGGCGAAACCAATCGAGACGTTCGGGGAAATCATAGCGCCATGATTCGTGAGCATGGAGCTTCCTCGACCGTGCTGCTCAAAAACGAGCGCAACGCATTGCCTCTCCGTAAACCTCGCAATATTGTGATTGCTGGCAACAATGCCGGTCCACTCACGCAAGGCCCCAATCTTCAGGCCGACTTTGAATATGGACATCTTGCTGGCTCTTCCGGATCTGGCTCCTGCAGGTTCTCATTCTTGTCAACACCTCTTGATGCTATCAATGCCCGGGCCCGCAAGGATGGCTCTCTTGTTCAGTCCTATCTGAACAACACCTTGCTCACTACCACGGCTCTGACTTCACCACTGTGGATCCCACAACAACCCGATGTCTGTCTTGTTTTCCTCAAGTCTTTCGCGGCAGAAGGTGAAGATCGAACCTCCCTAGAGCTTGATTGGAATGGCAATGCCGTTGTTAATGCTGTTGCCAGTCACTGTAACAACACTGTTGTGGTCACAAATTCAGGCGGTGTTAATGTTTTGCCATTTGCGGATCATCCCAATGTCACTGCTATTCTGGCTCAGCATTACGCTGGAGAAGAATCTGGAAATGCTATTGCCGATGTGCTCTATGGTGACGTGAACCCATCAGGCAAGCTGCCTTACGTGATTGCGTACAATGAGTCCGACTATAACGCACCTTTGACCACAGCCGTAGAGACCAATGGTACATTCGATTGGCAGAGCTGGTTTGACGAAGAGCTCGAGGTTGGCTACCGCTACTTTGATGCACACAACATCTCCGTGCGGTACGAGTTTGGCTTTGGCTTGAGCTACACTACCTTTGGCCTCAAAGATCTCAAAGCAAAGGTCTCTGCTCCATCCAACTTGACCGCTCTCCCGGCGAAACAGCCTATCCAGCCGGGTGGCAATCCAGCTCTCTGGGAGACGGTGTATACCCTGCAAGCGGAAGTTTCCAACACTGGAGACGTCGATGGATATGCCGTACCACAGCTGTACATTGAATTTCCCACTTCGACCCCTACAGGTACTCCACCAAACCAGCTTCGCGGGTTCGACAAAATCTGGCTTACAGCTGGTGAGAAGAAGACAGTCACATTTGAGTTAATGCGTCGAGATCTCAGTTACTGGGATGTTGTTTTCCAGGACTGGCGTATTCCTGCCGGTTCTTTTATTTTCAAGGCTGGATTCAGCAGCCGTGATTTCCATGCGAATGCTAATGTGACACTGGTCAAAGCATAAGTGTGATATGAGAACTCTGTACCCTAATGTGAAGCTTTACTTTGTGTTTGAAATCCAATTTTGGATTATGAAGATGCCATATGTATGTCTGTATTGTCAAGATATAACCCCTTAAATATATCACTTTTTACCTCTTGTACGCCTCTTTTTATAGATATTTTCGAGCATAGAGGTGCTATTTTACTTACACATATGAAAATAGTATAAAGAGGAAGCACTTAATTTTGATGAATGTATACTCCGTAAACAGGTAAACGTTGAAAACTCTCATTGAGATCGCTTGTATGGGTACATTGCACGTGACCGAGCTCCGTCGGCTTCTCTTTTGCGCCTCAACTTGCCAACTCCAGAGTGCTGTCTGTCTTGTTACCTCCAAATTGCCAGAATTGCCCCTCAAGCATTGAAGAAAACCCTGTTGTATCATCTGATAACGGCAGATTTAAAACTCCCTGCTTCATTTGAGCGCCGTTGACCTCCTCTTTCCACCCCTCCAAGCTTTCCTGCCTACCGCAACCATGCTTTTCTTCAGGTATAATAATATTACCCAAAGCATTGGCTCTGCTATCTAACCAGAAACTAATGCAATTTTCCTCCAGCTTCTTCAAGACTCTGACCAACCAAACGGTCACCATTGAGCTTAAGAATGACATCCGCATCCGTGGTATCCTGAAGTCGGTCGACCAGTACCTGAATATCAAGCTCGACGATGTTGAAGTGCTTGACCTAGCCAAGTACCCGCACCTCTCATCAGTGAAGAACATGTTCATTCGAGGCAGTGTTGTGCGGTATGTGATGTTGCCCCGGTCGGAGGTTGACGTGGGGCTGTTGGAGGATGCTACACGGCGAGGTGAGTTGCGCATCGAGTTTCCTTGTAAATCTTTTGTGGTATATCGTTATTCTTGCCTTTCTTGAACAATATCGAGGAGTTGCGACCGTACATCTAACTTGAATTGATACTAACACGATCTTGACACAGAGGCGGCCAACCAAGCTGGCAAAGCTCGCTAAACGATTTTTACACTCGATTTTACGATATACCACGTATTGCGCTCTTCATTACCGCTGATTCCACTAGGTGGTCTCCAAAAAATAAGAATATGCTATGACCAAGGGCTTTGGGCTTTTCCTGCGGTCCTCCATGGCAAAGAGGGATGGGATTGCGCAACATATGATGCTCAAAGCTCCCATATCACTTGAGTGTGGCCATGATACTCAAGTTATCTTGAGTGGCTCATGAAGTCCTGTTGACACACCGCGCAAGCGATTGGAGAATCAACCGTCTATGGCTCATGCTGGCACTTCGGATGCGTTGTTCATTGATGATACCTTGTTAGATTTCTTTTTCTTTGCAATAATGACCAGCAACGTTTTTAAGGCCTGCAAATTAAATTGGATTCTATATAGTGACTATAGTAGTTCTAGACTTCCAAGTTCATCTAAGTGGCGTTGAATTAGACACACGTGACTTCGTGTCGCGCCGGTTTTCGCGATTTTCGGACAGTTGACATTTCATACTGCACATATCATGGAAGTATTGTACATTTGACCAATTTGCAAGCCTTTCATCCGGCAATCCACTATATTCTCGATTCATTCAAAGTACCTTTGACTACTGCTACGAAGCAATTCTTGACCTAAGCCCTCCCTAGACTGAGTCATAATGGCTGGACCTTATGCGAAAAAGGCGACCACACCGTCTAAACCGTCCTTTGGATCGAAGCAATCATCAACCAAGCGAAACACAAGCATTCTGAGTTTCTTCCAGAAGACTGATACCCCACCAGGCGCCGTTTCTCGCCAGGCTCGGATCACTCAATTTGGAACAGCCTCTACACGATCACCGAGCAATGGCCGGGGTACACCAACATTCAAGAGAGCAATTTCATCGAAGAGCGAGCCCAATGGGGATCTTTTTTTGGAAGACAAAAAGGGATTGGCGAAGCTACAGCAAGCAAAGGAAGCAGGCCAAAAAGCACGATCGCCAACGCCCGACATCTGGGGTGACGATGAAGAATTTCTGAAGGCGGATGACGAAAAATATAACGAAGGTGGCTCGGCGATCAAGCGGCGGAAGGTCGACTCACCGAGTACCCCGGCCGATGAGTCTCAGAAACCAGATACTGAACCAAAAACCACCAAAATGCCTGCACCCACGAAGGCCCGAAGCGGACCTTTCATCGATGAATCGGACAGTGAGGATGATATGGTAGAATTCAGAGAGATCCCAGAGACACAAGCCGCCACTACGGATCTTACATATTGCGAGTCATTTCCAACGAACAAGACAGCAGAAACAGAATGCCTTTCCGAGCCCACACCCCCGCCATCGGTAAGCGTCGCCATGAGCAATATCGATAATGATGAACACACGAATTTTGACGAAATAGAAGAAGATGAGCTCATAGCGGAGGAGCTTCGAAATCGGCCTTGGGAGGCCGAGGAGCAGGACCAAGAGATCGACTTGGATATAGATCCAGAAAACGATAACAATGATTGCTCCGGTATGGAAGAAATTGTCGAAGATCGAGTGAGCACAACATGTCCCATCTGTCAGGCGGTGTTGAAAGACGTCAATGAAACAGTACGTTCACATTGTTCTTTTTTGGGCTTGCTCAAATGCTCATGCTCTATACAGGAAATAACCATGCATGTCAATGACTGTCTAGATGGAAAATCCAACACCGCCATGGCCGCGCCCCTAACAAGGCCGATATCAACCCCCAGCCTGAATCCTGTAGATACCAATAAAGGACTGACACGCGCCGAACGAGCTGCCATCGCTCGGCCTGCCCAGCGTGATCCATATTCGCAACCGAAACCAAAAGGACGGTCAGCATTTTCTAAAATGATGGCCGGCAATGCAGAAGATACAGCTTGGAATACTGCAGCGGCGAACGAGGTTTCATCGCGTGGCAAACAAGCATATCAGCGGACATGTCCGTTCTACAAAATTCTTCCTGGGTTCTCAATCTGCGTTGATGCTTTTCGCTATGGGGCTGTCGAGGGGTGTAACGCCTATTTCCTCAGCCATTTCCACAGCGACCACTATATCGGGTTAAGCAAATCTTGGTGCCATGGACCTATCTATTGCAGTCGTCCTACCGCCAATCTAGTCCGCCAGCAGCTCCGAGTTGATCCCAAATGGGTTGTCGATCTCGAATTTGAAACCACCTTTGAGGTGCCAGGGACAGGGGGTGTACAGGTCACCATGCTTCACGCAAATCACTGCCCAGGCAGCTCTCTTTTTCTTTTTGAGAAGACTGTAGGGTCTGGACCCAGTGCACACCAGCAGCGGGTACTCCATTGCGGTGACTTTCGCGCATCCCCAGCTCAGGTACAACACCCACTTCTTCGCCCCAATGTGACAAATCCAGTTACCGGTAAGCCGACGCAACAACACATCAATACATGTTATCTCGATACTACATACCTGAACCCCAAATATGGGTTTCCTTGCCAGGAGGATGTAATCACAGCGTGCTCGGAGCTCTGTGTGCGTCTTAACCAAGAAGCCGGCGTCGGGATCGACATAGGGAAGAATGGCACAGGTCAATTGATGAACAAATTTCTCTCCAATAAGACGGGAAACAATAAAGCGGCAGACAAAGGCTCACAGACTGGCGGCCGCCTGCTTGTAGTGATTGGGACATACAGCATTGGCAAGGAGCGAATATGTATGGGCATTGCGCGAGCACTTGGTTCGAAGATCTTCGCAACTCCTCCAAAGCAACGAATTTGTGCTTGCTTGGAGGATCCAGAACTTACTGCAATGCTGACCACAAATCCCCGCGAAGCGCAAGTTCACATGCAGACGCTTTTTGAGATTCGCGCGGACACACTCTCCGAATATCTCGACGGTCTCAAGCCACACTTTTCTCGAGTTGTCGGATTCCGCCCGACGGGTTGGACGTATCGTCCCCCTGCGGGGCGGGTTCTACAGAATCCTCCCGTGTCCACAGTTCTACATGGCGATAGTTGGAAGAGTCCATTCACGATCCAAGACCTTACCCCACAACGCGGGAGCACCAAGGAAAGCGCTTGTTACGGTGTGCCTTATAGTGAGCACAGTTCGTTTCGTGAGCTAACCATGTTTTGTTGCGCTTTGCGCATTGGGCGGGTCATTCCCACAGTGAATGTTGGTAGCCAGAAGAGCCGAGACCAAATGAAGGTTTGGATGGAGCGTTGGGACGCGGAAAAGAAGAAGAATGGGCTATTTCCTGTAACCGGCGATCGGTGGTGATCTCTCCATCACTGTTTATGATTTGTATATGACTCTATAACGCTCATTCACATTGTGTCTATCGCATTCCAAATGACGCAGCGATTGCATCCTTGTCAGGGGAATTAATTTCGGGGTTTGCAGAGCTATTCTGTTGTCTTCGCTCTCGCTTTTCGTCGACCCTCTCTCTTGCATACTGACAATTTTTCTGGGTTATGTTTGGATTACCACGGTTTCAGGCATCAACTTAACCTACTGCTAGTTGATAATCTCGTAGATCGTTTCCCCAAATTTCTATATATCTCAACTTGATCTCTACTTGTCCCGCGCTAATGATGCACTTGTCAGGGGGTTGATCGGTTGTCTCACCGAATAACGACTCTATGTGTCTCTTAATCTTACCCCTGGGTCAATCTTAATTGAAACTGCCGAGGCACGAGGGAGTTGACACACAATATTGTACATCATACTTGATATATCCAAATGTTATTTGGATTCATACATATCACTTGCTACCTTCAGACTTCACATTCTCATATTTGATTGTTTACAAGCGGTAAATAATCAAAATCCGTATCCCGTGTGCGATGGATTCTTATTTTTAGGGCTCGGATGAAGTGGATCAGGATGATCATAGATCGTGAGTGATAATTCGTCCATAGTCTTATATTTTGATCGACAGTATGCAGTAGTTGAACCCGGAAACCTTGGAAATCCCAAGGGACCGCATCCTTTTAGACTTAGTTTTTAGATTCGTTATGCATCATGCACGATCATTCGTTCGCGCACATTTTGATATTGGGATCGCCAACTGAAAGCAGGTCGTCACAACGTCGAACTTTTCTTTCGCCCTAGAATATTGTACAGTACTTACAAAATTGTACTTATATGAGTATTCTTCTGTCTCTTTACCCGTTCAAGCGGAGTCTCTCGGAAGCTTAGCCCCGACGGGAATTGGGCTTGCACTATCGATCTATGCATTAGTTTGACTCCACTATGTTTTCTTTGAACCTTGACAAATACCATGATTAGGCTGAATTTTTCGTTACAATCTACTGTGATGTGCTCTAGCCGGTATCCGATGGAGAACAATTATATATAAAGTTCATCTCCAGGTAGGTCCAAGCTGAGGGCGGAGATAACCAGACTTTACTTACTCACAACAGAAAAATGCATACTACAACAATTGGCCTTTGGGCTTTGGCTGCGGGGGTCGTTTCTGCTAAGACTTGTTTTAATGCCACTGTGGAGGTTGATATCTCAGCCCGCAATGGTGTCTTCGACAATATTAAGACACCCGAGACGAACTTGGATGCTACGACCTTTGCTCTCGCTTCAACTAAGACAAGTGTCAACATTACTGAGCAAGCTTTGTCTGGCTATGCTACTGTAGGTGGTCTTTATAACATTTCGACTCAATACTGTGTGCCAAAGAACTCAGAAGGTAGTGGTCACACCTTCCAGGTCCTGACACATGGAATGGGCTTTGACAAATCGTGAGTTGGATAATTGTGTGATTCTGTCGATGATATACTAATTAACGTTAGCTATTGGGACTTGCCCTACCACAACTTCAACTACTCCTACGTGGACTATGCCCTGTCCCGAGGTTATCACACCTTCTCCTATGACCGTCTTGGTATCGGCAAATCCACCCACGGCGATGCAAAGAACGAGATCCAGTCATTCCTCGAAATCGAGGCCTTGGCTGAGTTGACCCGCAAGTTGCGCGACGGAAGCATTTCCGGTATTAAGAAGCCCTCTAAGGTTGTCCACGTTGGACACTCTTTCGGCTCTGCCCAGACCGTTGCCCTATCAGCGATGTACCCTGACCTTTCGGATGGTCTCGTCCTCACTGGATTCTCCGCGAGTATTGCTTCTATGCCTGTCTTCATCTCCGGCGCCAACTTCCAGCAGGCCAGCCTCAATCACCCATCTGGATGTCCCGCCACTCCTCGCCCTAGCTACAGCAGCGGATACTTGGTCAACTCAGACATCGGCACCAATCAGTTTCTCTTCTTTTACCCTGGAAACTTCGATGAGGGCATTCTTTCCTACGCCGAACACAACAAGCAGCCCATGACTGTTGGTGAACTCATGACCATGACTGGATTGCCTTCTTCGAGCGCTTTCACTGGTCCTGTCTATGTGATTGATGGCGAAAATGACATCGCATTCTGTGGAGGCGATTGCTCCTACACCACCGACTCCACTGCTTCTATCCCTGCTGGTGTCAAGGCTGTCTTCCCCAAGGCTAGCGCTTTCGCTGCCTACATCCACCCCCGCACTGGACATGGCATTAACCTGCACTACAACTCCACTGCTGCCTATAAGCAGATTAATGACTTCTTGGGAGCTCAGGGTCTAATGAGCATCAATGATCACGAGGCTCGTCACCACCACGATTTTTAATGAGTGGCGAATGATAAAATAGCGGAATGAGGCGAAAAAATTTCATGTATATGTTTATTTATACAATACGATTTTGATCAACGGATTGTTGCTATTGAGACTACCGCGAATTGGGAGTATGCTACCTAGGTATTAGTATAAGGAAATAGCTCATGGGATTAGGAGAGCAAGCACACAAGGAGTAGAGATGTGTACTTACAACTTGTTTGGAAACCACTCACAAATATAAGTCCAGGAACATAGATAGGTATGTAACTAGTAAACTAGTAAACTAGTTATGTGTTCCAAGAGATGTCTTTGGCCTGATATCTCAGGCACGAAGGTCCTCGAAGTTAGCCTTGAACTTCAGGCAGAAAGAT
The DNA here is from genome assembly GCF_028829465.1 of Penicillium soppii. Lineage (NCBI taxonomy): Eukaryota > Fungi > Ascomycota > Eurotiomycetes > Eurotiales > Aspergillaceae > Penicillium > Penicillium soppii. The sequence continues at coordinate 3,259,483 of NW_026643233.1, forward strand.
CATGCTACCGCTTTAAAGGCAAGGCATCAAGACCTCACGTGGGATGACGCATCCGGTCATTGAGGCAAAAGGAACTTTCTCAATCAATCAAGCATCGATGATTTGCGAACGGCAACGAAAAATGGGAACCAATGCGTGGACGCTGATTTGCCTGCTGAGCAATAACCGAAAGCCGGGGCGTTCGGACACGCGAGACGGCACTCTCCACGGATCCACGCTGCCAACGTCTCTACTCCACACTACCGAGACTGCTTCCCGTTCTTCACCCTTTGCCTCGGGGATCGATTTGCTACCTATACGAAGCCCTTCATAAATATCACTCTTGATACGCAATATTTGGGAATCATGGATCTTTGAATATATCTGTGATTTACTGTTGCATCTCCTTGCATCCCTGTTGAACATACAATCATCTTCATATATCTTCCCCTCTTTGGTGTGTCTCCTCCAAGCTGCAGGGTGATCTTCAACGTTGATCGACCTTTGTATACCCATATACTCGGCTCGTTGCCGCTCCTATTCGGCGATATTTTCGTCCAATCCTAATCACTCCGACATATCCCACAATGTTTGTGACACTCGAGAACGTTCCGTTCATTCTGCTTGGGCTTGCCGCAGCCTATTACCTCGTGCCATACCTGCAACGGTCGCATCTGCGTGATATTCCCGCTCCCGGGTTTGCTGCTTTCACGAACGTTTGGCTTTTGATCCAGGCTCGCCAGGGCCAAAAGTACATCTCTGTCGACGATGCCCACAAGAAATATGGAAAGTTGGTCCGCATTTCGCCCACCCAGGTCTCCGTTGCCGATGATGCTGCCATTCAGAGCATCTATGGACACGGCAACGGTTTCTTGAAAGCGTACGTCGTTGACTCTCCACATTCCTAATTGCTCCAATTAACTCCTCCCAGTGACTTCTACGACGCCTTCGTTTCGATCCGCCGTGGCTTGTTCAACACCCGTGACCGTGCCGAGCACTCGCGCAAACGCAAAACCGTCGCCCACACCTTCAGTGCCAAGTCCATTGGTCAGTTCGAGCAGTACATCCACGGCAACATTGAGGAGTTTGTGAAGCAATGGCAGCGTCTGTCTGACCTGCAGGGTAACCCCAAGACTGGCTATGCTAGCCTCGACGCCCTGAACTGGTTCAACTATCTTGCCTTTGACATCATCGGTGATTTAGCCTTTGGTGCTCCATTCGGCATGCTTGTGAAGGGCAAGGATATTGCCGAGATGCGCAAGGACCCCAAGGACCCGCCCAAGTATGTTGCCGCCGTCGAGGTCCTCAACCGTCGTGGTGAGGTCTCCGCTGCGCTGGGCTGCATGCCCTCTCTTATTCCTTTTGCGAAGTACCTCCCCGACCGCTTCTTTACTGAAGGCATCCAGGCCGTTGAGAACCTGGCTGGCATTGCTATTGCACGTGTCAATGAACGTCTCAAGCCCGAGGTCATGGCCAACAACACCCGTGTTGACTTGCTCGCCCGCTTGATGGAAGGAAAGGATGGTAACGGCAACCAGCTCGAGCGTGCCGAACTTACTGCCGAAGCGCTCACCCAGCTGATCGCCGGCTCTGATACTACTTCCAACACCGCTTGCGCTATCCTCTACTGGTGTATGCGTACTCCCCATGTGCTTCCTAAGCTGCGCAAGGCTCTCGACGAATCTATCCCCAAGGACATCGAAGTTCCTACCCATGCCATGGTCAAGGAAATTCCCTAGTAAGTTCCACTGCACTGGATTATAACCACAACAAACTGACAACCTTCAGCCTCCAATACGTCATTTGGGAAACCATGCGCATCCATAGCACGTCGGCCATGGGTCTTCCCCGCGAGATTCCCGCTGGCGCTGCTCCTGTCGTGATCTGCGGACACACCTTCAATCCCGGTGATGTCCTCTCTGTGCCCAGCTACACCATCCACCGCTCTAAGGAGATCTGGGGTGCTGATGCCGAGGAATTTGTTCCCGAGCGCTGGTCCCCCGAGCGTCTCAGCGCCCGTCAGAAGGCCGCATTCATCCCATTTAGTCACGGTCCTCGTGCTTGTGTCGGTCGCAACGTCGCTGAGATGGAGCTCCTTGTCATATGCGCCACTGTCTTCCGCCTGTTCGAGTTTGAGATGCAGCAGGACGGCCCCATGGAGACTCGTGAGGGTTTCCTGCGTAAGCCTCTTGGTTTGGACGTTGGTATGCGTCGTCGTCGAGTTTAAATCCTTTTCTGGAAGACTGTTGAACATAGGTTGGACCTAGGGAGGAATGGAACGTCTTGGGATGTTATATTGGATCTTTTGGATCAATATGTGCTATCATGATTTGAAGAGATTGGTCGTCGTATCTGATTTGCCTAGGGGCAAGCTGGCACTGCAGCCACTGATGAATTTCTTTTTGACTTGTCGTTTTCCGATTTGATATAAGCTTGTGGCTGTCATGTATAAGAAGCGTGATGAGTGTATGTATTGTAATTTCTATATTATTTGCATTGCGATCAAATTGTGTATGTGCAACAAAGCTGCCGTATCCTCCGCACCTGAGATACAGACTGCGGCCTAGTTATACGGAAAGACATAACTGACTCACACTGCTAGTTCATTTTCCTACATCGTACATTTTTACACGAATCTATCGGCTTTGCTCGTTTCATATGATTGGAAAAGACAGACGTTAATAGTATTATGGGGTCGTAAAATATCGTGACTGGCGTGAATTAATCGGATTATCCGAGCAATGAAAAGCCCTCACTGACCATAATCCACCTGATCCTGCATGATGAAACTCGAGCTTCGTTGTACAAGCCATTGGCGTAGCAAATGCAATAACTTACCACTTGGCAGGTCCAAATGGTTTACCGCCAGGGGCGATGGGGTTCTGAATGGCTTTGTTTGTTGTGTCCATTGTACCGCCCGCGATGTCAGTTCCCCACCAAGATGGGAAATTGGTGTCGGTCAAGTTGAGAGTCAAGAAGATTAAAATGGTGCACAGCGCAAGACCGACGTCCAATCCTGCGGAGAGGACGTAGTTGTACTGCATCCACCATCCCCGCCAGCGGTCGCGGATAAACTTGTTGAAGACGAAGCCAACAATGCCCCAGGACAGGTAGTTCAGTGGTGTGGCAGGGGGGATTAGACCAGCGCCACCAAAGAGAATAGGTGCGTTGAGGTACTTGATGGGGCTCTTAGGCCAGGTGCGGGCAGCGAAGTAGATGATGACAGGGAGAATGGCACCGGCGAGGAAGAACCACATGAGTGGTGAGTACAATTGGCCGATGGAGAACATGCGGGCCGGACCAATGACACCCCAGATGACAGAAGCGTTGAAGAACACACGACCGTTCGGGCAACTGTAATGGTTGACCTGGTCCGCGCTGCATACGTCCTTGATAGCACCAAGAGCCCAGTTCATCGTAGCGATCTGGACCAGAGACGACCACAGACATGCAATCATCTGCGCCATGAAAGACACACGGGGAGGAATCTTCATGTAGTGACCTGATGGGGTATTAGTATAATGAATTGACGGAAAGGGCATTATGAAGGGCTTACCAATTTTCAAATCCTGGGAGAAGTACATTCCCTGGTACATGGTGATGTAGCCAAATGTCTTGAACAGCATCATTGCCATGGGGCGACCAGGCTGCATGTAACCAATGATGAACTCCGTGATGACATTGAGACCAATATCGATGTTGGTAGAAGCTTTGACGATTCCAATGGGGACAAACCACACAGCTGCGATCACCAACGCAATAATGAAAGACCACCAGCTCATATGAGTGGGCCAGCCCAGCACGACTCCGAAACCAAGTGCCATCATAGCCAGGAAGACACCTGCATACCACCACAAAGGTACAGTCTTGTAGCGGGCCATGAGCCGACCGTGGACATCTTCCTCTTCTCTACCGACCCGACGGAACCGAGCCCAGATATCAGAACCGTTAAAAAGGCCGGTTTGAACGAGCACAGCGATAATACTGGCGAATGACAGACCATATGAGATCATGAAGGTCGTGGATAGGAACAGTGGAGAATAATTTTCATATTTCACAGGATCAAAGGTAAACTCGGGCGTAAGGATCTCGTGGACATCGTATTTAACACCAGTGTTGGCGTAACTGTTGGAGTCACTAATGGGAAGGTACTCCGAGTAGAACATTCCGGAGAAGTGAATGGCAGGTGTAACAATCCAGAAGAAGATGACCATGCCAATCAGAGTGTTGGAGATGGCGTACCAGGGGGCGATGAGAGGGCTGAAGTTAAAGCCGGAGATTTGAGTCCAGTCAAAGGTCATTGGAATGAGTGAAAGACCAGTTACACCACCGAAAAGCTGATTGATGACGACGTTTTGGGGTTTGATCCAAGTTACCCAGGCGAAGACACTCAAGAAAGGTGCGATGTATCCTGGGAACCAGTACCAGCAGAAAGAGCCAATCATGGCATAGAGGAACATGCGGTACTTTCCAATCTTCCAACCGGCGACCTTGCTAGGATCTGGCAGCGTGCGATCGTGTAGCGCAGCAAAGAGAGATGTGTTGATGAGAGTCGAGGGCCAAATCATGGCGGCAGGCTGCACCAAAAATCGGGTGAAGAATCCAGCCATACCAAAGCCCAACATCTGGGTCGAGATACACATAAGGATCTCGAAGCCCCAGCCGAAACTTTGTTTGTAGAAGGCACGCTGAGCCAAGAGCACATCGGTCGCGTAGGCGGCGCCACCCCCGAAGGTGGCGTTTGCCATGATAACCACAATTGCATGCTCTTTCTTGGTGAAAGGGCCTGGATTGAGCTCAAACTCACGACCGAAGACACGGAATCTCTTAGCAGGAACGAACTTCTCCCAAGCCTTGCCAACCGGGTAGGCAACGACCTGAGCGATGTATGAAGGGATGACAATGTAGGGCTGACGCATGGAGAATAACATGTTGAGGGCCGAGCCAATGGTTGCGAAGATCAATCCAATGGTCCAGGCACGAATTGTGTTGACAGCCCCACCCTCATCGTGATTGGGAACTGCAGCTCGGACTTCAGGGTAGGGGGAGTTATCTAATAGCTCATGGGCGATGGTCACCTGGGTCTTCGCGTCAGATGTGTGCAAGGCCTCATCAAGTTCTTCGACAACGTCCTCGGGAAGATTAGGATCCCAGTGGTGGTGGGCTTTCAGGTTGCGGAGTTGCTTGAGAGCTTCATCAGGTGCAGTCTCATCGACCATGGCACCAGTGGTGACAGCGACAGACTCGTCCTTCTCCATGATGGAATAGTGAAGCACAGACGTGAGGTTCACTGAGAGAAGAAGGGGGGCATGTAGAAGGAAAGCAAAAGGAAGGGGGTGCTCGACGTGATTTAAGGCTGGAGTCACCACGAGGCCGACGGAAGTCCGTCCGCCTTATCGAAGGCAATATATCGAACTTATCTGCAATGGTGGAATGTAACCCCACCAAGGCGGGAACTCACTAGGGATAGAAGGGAGAAAAGTGATTTGACCGGAGGTGAAAAGTGGAGAAAGTAATGTAGAGGAAGAAGTGAGAAGAGGCAAAACGAACTGAGGCGTAAAAGCCACGGGGCAGGGAGCGTATCTAGGGTAGTGTGCATATATGCATATGTACACATAGTACATTACATGTTGGTAATACCAGAACTACACCTGAACAAGGACAGACGCAAGCACAACCAATCAATCCATTCAGATATTGAGATTTGGCCTCACGATTAGAGCTCACAGACCCCTGATATGGCATTTCGAGTATTTGAACTAAGCTGTGGCGTTTCTTGGGTTACTTTGGATTCTCGAATTATAGTCCAGATCTTGAAACATACGAATAACTAACCTAATTAGTGATATGTATATATGTAATTAGATGTATGCCAGGACAAAGACACCATATATCCAATCAAACCTAAGTAAATTGATTGTATTAATCCATAGGAACCCATAGGAACCGAAGGTGAATGAGAATGATCCGAGGTAACTCCGAGGGGTAGTTCAGGTGTATTCATGGAAAATCCGAGTCCTCATCTATTCGTGTATGTTTTATGTTGAAAAAGGATTCAAACCCCTTCCAAGAAAATGCGGCAAATCTGCGGAGAGCTTGTTTAGTGATAAGCCATTACAAGCAAGTCTTGGACTAAAGTATGAACAGCGCAACTACCAGCCCTATTTGTCCTAGCTTTACAGCTAAAATTGCACCTAACATTGCAGCTAAAATAATAGTCAACCAATAATATCTCTTTCTTCAACCCAGCGGCACAATCTCCGGCGCTAAGTAAAATGGTTTGATCCAAAAAGGTTATACTTACAGCCGATGCCAAGACATTCCGGGGGAACTGGCGGAAACCCAGTCTTATCTTTCAATTTTAGGCGATTCCCGGTAGTCATAATCCTCGGAAGATAGGAAGGAATGGAGATAAAAATCCGATTTTAGATCGGAAAATCACCATATATGTGAGCCATATAATCATTGCAACATCTGTGAACTGGAACTGGCAACTCAAGGTAATGTAAATCTGTGAAATAAAATATTAGCCGTGTCTCCCGGCCTCAACAATGCGGGGAAACTTTTCTAGCGGATCTCCAGATGGGCTTGCGTCGGTTAACTGTCAATATCACCCGAAAATGACAAGGTCGTTGCTGAGTTAGTGGCAAATGTTAGTATCGTGGTGGCTTGTTTCGTGTGTCTCAGACCGGAGGCCCCACGGACTTGCAAGGGGTGCGTGGCGCTAATCGATAACTAACTACTGCCCATTGGTCGATACAGAGGCGAGATATCTCATGTGATGATAGTATCGCGTGACATGAGAAACGATCGAAGACTTTGAATTAATCGAACGTAATCAGGTATGGAATTAGAGGGGTTGGGACATGTAGTTGAATCTCCGACGAAAGAGCTGAAAGAGGTATCCAATGGGAATTCTTCCTGTGACAAAAATCAAAGCACACATATTAACCTCGAAATCCCGAGGCTCGGTGTGAACGAGAGGGCAAAGCTGAGCCGAGGGGCTTTAGCCCCTTGATCTGATCCCTTCCACTTTGAATATATGCATAAGATTATGAGCAGACAATGAAGCACGGAAATGAAAGCTAAAAAAAAAACAAGAGTGAAAGGGTAGAGAGAGAGCAACGTGTTGCAAGCAATTTCCAATTTAAATAACTCTTAACTCACAAATGTTACAGACGAATAGTGGTGCAGTCGATATGGTCATGGGAGGATCATTCCCCGCGACAACTATATCAACTTACATATGCCTTATTCTATATCTCCTTGGAACAGATTTCCTCCGTTTCCTGCGGACCATTTCCATATCAAACCAGAGGGCTGCAGTTACTAGTCAGGCCCACTCGGCACCCAATCGAACGGCAGCGATCTTGCGAGCCACGCGTACAATGCCGCCCGCAAGCATAGATCCCGCCTCGATACTGACAAGAATGTTTGAACCAAGGGCTCGGATCTGCCGGTGAGATCTTTGTTTTGACAACTCGACACGGCACCACGGCCTCGTCAAATCGTGGAGTCGGTTGATGTATGCAGATTATATTAGCCGCGATATCACCATCGGCAATTATTTAACTCGTAGATATAACTAGGGCCCGTTATCAGTCTGCATGGTAGCTGCAGCACGTGGGTATCAAATAGTATCGAAGAATGCCTGATCGGCAGTCGTGTCAGTCCAATCCTCAACCGGGACAGACGTCTTGGTACAGAATCGAGACCGTCTTCAGATACACTCATGGTAAATTGTTGGCTGATGACCAGTCCGCAGAGAAATCTCCCAGTGAAAGGAACTCTTCTTCACTTATGGCCCACTCAAATTTGGCAAAAAAATCCTCGTCCATCATGAACTGTTCTTGCGGTGGACTGATGTTCTGCAAAGCACCGCCGGGTGGCTCTCGAGTTTGGTCACTTCCCACGAAGGTATTCCCTCCATTTGTTCGGGAGGGTACATTGGCTTTCGAGTAGGTACTCCCATCGGCTGTATCAGCGCCACGTACTTTGACACTAGTGTGGGGGTCAAATTCATCTCGCCACCACCAGACAGCGTCAAGGATCTGACTCAAAATCAAGCGACTACGGATCCGAAGAGCAGTGTATTCCGAGCCATCAGCCTTGTGGAATGCTTTGCTACTATTCCAGAGCTGGTTCAACACTGTGATTGTTTTGGCCGCTGTATCGGTCCTGTCAGTCGACATTTGTTTGGCCAGATTGATGGCAGTGAAAAATGAGGCACGAGCACGGCTAGTTTCCAGCCCGCTCGAGGCAACTTTGCTTTTGAGAATACGCAGGAGTGACATCGATGCAAGTAGTAGACCGAACCCGATTTGGATTGGCGCCATGGAGAGGAATCCCATCCTGTCTGTCAAGGCTTGGATATAGTCTATCAAGTTGCAAGCGGTGACTATGAGACGTGGGAGACATCCGCTAGAAACCGTTGTCTGCGTCTTGTAGAAGTGGAAACTCTGTATTGCCATCCGACAAAGGAGGAGATGATATCTTTCATCGTCTATAGCAGAGGACATACGTCGTCAGTGAGGTGAAGTGTCGGAAAGTTTGAGGGTAGAACATACCAGCTACGGCCTGCAGCTCAATGCCATTAAGCTGGTCTTCGTATGCTCGCAACAACTTATCCAAAGCCACCTCCTGGTCCTGCGACATGGAACGCACTCCATTTTCAAGAACAGCCTCACTACATTTTCCAACCAGCTCCTGGCATCTGAGCTTTTGAGCCAGCTCTGGAGCTATCATATCAAACAGCATCTGCCGTTGGGTAGGGTCCTGTGCCAAGCTGCCTAGATTGCGGGGTGATTGACCTTTGATGACACACGATCTACTCGATTGATCAGCACGGTTAATTTTGCAAGATGATGCTCGCTGCAAGACATAAATACCCACCGCTGGTACACAAGAACACAATGAGCCCAGAGTTCCGAGCGTCGGACCATATCCAGCTCTGATGGCGCTGGAATTTTCACTCGAGAAAACTCATGACTGGACATCGGGATATGGAAGCCGTTTTGCATAGCCACATGTAACAACATTCCACTCAGAGGAAATGTCACGTCCGGGCGATTTTCTTTCGGAAACGGCCATGTTAAAAGGAGCAACATGCCTTGAATCGTATACCACGGAGCGCAGGGCGACAAGACCGACATGAACGCCATCTCTGTGACCTCCTGAGCCAATGCTGTCTGCAATGTAGGGTTACCGCGATATGATCGACTACAAACGCCAATCACGGTCCAAAAGAGGAATGGTGACTGCCCGTAATAGGCATCCGGCCTGGTTTGCGCATCGAGAATGGGGAGAAATGAGGCATAGTGACGGAAAAATCTGATCGAAGTTAGAAACAAACCAAACAGATCATCCCGGAGTATGCTGTGGACAGAGATACATTTCGTATAAATCATCAATCTCCTCTCCGGTGACCGTAATACCCTTCAGAGACCGCGACTTTGTAGCGTCATTGCCCTGCATCATTGTACCCGGTGTGCAATTCGTAAGCTCAAAACGGTGCTCAGGATAAGATGATGATAAGCTCTGTGAAAGTTCTGATACAACACTTGAGTTCTGTCCAGCCGAGACTCCCATCCTCGATGGTGCCGGTAGTAGGGTAATGGACGGGTGAACGGTGGGCAAGTGCCGGGAAATCTGCAGTTGTTGGCGTAACTGCTCTTTCTCTCTTTCAAGTTCGTTCAATCGCCTATAAACGGGGATTCGTAAGGTGAATTCACTCCTTTCTGCTGGTTTGTGAATTCTTACCGACGCTTGTGTTCCCTCGTGAAGGCACCATTAATAGTGCATTTATAACCATATTTCTTGCAGCGGGAACACGGAGCAGTTTCGTTTCTCCAGACATCGCATTTGGACTATGGCGGTCAATTCAAGCTTTGAACTTATGGAAGAATAATCAAGACCTTTTGTTGACGGCACTGGGTGCACGCCTTTTTTCCTTTCTTGGGTACTACTCTGTATCTCATCTTAGCGTGCATCCAAGGACAGAATTGGATGTCATACTCTGTGTTGCCTGGGGCTTCAAGTTGATATTGAGACTCCATGCTAGCGGCAAAGCGGCACCGGTATTCTAGCCTGTTTCCCTTTGTCGCTTAAAGTGATCAAGTAGAAGAAGAAAGAGGTCTTGTGAAGCTCAATCCCGGTAACGGGATGATGACGAGCTTCTGATTGGCTGGATGGATGAATATGTCATGTGACGGGGGCCAAATGGCCTGGCACACCGCCTTGGCATATGCTGGCCGCCTTATTGCCGCCAATATATTCTTTTGCTTACCTAATGCATATCAAGGGCGAAACACATCGTTAGGGTCCTTCTAAGATTGACATGCATCAACCGTAGGACTATTGAGCAAATATGTATTATACTGTTCAATAGAAATTGATGCCCAGGTGATGAATAATGCCAGGACCTCAGGACCATATGTACAATTTTGATAGAAAGTCTTTCTAAGGTTGTTGGCTTGATACTTTGAATCCCATTCGGGTTGTTGAGTATGTATATATATGGAAATTGAGCACCCTTGGAAGTGGCTCACAATCTTTACTTTGAGCCTCTATTTTAAGTGAATGATGCATTGAAATGCTACCAGGTGCAGCAACCTTGGAAGTGTCATGACGCCAAAAGGTGCTGTAGAGTTGGCCAGTCGGAAAACCAACATAGAACCAACATAAACCTGAACTTTACAGCCCGAATTACCAGTCTTTCAAATTAACAAAACGCTACCGTATAATGGGGCATGAGTCTTTGTAAAGGCGACTTTGGGATAGTATAAAATGTTTTTGCCCAGCTCCTCATTGCCAGGAAATCTAAAGGACTCTGATGAACGAACTCGCGGCTAAACTAAAGGGCACACTTATGTGACTTGGGTTCGTTTCCATGGGTTCACACCTCGAGGGGATCATTCGGTGGGGGCACTACAGTACATCACAGATAGCCACCGTGCCAAATCACGTAATTTGGGACTAACCTTTGCTGTATGTGGTTGGTGTTCAGTTGCTGTTCGTCTGGAGCGTGGTCGATGGCGAGGCGGCAAAGCCGAAGCTCTACTGCGGATTATGACTGGCCATTTGGGTGTTCTCTGGCTGGGACTAACAGGGGCAACTGTAGCAGGTCATCTATGGAACGATTTCCAGAAGCTCGATGAATATTTGTCAACGACTAAAATTGGCAATTTAGTGTGACTCTAGCAGCTTCTCGTGACTACTTTAAGATCAGAGCAACTTCGAGTATGTTGTACAGAGTCTCCTCATCGTAGTCTAGACTCCTCTCCACGGAGTCAGGACTTGGTAATTGTGGTGATAAAGAGTATTTCCTTCTGGAAATTGGCAAATTTGGGGGTCTGTCACATCCCCCGCGAATTCAGCTCAATCAAAAAGAATGTTCCATCAGGCCTGGATTTAGCAGACAAACGCCACCACCACCGATGATAGGAGGCAATATGGAAAGAGCGCGATGCCTTCACCGTGACATCACTGCCTCCGAAGCCGAACTATATAGAACAACACAACGAGATCAGAAAATCAAACAGCAAATACCATTAATCCTCTGCATTTATCATGAGTTTCGATATTCCTACTGTCGCTGAAATCCAGCTCGCTGCTGAGAGCGGCCAGCGCATCACACCAGATGACGTGTCAGCCATCTCCCAGGCAGAGAGTGCGTTGACAGGGCATGGACCTGCGCGGGGCGGACCAGCTGGTGAAGGTCAACTTTGCTTTCTATAAGCAGAACAGGACTGATCGTCAATAGCAACGGCACAGAGTCTGTCAATGAGACAAATGAAATTTGAAGATAAGGTCAACGAGGTAGCGCGGAAACCATCAACTGAGATCTCGCTGGCAGATGCAGACGAAGTTCAAGCCACAGAGGTCAGTAGTGTTGGTAGAAATATATTACGAGTATGAAAACGTTAACACAAAGGGTTCCCTAGGGTCGAGCATTCAATCAACCGCCTGGCGTTGGCTATGTTTCCGCCCAGGTTCGGTCGATTGCCGAGAATAACGAAGCGTTAGGGCTTATTTCTGCTGCAAATGTCCCTGGATTCGTCACAAAAGACGAGGCAAGGAATGCGCAACATGCTGAAGCTTTGGCTTATGGCGGTCAAAACCCTCGAGGAGGAAGGGCAGCTCAGATTCAGGTAAGTGGGCCTTAAGACCTCCAATGATAGGTTCCTGACAGCCCTGCAGAGTGCAGCCGATAGAATCGATAATGCTCGACGAGGCAGCTTTGGCAGCCTTTAGCAATCCGTGCTGCAGTGTAAAATAGCTAATTTGAACATATCAAAGTATTAACAAATGAAATAATATATTCTACTACTGCCAGTTTAAAGATGACTGATGTCATGTGTGTTACAAAAATAGATCAAAAAGGTATTTGAGAGCTCAATTTGAAGTGTCCGATTATCATCCCTGGGGCTATCATCCATTTTAAGAGTAATTATCCGTAATAGGGGGCCAAAAGTTCCCTGTCCCGCTATTTTGGTTGCCTTGGATGCACAGAGCATGTTGCCAAGACGATCGACGAGTTTTACGGTAAAGCTGTGGGAATAATTGTCCGACGTAACATTTTACAGGAATTTACAAATACTTATACCAATTAGCGGGGTATCACAGTCGCAGCTTGTTAGGAACTGGTTTCTGCACGTTGATCAATCACAATGCAGAGGCAAAGCGAGTTATCCAGCTTCACACTTCTCGACTCTTCTTTCTCCGAGAAAACAATCATAGACAAGCTTCACGATCATGGAGCCATGATTGAACAAAACCCTTTGGTGATCCACTACGAGCGGTGCCAACCGCCAGCAGATGCACCGGACGAACCTCTCAACGTCTGGTATACACTCACCGACCGTCTCGATTACCTCCCTAGAGGTTTACTCCAAGGTCGAATCCGTTATTTGGCAAGCTTCCGTAACACACCCCGTGGTCTGCAAACTCATATATATGCTCCTCTGGGGGTTCACATTCGGAATGAATGGAGTGTCTACTCCAATCGGACGGGGGCGGAAGCTGAGCCCGAGCTGAAAGATAAGCCAGAAGGATTGTATCTCCGGGAGAAAGTTGAATTACAGTGTCCGTTGGGTACATCATTCTTTGTGCGTCGAAACATTGAGAAATCTCACTCGACATTAGTGGCGCGACTTGTGGCTAGGACTAATGTCAATAATGACTTGGAGGGGTAAAAGGGCTCCCTGGCGGGGACAATTAATTGCAATTATTTGTCATTGCCTTGCAGCTCTCAGGCCTGCGTGAACCAATAAATTCATAGTCAGCAGAGGTTTTAAATTCAATTTGGAATAAAGTGGAATTCAAGTGGATTCTTTTCGTTTTTTCATTTGTAGGGAAACTAAAAGACTGGAGCTCAACAAAATTCTTGTGTTGTAGTAATGACGCAACGGGTGTTTCTCATGTACTGGGTACTTCGCTCACCGACATTGGTATATAGAATGAATAAGTAGTTTTGACTTGACAAATCATTGAAAAGCTCAAAAACAATAGCCTATTCTTACATATGTAATTAAATCAAAAAAATATATATATCATATTGTACATTGGAGCCAGGGTTGAGGGAGATTATCTGTCCTTAAATACCTTCCCTTCCCTCCTCCCGAAGGTCCTCATATCCCAAGTACCTTGCGAGAATCAAACTATTCAATATGCCTCTTTCCGGACACTGCCTTTGCAAAGCCGTCACGTACACCGTGGACGTTGAAGCTCCTTTGATCACTGCTTATGATCACTGTGACGACTGCCAGCGCCAAACTGGCTCTACCTATTGTTAGTCCTCGCAATACCTGGAACTTTACCTCCAATATTGAATGGCAATTGTTGACTCTTTGATAGCTCTGGTTACTGTTGTTCCTAAGGACAAGCTGACCATCAAGGGACCTACCAAGAGCTGGGCTGGCAAGGGCTCCTCCGGCCATGCTGTCCACCGTATTTTCTGTTCTGAGTGTGGCTCCCCGATCGCCCATGATCCAGATGCCGCTCCCGAGATCATCGCTCTCAAGGCTGGTACCCTGGACACTGAGATCAAGAAGAACCTGAAGCCCGTAAGCATAACCGTTGGAATTTGGGATTTTAGATCATGGATTTCGCTGACACATTTGTTACAGGACACTGAGATCTGGACTGTCAGCAAGCTTCCCTTCTGTCAGGAATCTCTTGCCCACCCCTTCAAGCACATGCCTGAGTAAGCGCTAAGGCTGGAAGAAAGGAAAGGGTTTATAATGATTTATTACGAACAACAATAAAGTCCAATATGACGTGCATTGATAATCCAATCAAAACATTCACATTATATATGTTGTATGTCCTTGTTGTAGTCCAAACACACTGCTTATCCGAAGTAATCTCGGTGCATTCAGGTGAGACCAAGTGTGCGTTTGGCTGTGTCTTGGCAGCTTATGCCTAAAACAAAGGTTAAGAAATAGGTATGTATATCCCCCGAATACGATCTTAATAAACCAACTTATGCCATTGTTTTAGAATTGTAACCCATCCAGATTTATTTTGCTCATAAGCTAGTCTTGTCTTGAAATATGTCTTCTGGTATTTTGTTTATCCGCGACTCACGGACTGATGCGAATTATGAAATCCCAATCTATCGAAATGCTATCCGCGCGACTGATTTGCAACATATCCAGGCAGACTCGGTTGGAAGTAACCGCGCCGACCAAGTTGCTCATGGATTACGCGTCCATGATCCAGGCTTGCAAAATACTGCGGTGACAGATTCGGCTATCAGCTTTTCGTGAGTATCACACAGTGACATTGCTGGGTTGGCTTATTTATTTTCAGTGACCATGAGCGCGGCCTACTCCTGTATCGCGGATATACCTTGGAGCAGCTTTGGGGAGCAGAATTTGAAGAAATGCTGTATCTGCTATTGTGGGCGAGATACCCAACAGAGAGTCAACGCGAAGAGCTCCGCCACCAGCTGGCACAACATATGCAAGAGGTGCCCGATGTCGTGCGCCAGAGCATTTTGAATATTCCGTAAGTTTACTTTATCAAATACGCCTTCTCCGTTGACAATACTTGGAAATCCTCAGTAACTAACTATCTGTGCAGACGCACAACAAGTCCACTACCTCTAATTCTCGTGGGCCTTTCAGCATACCTAGCCTGCCTACCTGAAATTATCCCCGCATCTGGAAACGCGACACTTTACCAAAATGACTTAACACGAGCCGATCGAGTTATTCTCCAAACGATAGCGGCTTATGCTGTGGTCTTCGGGGTCGTTCGCTGCCACCGACTCGGCATTGCCTGCAGACCCCCATCCCTCAACCAGACATATTATGAAAATTTCTTCACAATGGCCGGTCTCATAGATCCCCAAACAAACGCCCCAGATCCTGTACGAGTTTCTTGTTTCCGTCGTTTTGGAAACCTCAATGCCGAGCACGGGATGGCCTTATCGGTTTTCACAGCACTTGTGACAGCCTCATCTTTGACAGACCCAGTATCTTGTTTGATAGCAGCTATAAGCGCAGCCCATGGGCCCTTGCACTTTGGAGCTACGGAGTCTGCCCAGCGCGCTATACGTGAAATAGGAGAGCCAAAGAACGTCCCAGCTTTTATGGATGAAATAAAAACGGGCAAACAAAAGTTATTCGGCTATGGCCATCGCACGTACAAAGGAATGGATCCGCGCGTGCGACCCATCCAGAGCATTCTCAAGGATTTGACCGGTGTGCATCAACCCTTACTGCAAATTGCCGAAGCGATTGAGAACGCAGCGGAAAAAGATGATTACTTTCATAGTAGGGATTTGTATCCTAACGCGGACTTTTACGGGAACTTTGTTTTTACTGGAATGTAGGCCGTCATACTGCGCAAAGTCTGAGTATCATGTATGATATGCTGATGCTTGGCAGTGGATTTGAGCCGGATATCATTCCGGCGGCTATGCTAGCTCATCGAATTATTGGCATCATGGCACATTGGAGAGAGTATACGGGTATGTGTGAAATATGCCGATGCCTCAGTGACCTCTTGACTGACAAAGGCGCAGTTAATAGGGGTAAACTTTTCCGACCTACTCATCTCTACACGGGTCACGCTGAGCCAACATTGAATCCTGTTGCCAAAATTTAGGTTAAACTCCTCCTTGCCTTTTCAGTAATGAATTGTGTCAAATTAGTGAGATACATGGATTATGGGAAGACTACTCTAGTATTCAGTATGTCTAGGTAGAAATGACCCGAGCGGGATTAAACTGAGGCTTGGAAGGTGACAGTAGAAATATGTTGAACTATCCGTGGAGTCTCTTTGAGTCTTAAAGATTGCTCTAACAACTTATCTGATATCGCGATTTGAAGCTAAGGTGATTTCAACATGGCCAATCAAGAAGTTATTCAGCCAATGCTGCGCCAAGATGGTGCAGTAAATGAATCAACACATTTGCTGGATACTGCGCCTCCCAACGAGCCTTACTCCGAGTTCACGTCTGCCCAAAAACGCGTCATTATTTTAACTGCAGCTCTGGCATCGAGCTTTTCACCTCTATCTGCTAATATCTACTACCCTGAGTTGGTTTCAATCGCGAAAGACTTGCAAGTCGGCGCCTCTCAAATCAATTTGACGATCACTACATACATGGTATGAATATGGACACTTTAGAGAGAGGAACTATTTCATATTACTGACAGCTGGCACAAAGATATGTCAAGGTCTCGCTCCGATACTAACAGGATCATTTGCAGACCAGGCAGGTCGTAGACCAGCATATATTGTTTGCTTTGCGATATATATCTTCGGCAACATTGCACTTGCTTTACAGCACAGTTTCCCCGCATTGCTCGCTCTTCGTGCTCTCCAAAGCTGTAGCAGTAGTGGAACTGTGGCCCTTGCGTCTGCAGTGGCGGCCGATATCATCACTTCTACTGAAAGAGGCTTGTCTATGGGAATCACATCACTAGGAAAAATCCTAGCTCCATCTATTGGTCCAATCCTGGGAGGTGTTTTGAGTAAATATTTTGGCTGGCAAGCAATCTTTTGGTTTCTTGCAATCGCAGCTGGGACAATTTGTGTGCCTCTACTGTGTTTCTTTCCCGAAACCTGCCGTCGCATTGTCGGCAATGGATCTAGTCCCCTGGTAGGATGGAATAGATCAATGCGGAATTACTTGCAGAATCCCACTTCAAGTACCGCAATATCTTCCAGTGTGCTGAGGTGTCGCGTGAAAATCCCAAATCCATGCTCAACTCTACGTCTGCTTACCCACCGACCTGTGGGACTGGTACTTTTAGCAAATGGGATGATCTTTAGCAGCTACTACGCCATCACAGCTGGAATTCCAGCCCTATCCAAAAAATAATGTGATCTCGACGATCTGGGCATTGGATTTTGCTTTATCCCCGCGGGTTTGGGCTCCTTATTGAGTGCGACTGTTAATGCAGTTTTAGTTGACTGGAACTATCGGCGAGTCCGAGGTGATGTAGGTCAAACGACACACAGAAACCAGAAGCAGAACATCATTGAATTTTCTATTGAGAAAGCAAGGTTGCAAATTGGATTGCCAATGGCAGTATGCTGCTTCCAGAAACGAGAATCTGGGGACGTATGAGCTGACTCTTCTTTCCTCTTTTAGATACTTGCATGCACTTCGATTGCCATATAAGGTGTGCTCATGCCTCTGGAACCACCCCTGTTCGTCGCCACTGTTGGTCATTTTCGTAATTTGCTTCTGTATTACGGGGGCTTACAGCGTGATGAACATATTGATTTTGGATCTGTACTACGATACGCCCGCCACCGCAATGGCTGCCAGTAATCTAGTCCGGTGTTTCTTGGGCGCTGGTGCTGCAGCTGTGGTGAATCTCCTAATCAACAATTTTGGTATGCAATGGACGTACGGTCTCGTAGCAGGAGCAATGGCCTTAGTGACTTCCCTTCTAATCGTCGTTTACTCGAAGGGCTGGCAATGGCACAAGAAGCAAGCGGATGTTGATACACAACAGCAAACTATACACGAGGAACCGTAGTATTCTGCAGAGGCACATACCTCTATAAATCAATGAATCTAGGGCAACTTGATTTATCTTGGCTCTCATCCCCTCGCAGTCCTGTGAGCACATTGTTCAATTACATTAGAGCTCAATATGGTTTCATTTATTTGGATGTGTTACTTTACTTTTACAACAACTGCGCACGTCCTCATTTGGCCTACCATAATTGGCCATCGGCTTCATGTACGGTACCCTGGGGGTCAATGGATCCGTCCAGGGATGGAGTTGGATATCCGAGGTATTCTCAAACTCTCGTCATGAAAGCAATTACTTACAATTAGCAAGAAACTACCATACCGCCAGAGATTGGTACCCTTGACCTTGAATGCAGCAAAAAATATATAGTCTTCTTCATCGATGTTGATGTTATCTTACCTGGAACAAACATCCAGTCAGTCATTTTACATTGGTACCATTCAAACCTTTCGATGGATTGCACAAGGACCCATCATCCTTTTTTCATCATTCCAAGTGAAGGCCATGAGGATGACAGTCATGCTGCAACTTCGTACATAGCCCCTCGTGCACCCCCAAATACCCATCACCGTTACGTCTTTCTCCTTTTTGCGCAACATTCTCAGTATGAATTTCCTGAATGCTTCGCACATGTGTTCCCAGAGACTGTTAGCGCCCGGTCCGGCTTTGATATCAGAAAGTTTGTTCAAGTCACAGGGCTTGATCCACCCATTGCGATAAATTATTTCTTCGGCCGACATGAACCGGCCGACGGAGAGTCAACCACTGTGCCTCTCACTGCAACGACAACATCCTTCTATTCTGTGAATTGTCCTACGAGCGCAACTAGTTTGTTAAACTGAATGAAGCTCGATGGAGGAAATGAAATTCTTGGCTAGATCCAATTCATGTGCACCCAGATTGAGCAAATCCAGAGCATACTCGGTTCTCATGCTTTCATGACACTAGTTTACACAGGAGGTTTAGGATTTTTCGCCCATGGAGGCGATTGATAAAGTTGAGAAATAATATTCAAATGGTCTCTGAGATTTCTACACTCAAACCCAAGATGGAAGATGAATGAAGGAAAAGAAGGGCGTTGTACATCTCTTGATGAAAATTGCTGTATTTCAACTCTGTTTCCATCATATTCAATCATGTTTTTTTTCGGCACCCTTGTTTGCATACTCTTCGTGTTGAAATCATGGGATACCCTGTTCGACCTTTTGTTCGAGGCATTCTTATGATCTATTGATGATGATGATAGTGCCATGTACAGGCCGCAAACCCTCAAAGCGGGCTGGGGTCTAGCCCCAGTTGTGACCGAGCAAGTGATGACTAGAACTAGTCGGGCTGGGCTTGGTAGTGAAGAGATTAACTGAGGTTCTAAGACAAGGCAGCTTTATGTGTGCTACATAGTGCCAATTTTCCAAGGTTCATAAGTCCTAGTTATCAGTAGGATGTTCCACAATGGAAAACAACATCTAGCCCAACCGCATGTTGTTGAGTCTTTATATTCTTAGCTTTTCTCCGCTCGCAGCTCATGAAATGGCATAGTTCGTTGTGAAGTATCAACTGCGACTAGCCATGTGGGACATTGTGGATTGAGGTCTAGGCAAGAGGTTGGATTTCATCGAACCCGTCCCCAACAAAATAAAGGCTAACATGCTGATGTAGGGCAGTTTTTAAAGTTATATAAAACTTGATAAATTCTAGCTAGCATGATTCTTCTCATAGAACATCTAGATAGTGTGTTCACTCGGTATTCCGCATGTATATATTCACGGGCTCAATTGCACCAATATCCTTGCCCTGTTTCCCCTGGGCAAATTCATGCTTCTACTAGTTTAACGTAAGCTCTAAAGAAAATCAAGCTTTTCTGCTTTCGCATTATATTTACGACCCTCCTGAATCATGGCCTTGATATTCATAGGTATGTGATCCAAAACTGAACTCGACCGACAAGGATCATGACCGTTGACACAAGGTGTAATTGGAGCACCATGATCAATGTGCATACGTGCATGGCTGTGGAGTAAAATCGATATCAGCAACAGCCATGACAATCAACATTTTGCGTTGCCAGTAAGCACATATCGTCCGTCGCCAGCTGACATTGATATCAATAACATATCAAATGAAATTCAATAGTTTGATTTTATACATGAGAATGCTAGGTGAAATCTGAAGCATCAATCAATGTGTTCCTTTCCCCCGCATCGTTGTTAGAGATCATGCTTGTTACTTCATGCTTTCCTACTCAGTACTCACATTCGATGATTTTATAAATCACTCAAATAGGGATTCCAAGACGGTATCAGGCGTAATGGCCTGTTTGACACCTTTGAATTCAAAATACCATCCGAAGGAGGCTACTTGGGCCCTGGAGTCCCTGATACGAAGACAATCAGACCGCACAGTTGAGGAAATTGATGCAAGGGTCAGAGATATAAAGTTATCGATCCCTGAAGCGCCAAGGTTAGCATAAGCTACAAAGAAGGTACTTACGGGCGATGACCAAATGTGGGTAGGACGAAAGTATTTGTCAGAGTTCACGATCTAGATGTAACTTATCTGTTTTGGAAGTTGTTGCAAAAGGCACTTGTCGAAATGTGGGTAGACACTGCCCTGTTTTCCAATCAGCGCACGAGTGCAATCAAAAGTCGTGCGATATGTTTGTTGGACAGTGAGAATTCTCATATCCCGAGAAGGGGCAAGTTGTCTTGAGCTTGGGGTACAAAAGCCCCTACAGAACCCAAGCTCAGAGAAGGATCATACTCATTGTTTGCGAGGCTCCAGGGACGCAGCTTGGCGTTTCTTTTCATCCAATAAATCGGCAAATCGATGAGCGAAACCAAGACACAGGGTTCTCCCCAGTCGAACGGTCAAATACTTCCAAATCAAAAGCTCCGCACAACCTGCAACGCCTGTCAGCAAGCAAAGATACGATGCAGCCACTCTCACCCATGCGATCGTTGCGTAAGTCATGGGTCCGAGTGCGTCTACTCGATCTCGCAACCACTGGGTCGGCCGGCCAAGAAGAAGGGAAACCGGCCGACTGCAGGGGTGCAGACGAGCAGAGCTGGGGCGGAGGCAGGGGACCGTCCGAGGGGGCAGAATGCGACAAGGCCTCCGAGGCCCGCGCTGGCATCGATGAGACGCCGGATAGCCAGAAGAATCAGACCCCAGTCGAGTTTTGAGGAAAGGGGAGAGTCGCGAAGGGGCGATTGTGGCACCGAGGTCACACTTCCGGAGAGTAACGAGGTGCCAATACTCACAGAAGAGATTCCAAGTAAGCACGGACCTATTCCAGTCGTATAAAGCCTTAGAAGTGTCGATAGATGACAGTTGGATTTGGCATCTATAGTTCCATCCAGAGATCGGATCCAGGACCAGGAGATTACCAACTTTGACGCGGGAGCCATCGATACAATCCTGGATATCGACGGCACATCTGGATTCCCGTTTAATCTCCCCAACCTTTCCGATTTCCAAGAGGGTCCCCAAAGTCCAGGGCTCGGGTTTAACTTTTGCATACAGAATTACACTCCCTCCTTCGGTTTGATATCCGACGAGGCTCCCATGCACCAACCCGTGGATGGAGATCCAAGTTCTCTCCGCATAGCTGCGCCGGAAATCTATTCCCGGTCACCCTTTAAATTTGATGCGATTTATCCTTTTTGCCTTGCACCGGACGCAAGACAGGTCTCAGGAACAATCCAGGGACCGTGGCGAATCATGGAATTGCCTTCCAATGAAGTCGCCCACGACCAACTGGACAGCAGTTCCGGTCAATCTCCTTCACCGGAAGAGATTGATTATGAGTCTCTGTCGGAAGATTCATCTTCCACTCGCTGTGACTGCTTTAACTAAGCGCTCGGCAAGGTTGCTCGGGTATGGAGGTAGTATGGTTCACAATGTATTGCTTCATCTGAGGGGGGGGTCTCAATCAACCGAAGGGTAGGTTGGCGTTCGTCACATGCCCTCCTGTTTGTCTGCCATTAATTCTTGTCGGCCGATTTCGCCATCAACCTTCACAGGCCTTACCTCCAAGCTGGCTCCTGGCCATAACTGATGAGACAAAGTAGCGGCTGCCGCCGATTCTTCGGCACATCGAATAGTCGCTGGTGGGACAATCTATCTATGCAAATAGTTAAAAGCTTAATGAATCGGGAACCTCTTGAATCTCTGGAATTGTCCACCATACCATGCCAGCAGACGTATGTGTCATATGTAACTCACATAGTTTTGGTAGTTTTGTCTATTCGAGGGACTTGCTCTCGCATATCGAAACAACCAACCCGTGGGAGTTTGCGGAAATTTATCTGTATCCTGGATTTTCCGTGGAAGCCCACCTTCGAACAAAATCCCGCCGATGCTCCACTTGACCTTATCGATATCCTCTTGGAAGCCAGAACGGCTAGGGGGATTAAACTGAAACAAAAACGAGCCGTGGATGTCCAGAGTTGCATCGATGGTTCCTGAGGTTGACATGAAAGATCGCAGTCTTGTTGGCAACGGCCTAATAAATCACCGAGTTGGAATATAATGGTGCAACTCTGCCGAAAGAGTTGACCTACTGGATTCGTGTGACGGGGATTCGTAAGGGGGAGGCATCACACAAAAAGGCCAATCTCCCCGATCCGGTGTTACACTTGAGAAAAGGTGATATGTCAGCTGGTCTTTCACGGGAGGTTTGAACAATGAAATCACTAGTAATGTTGACTGTCATTTTAGGATGCTGTTCAATCGGTATCATTCAAAAAGATTGTGGTTGGCCATCTTGTGCAATGCTAATACTTGGTAGGAACACTACACTTCGCCGGAGACCAGTTCTCGCTCGTCATGCATTTCACAGCCAAGCCGAATATAGAATGAAAAGTACCATCCTTTTGCGAGACCATTCAGTTAGATCGAACTATTGTCTCCATATGTATCTGCGACGCGATCCGAGAGATTTGGATCATTGGCGGTGGAAGTGTTGGAGTATTTAACACCATCCTCTGGTAATACCTTCTTGATAGGATTTGCACAGTTCCTATTAAATTCCAGCGACATCTGCATTTCATTTCCTCTACTCCTTTCTGTGCACAAAATGATCATTCAATGTTAGGACTATATGAAAAGCGATAGGTATATGAGCCAAGATAATTTCGAAGAGCAATAACATGAATAGTTTTCGGATTCCTACCTGTTGAGGACTCGGCGAACGCTGTTGAGATTGCCGATTGACAACTAGCACAAAAGACCACATGATGGCCAAAGGATGGACATGAAGCTAGAGGTACATTATACCATTGATCGAAAATTAGCTTCAATGCAGCAAATGGAATAAGGATTCCACGCCAATCTGACGTGAGATATATCAGCGCCCACTAGCGAGTTTTGAATCAGACCGAGGGTCTTAGATGACTACCATCGATAGACCAGCAGGCGTGTGTTAGAAACATGCACAACATGTTTCAACCAGACAGATGGGCTAGACCAAGAGATGTATTTTCAATATATTCAATTAAGTGTTATAGAGATACTCACATAAATGGTACCCGAAAATCACACTGCAGAACATATAGTCAAATCGCTTTTCCAAGGTGCCGAGGTCCATTCTCCCAATACACCATTTTTCTATTGCAATTTGATCAACTCGAACCGATCCATCTTCGGAGAAAAAAAGTCTAGCGAGGCCAAGGCTTCTCAAATATCCCAGTCCACTGGGCCCAGCCAATTACTTTTCCTTCAATAGCCCGCTTGATGTCTTTTTTGCTAGTCTTTTCGGGAGCTTGGAACTTTAATGACTCGCTGAGAGCCACAATAGTGAAAACGTAGCGATGTTTCCCATGTCCAAGGGGTGCACCAGCGCCGATATAGGGCAATCCAAGGATATTGGGCACAAAGCGCCACCCGGAAACGGTTTGACGAGATATCTTGGCATGTTCACCAGGCGCGACATCTTTGGGTCCAGCCTTAGTGGTTGAGGCTGGTATCGCCCACAAGAAGCCGTGGTCGATGACAGAAAATGGGATTGGCGCATCAAGATCCTCGCAGAGCAGTATGTATTCCATGACTTCTTGGCGGGAATTGGGAGCGGTCCAGCGTAGGTCAGGAAGGGCACCTCTGCCATCTTCGGCTTTGCAAGTGCAGTCGAGAGGTAGTTTTGATCCTGATGGGCCAACTTCAGTAGCTTCAAGGGTCATATTTGGCTCCCGAAGGTCATTGAAGGCCGGGCAATGGATGATCTGGTATGAATCATGACCGCGAATAGGGTACAGCAACCGACAGAGGATGAATTCGAGATAATGTAAGATTGCCATGGTTGAAAGAGAGAATAGCATGTAGCGTTACTCATTTTATATGAAAGAGAATGGGAAAATTCCTCATGATGTTGAAGTTTGAACTAAATGCGGCTTGATTGGGAAGTTGCCCGGGACCGGCCCGGACTCGGCAAACAGAGCTGAACTTCATGAGCTTTTTAGCGCATATGGTTGGTTAATTCGTTGGACACCGGAAAGAGAGACACGAATCGGAGATATGAATGCTCTCCGGTATTAAGCACTAGGCACGGGTCAATATTTGAAACCCTTTCGGCGTGATTAGAGCAGGTGTTCGTCTCAAGGGTTCGTGTGTACCCCGAGATCTCTACTCCTGGCTTGCATACTTCGATACTATATTGTGTAGCATCAGAAGTTTAGGAAGGCTCGTTCTCAGATCGAGCTGGGGATCGTGGAAGATCTCCTTTGGCCGGTATGATTCCTCTTTCAAGCCTTGGAAATAACTATTGTGGTCATGTCTCAGCATTGACTTCTAGCCTTGACTCACCATAAAGTTGAGAGAGAAATATTTGACGAAGTGATAGGCAAAGAGACTACTTTCGGATGAACTATTGAGATTTGACAGTATCATGGTTGGATGTAAGAATGTACCCAGTTACGATGCAACAACACTGGCATAGCCATTGAACTCCCCTTTCTCCTGGAGAATAATCGGAATCTCATCTTCGGCCAAGGATGCAAATGTCTCCTTCTCCAGGGGCGCCCATCCAAGTTTCCGAAGCCTATTAGCCTTATTCCTCGCGTTTGAGCCTACCACAACCCCCGAGAAACTGCCAAACAAATCTCCATAGTTCTCTTCAGGAATAGTCTTTGGTGTAGACTGGCCAATCTTTCCCGCGTTCTTCAAGATCCGACCAATCTCAGCCGCGCATTGACCCCAAGAAAGTTCCTGGCCATTTTCACAGAAAAAGTATGGGTTTTTTGCAACTTCGTCGATGGGCGTAGACTCCATCCAGTGTAATAAGACCATATATCCACGTGCCAAGTCTTTCACGTGGATCTGGTTCCAAACCGAAAGACCATTGCCGATCTGTCCCGCATATCCATGCTTGATAGAGTACCGGGCGAGAGTGGGCAGCTGGATGGAGAGACGATTTTCCCGAGTGTTTACACCGTATATGACAGGTGGGATCATGATAGCCATTTTCGCATGTGCAGCGAGTTCCTGGCGTGCGTGGACAATGGCGAGATCGATCAGGCGATGGGGAGCGGAATCAGGTAGGGAATCGATTTGGAAGGGTTTCTCGTCGTCAAACACGGTATCGCTCTTGTATTCTCCTGCGGATGTGTCTGCCACCAGACTGGCCCCACTGTTATGGATGTAGATGGTATGTAGTCCCATCTGGCCCCGTTGTCTGACGCCATCAAGGATTGCTTGCACAGATGGAAGGTGATCTGCAGTCGCGGTGTGGAATATGATATCGCTCATAGCCACCTGGGTTTTGATGACTGAGGCATCATCCAGGGTACCAATGACTGCTTTGACGCCTAACTTGGCGAAGTCGGCAACGGCTGATTCTCGGCGGACGAGGGTGGTGACATTGTAGTCTGTTGTGAGAAGCAGATCAATGATCTCGCCGCCAATAAAGCCGGGACCGAGGAGAAAAACAGAACTGGGCATATCGAAGGGATAAACTTCAATGAGTTGGTGTGCGAGAGAACATGACGGGCTCGGCTCGACAAATACAAATATATAAATGAGTACAAGTTGACATCAGCAAGATTTGTAAGACATTGCTGCAAACTCAGCACACCTCCATGGATGATATCTCTTTGAACATGTAATCATGATTATGTCGCCGAGAAGAACAGGTAGGAAAGAAAAAGCCTCATATGCGCGAGATGGCGGGTTGGTTTGTATCGGGGATGAATTGCGCCGAGCAAGACAGGAAAATATTTTGGCCTTTACGTCCTTCTGGTAGGAATCAACCCAACTGGAAATTATAGTGTAATGGTGATTTGAAAGCAGTCGATGAGGTTGCAAAAGGTGGATATAAAAGTCGAGAAATGAAAGGAAGGTCGAAGCGGTCTCTGTAGGGTAAGCGGAGTCCGATCATTTTGAAGAGAGACTTGATTCACTTTCTCTAATTTGAATTGTCTCTGTAGTTTAATTCTATCAATTTTCCTATATATACATGCATACATATTTAACGTACATGTCATTATATTCAAATAGTATAGAAATTGACGATTCTCATAGATCGCGAAATAAGGAATTTCCTAAAAGGGCGCAGATCTTGTCGATCAGTGACATCATGAAATTGCCGTATTTCCGTTACTTCCGCCCGCATCCGTTTGTGCCTGGAATTCTCCAAGGGCTGGGGGAATTTTTGACAATTCCCATCATTCCCTTATGTTATCCTCTGTATTTGGCGCCTTTCAATCACCATCACCCTCGGACGGTGTACCGCAGCGGCCACCACGTTATGTCGGAGAGGATACTACCCCAACCAGCGGACGGGAGATCCTTGGTTGGTATTCATATGGAATTGCGGCCGAAGTCTTCGCGGTTTGTGGCGTAGGTACGTGACAACAGGCCGGATTTTTTGATAATAAACAAGTCATACTTATCCTGTTTTTCTCAGGATCTTTTCTACCTCTTACCCTTGAGCAATTAGCCCGCGAACGAGGCACCCTTCAAACGAGCCGTCTGCCCTGCACTGGACCATCCGCAGGAAACAGCACAAACAATGAAAATGGCCAATGTGTTGTTCCACTCTTTGGCCTGGAGATCAACACGGCTAGTTTCGCCATGTATACCTTCTCGCTGGCAGTGCTTATCCAGGCACTGACTTTGATATCCTTCAGTGCGTTGGCGGATTATGGTATGATTGCAAAAATTCTAGACTGAAATATACCACGGTCGACCAAATTGGGCATGTAAATTAACGGGATCCCGCTCGCATATACAGAGAACAACCGCAAAACATTACTGATGGTATTCGGATTTGCTGGATCGCTTGCTAGCATGTTATTTGTTTTCATCGCCCCGCCCGTTTTCATTCTCGGTTCAATATTGGTCATTGTCAGTGTGACTTGTCTTGGTTCCTCATTCGTCGTTCTGAATTCTTTCCTGCCTGTGCTGGTCGCCAATGATCCTTCTCTCCAATACGGCAAACCGAATGAAGGGGCAGAACTGTCAAGCTTCAACCGCGAGGAGAATGATTCAGAGTGGAATGCATGGGGTGATGATGACAACGATAGTTTGGATGGGCTGCATACTTCGGGTCAACCCGATCGCTCTCCGGAAGATGGTAAGGGAGCACGCACTGCTCCCTCATCTTCGCCGGAGCTGCAGCTATCCACCAAAATATCCTCCAGGGGCATTGGTCTTGGATATTGCGCAGCGGTGTTTGTGCAAATCATCAGCATCATCATGCTGATTACCTTATCGAAAACTTTCCTTGGAAAGGTATCAGCAACGCTTCCCATGCGCTTCGTATTGCTCCTGGTCGGCATTTGGTGGGGCTCATTCACTTTCGTAACTCGCCATTTGTTGAAGACTCGGCCGGGCCCTCCTTTGGATGTCTCCACCGAAGGTACTGCGCGGTGGCGGGCTTGGCTCCGACTGATGGGTTTTGCATGGAAATCTCTCTGGAACACAGTTAAAATAGTGATGAAATTGCGAGAAGTTCTCATCTTTCTCGTTGCATGGTTCCTTCTTTCAGATGCAATGGCGACCGTCTCTGGGACGGCGATACTTTTTGCGCGCACGGAACTTCGATTAAGCACGCCACTGGTCGGACTCCTCTCGATTACCGCCACGGTGTCAGGGATGATGGGCGCGTTTTTGTGGCCACACGTGTCTCGACACTTTGGCCTGCAATCCAATCACACCATAATCTTGTGCATTGTCCTTTTTGAGTTGATTCCGTTATATGGTTTGCTCGCCTATATTCCCTTCATCAAAAACTGGGGGGTAATAGGGTTGCAACAGCCATGGGAGATCTTCCCGCTAGCCATCGTCCATGGCATTGTGTCGGGTGGGCTAGCATCATACTGTCGATCATTTTTCGGACTCTTAATTCCTCCCGGGAGCGAGGCTGCCTTCTACGCTTTGTATGCTGCTACTGACAAGGGAAGCTCATTTATTGGGCCAGCTATTGTGGGTGTACTAGTTGATGCTACCGGGCAAGTCCGGAGTGGCTTTTTCTTTATTGCAATTCTTATAATTTTGCCCATTCCACTGGTGTGGATGGTCAACGCTGACAAAGGTCGAAGTGAAGGTTTAGCGATGGCTGAGACCCTAAACAAGTCACATGAGGGAGAAGAGGAGGCGGAGGGGCTTTTGGCGGGTCATCGATGAAACAAAATTAGAATTAAGACTTGAGAGAGAATGTTTTATGATTCACGGTGTCGAAATATTACGAATATGAATGATGCATAAATTTCTATCAATGGGGGCGAAGAAAAGAAATTCCATGGTCTGGGCGGACTAGTATAAAGGGAAATTTAGATATAGAGAAAATATCATGGAAATACAAGTGAGTCAGCTTCAATCAAAAAAAAAAGAAAAAACTAATTCAGACAAGGTTAATACCAAGCCTTATGCAAAGAGAGACATTAATGGCGAATGGTCTATTATAGCTAGGCAGATCAGATTTTGTTTGCTTGAAGGGTCTCATTTTTTCGAACCAAAGGGAGTTAGTACACCTCGTAAAGGGCACTAACTCACCCAAAATAGAACAGAGCCTCGGAATTTTGGCCCATTCTAAATTTTATGTTACATTGGATTCCATTTTGTTGGATCCTGTCCCAAGAGTCAAGCCTTTTTCTAGTTGATATTTGAACAGCAGTCGGAAAACACGGGTTGGCCTGATCTATCCGTGTGGGGAGAGAGGATTGCTCATTTCCAATGAAAAGTCACTATTGGAAAAAGGGAAGCCTACCGGGCACAAAATTGACCAATGTTAAAGAGCAAACGGTCGCACAGTTTCCACTAAGTGGATACTAAGCCCTGATCAAGGGTCCTCCAGGGTCTTCGAGGCTTGGTTCACTGCAGCCTAGAAAAATAGGACCCCATTCTGGGTGTAAGACCCTCCATATTAGAGGCATTTTAGAGGCATTTCACGCAGGACTAAGACCCTTATTGGGAATTTGCTACGAGACAAGGCTTCTTCGTTTGGTAGCTTAGCCTCATCACAGAAAAAAATATATAACATTCCATAATCCACCCCCTCCCCCTTTCGTGAAAATTCGTTGAGACAATTTACCCTTCATCACATGACGACATACCAATAACATTTCGAGATAAAAATGCTCGCCAGCGTTTTCTTCTCTTCTCTACTATTAATCGCTGGCGCACAGCCATTTGAGCGAGGTCTCACCGTTGAACCAGTGACAGACTGCTCTCAGCTCCCAGCATATAACGATGATACAAAGATAGCCGGCCCTTGGACAGTCAATATCGATTCATGTTACAATGGGACTGCAGCACATGGCAGATGTGCCATCGAGGGTTTCGGATCTAGCTCTGATGTCACACGGGAGCGAGGCGACAAGGGAAATATAATCGAGCATGGATTTGTGAGTCGCCGACCTATTCAACAAATGAACATGAATTCATGAGATGAGTCCTAACGATCAACCAGATCACAATCGTCAGCAACAGCAACAACGTCAAAACCCAATTACGCTGCAACGGCGCCCTCAACGCAATTGAAGCTTACGTCCCCTCGGGTCATGGCCCCCTTGACTGGCACGCCCTCGGTATCAATCACCACCCTAGCACCGGTCGGCTCGTCTGGGGCAGGGACGCCGAGCCTGTACAAGCATACAGACATCATATTCGCGGTCAACCTGTCGAAGGCCTCTTCCTTGGATCGAACAATCAGACCAACTGGGCAGTGCACTCATCTGGGAGGGATGTTAGCATCCAGGACTACAAGCCGTATTGGGTGATGCGACTGATGATTCCAGAGACGACATTCAGAAACGATGAGTTCAGGACTCTGATTCGAATCGATGGGAGCTGAACAGATAGGACTGTCTTCATTCGGTATTCTTTTTTCCTTGCATTTTCGCAGCGGCTTTTGTCTTTTCTTTTACTATACCCATTTCAAGCATACCAGGCGTCGCGTTGTATTTTTCATTCATTTCTCATTGAAAGCGCTTTCTTTTGATAATATTCAATCCAAAATCAGATATACCCATGACTTCCATTCCACTGGTAAGCTCCACATCGTTAGATTGAATCCTTGTCCACCGCGATCGTCCAATGGGCTTTCAATGAGGAAAAAGGGCTCATCTCCATTGTATTCAGTGGGTCGGGATCATTGTCCTCGCTGGATCCGGTGGACTGATCTGTGGTCCCTTCGAGATCTCGGCCTGAACCGGATCGGCGCCATCCCGCCTAGTCGCAATGTGATGATGTTCGCACTGACCAATAGATATCTGAACCAGAACTTTCCTCACTTTTCGTGCATTTTCTATCCATGTATCGCTCATTCACATGTTGTCGCGATGTGGTCTATCTTATGATCTACCTGCATCGCCAAGCAGCTAAACCGGACCGGACCGATCATCATGTCAGACCCCAAGCCTACCTACAAATGAGGTGTAAGCTAGCGCTTCAAGTCAGCCAGTTGAGGAGATCTTGGTGAAATTTATCTGCTTCCAGGGCGGGCAAAAATTTTCTAGTACTTGTTCACACTAACAGAACATACCTGATTATGTTCTTTGCTGAAGGAGCTTGCCCAGAGCCCCTACGACCTTCTAATGGAGCCTATAGGCTTCAACTGGTCGCAATATCGTCCAAAAGATATGAGGTAGGGTGGCATCCTGTTTGGATGTGAAGTGGCTATTGCGTATGAAGCATTTATAATAAGTCATAGAGCGGACTTTATGCTAGTTGATTGATGGGATTGGGAGAATATTCCATAGAGATCTTATGTTCAAAGCTCGGGCCGAACTTCCAGAGGGAATGTGACTCTTCCACCAAAGCAGCTGCCCAGAGCTTAAATTTTACAGGTGGGCTTCAGATAAACCACTGGTGAGCACAACAAACCCTGTAATGAAAGCAATAGCGGCAAAGGACCTGACAGTGTCCAACCCTTGACTCGCTGGCTTCAATATGCATTATTTTCGTATCTTTAATTCGCTCTGAACAATAATCCATCCAAATTCGCCTACATCCTCAAAACGTTCATACACATGGCATCTGACAGTTGATCGAAGGGAAACGGCTTCAATGATACCTTAAATTATGATGCGCTTCCAAAATTTAGTGTTAAAATTCAACATCGGCGTAAACCTCCGTTTCACGAAGGGAATAGGCTCATTTTCCCCATTCCGGGGGCGTCAACACCAATACGGCTGGGCCCAATCAGAGCATCTCCTCGCATACCCCAGCCTCGCTTCCCCGGACACTAATCATGTTGAGCGGTTGAATTCCTCCAGGGATTATTGTTAAAGCCATGATTGTTTCTTATAGGTGCAAAATTATTACAACCACCATGTCTGACATTCCAAAGTTGGTCTAGGCGCGTTAGCTAACATATCGTACAATCGGAACTATGTCGTTGTCACTCTATTTCTTGATGAAATTAGCCTGAATCCCCGAGATGGGCTGATAGTGATCCAGTGACTCGCTCTTAACATGCGCTTTGTTTCTCCGCACGATTTCCGAATGCAAGCTAATGCACGTGGATCAACCTCCTTGTCGGAAGCATGTCGCGACATATATAGATGATGATGTCCCCTCTGATTTAGACACCTGCAGCTAGGGGATATTTCGAATGTCTCACAGCTGATTAATTGGATATCTTCCCCTATTGTGCCTTCATAATGGCGACCGCTGCCGATACCGCGATCGCGCTGGAGAAGACCGCAGCCCACCATGTCGAGGATACATTGGGCCACGGCGCCATCTTCGAGGCCAAGCAGGCCACTGAAGATGAGCATTCGCAGACCCTCATGCAGGCCTTGCGTGAGAACCGCAAGGCAGTGATGTGGTCTGTCTTGATCTCTATGACCATTGTCATGGAGGGATATGATACCATTCTCATGGGCAACTTCTTCGCCTACCCCGAATTCAACAAGAAATATGGACAGTATTATGGCGACGACATCGGATGGCAAGTTTCGGCACCGTGGCAGACTGGTTTGAGCATGGCCAGTACAGTTGGATGCATTTTTGGTTCGTCATCCATCTGTCTCTCCCTCCCAAATGATTAACACTGACGCGATCATAGGGGGTATCTTGAATGGATACTGTGCGTCCAAGTACGGATACCGAATCGTGATGGTCATCGCCCTCGCTTTCTTGACATGTTTCATCTTCATCACTGTCTTCGCCAATTCCGCAGCTGTCCTGTTGGTCGGGCAAATCTTCTGTGGATTCTCCTGGGGAGTCTTCGCAACCCTCGGCCCAGCATACGCATCTGAAGTCTGCCCAACCAACCTGCGAGGTTACCTCACAATCTACGTCAACCTGTGCTGGGCCATCGGTCAGCTAATTGCGTCAGGCGTATTATATGGACTCGTCGACCGATCCGATCAATGGTCCTACCGGATCCCCTTCGCCCTGCAATGGATCTGGCCAGTGCCTCTGATCGCAATTTGCTGGCAGGCACCCGAGAGTCCTTGGTGGCTTGTTCGCAAAGACCGCCTTGAAGACGCGAAGCGCAGCATCCGTCGACTGGGCGGCAGCAAGACCGAAGAGCAAATCAACGGACAGCTCGCGATGATGGTGCATACAATCAAGCTTGAGGCTGAGATCGAGGCCGGTACCACCTATTCTGACTGCTTCAAGGGTGTCGATCTTCGTCGTACGGAGATCTGCTGTTTGACTTTCGTCGGTCAGATCTTGTCGGGTAGTACGTTCGCCTACTCGCCTGTGTATTTCTTCAAACAGGCAGGCATGGCCACAGGCCGTTCTTTCCAGCTTGGCGTTGGTTGCACAGGTGTGGCCTTCGTTGGAACTTGTCTTTCCTGGTGGTTGATCACAGGCTTCGGTCGCCGAACCCTATATGTCTGGGGCCAGGGCATCCTATGCGTAATACTGTTCCTAATCGGTATCCTTAATGCTGCATCGCACACAACTGGCGCGATGTGGGCACAGGCTGTATTGTGCTTTTTGTGGCTCTTCACCTATTCGTTGACAGTTGGACCTATCGCATACGCCATTGTATCAGAGATGTCATCTGTGCGATTACGTCCGCTGACAGTTTGCCTTGCACGTACTGCCTACCAGATCATCAATGTGGTATCCCAGGTTTTGGAACCGTACTTTATGAACCCAACAGCATGGAACGCGTCCGGTAAAACTGGGTTCTTTTGGGGTGCCACTGCCCTAGTTGCCTTCCTGTGGGCATTCTTCCGTCTGCCGGAGCCAAAGGACCGTACATATGCGGAGCTTGATATCTTGTTTGCGACAAAAGTCTCGGCTCGGAAATTCGCGTCGACCCACGTTGATGCTTATGGTGTCGCACCATCGTCGTCGCAAGAAGGGCTTGTGCGCGAGCAGACAACCCATGAAACGAAACAGTGAAACGAAACAGTATAATAGGGGATCCCTTTTTGTGCAAATGCAATTAGCAAATTTGAGTATAGCTGTGTTTGCTGGAATTACATCTTCGCCTTGGGCTTGTATTGAGGCATTCAGTGTGAGCTCTTCATTGCGTATGTATGAAACAGGCGTATTTTGCAAGTTACTGTATCTTTCTAGCCAGGAAGAACAGCGTATCAGTAACACGAGCCGGGTTCGGTAATTATCGACGACGCTAGAGTAGAGGGCCGCAATAACAAGGCTACACTAGCGCGAGACTAAAGGACCAAAAAGGGGGAAATCGTTAGTCACTTTTTGCGCTCATCCTCGTAAAATTATTGGCCCACTGTGATTTAAATCCCGGAAGTAAAGGTGTTTTGTCTTTGATTAGATCGATATCAACTGGCACGAAAATACCAAAAATAAATAAAACACCAAGACAGTGGCAAGGAAAATCTCTATATTATACGTTTTGAGGCGACTCACTGTAAATCTGAAACATCCATTAACCATAATGTATAGTGGACCTTTCTTGTTACCCCATTTGAGATGTGTAGGGAAATCATCTCGTTTCAGCGGCCCAATTCCCCACCATCGTGATCGTCTCTTTGTTGATCATTCCTCCAATGGATTGAGCACAAAGGAGGCCTCTGCATGAGAGTAATAGTGCATGTTTTGATATTGGGAGGAAGAAGTGGGGGAAAAAATGAAGTAAATAATTAAGTCTCAATTATTCAAGTGGACATACATAGTCCCATTTGTTTGGTCGTATAATAATATAGTACATGAAAATGATTATAAAAAGGGGTGTCATGAATTACGCACAGACACGCGAACAGACCTCTCGACTCTCCAGCCGGGAGCGTCAGAATCGGGGTCACTATACGGATTCAGATCTTCTTCGGAGCTAGTCGCTTTTTGGCGGCCCATTATAGTGGTTGTGATTCCGTGGCAGTCATCACTCTCGGTACCCGTCCATAGCTGGTGCGCGTCGTCGCGCGCATCGGGCTTGGACCTTGAAGAGCGGTGGAATCCACCGCCGATGTTGCTGGATAAAGGAAATGACGGAGGCGTGCGGCTAGGACCTGCGGAGGATCCGTCGCGGAGGAATCGGACAAGTGGGCGAAGAGTTGTTAGGCAGCCGGCCGTGATGCCGAGGCCAGCTTCGACATTGGACCAAATGGAAATTTGATAAGTATTGTCTGTGGTTGTTAATTTCATCTAATGACGCTAAAGTTGGATCCAAGAATTGGAGACACATACATAGGAATTCCACGTCTTGGTAGTGATGAACGAAGGGAATTCGAATAATGACCGCGGCACTTGCACTAAATGGATTCGGTTAGTTTGCCGCCAAATAAATTAAAAATAAAGTGCCGAGGGATCACGAACATGCAACCGATTCCTAAAATGCCGACAATGGCACACTTCGTTCGGTTATTCATGCGTAAGTTCCAAATCAACGCCACAGGCAGTAATCCAATCGTAAGATCTGTAATGGCCGCGCCGACACTGTACATGTATGCGATACCGATGAGGACATGGTTACTGACGCATGTGCCCGATGCCCCAGGTTGCGATCGGTTCCAGAAAAAGTCGACGGGGGTGCATTGAAACATGGTGAAAAAGAAAAAAACGATGCCAATAGCTGTGGCGAGCATCATAGCGGCGTAAAGAATGTAGGCGTGGATGCGGTCCACAGTGATTCGGAGAAGGGCGATAATAATCGAGAGTTTGGCGGCAACGCAAGTCATTACGTAGAAGAGTTGAGCTACCCACCAGCACTAGAAGAATGTGAGCTTGCAACTTCAAGGTAGTCAATGGATCATAGACATAGTCGTACCAACATTGCGCGGTGGAAGTCATTTTCCTTTCCGGGTTGGGAAAAATAAGCTAATGTTCTGCCCAATCCATATTTGCATGCGATGATTCCACAGATCGCGAAGACCAAGTTGAGCCCCTGTATAAGTTGAGATCAGGGATTGATCGCGGAAGCTTGAGGTATAACTTACCATGGCCACAACCATGACACCATCATCCCACCCAAAAGCACGAACAATGCGAGTGCGCACAAAACATCTCAAGATGACGCTTACCAATGAGAGGCCGAGAAAAATAGAGGTAACGATCAAGATAGCCCTACTCCGACTATTATCGAGGTTGATATCACTTGACTCGGCTTCCATGGTGAATGAGCAGAGGGCATGGGGATCCCATCCGCACTGGCAAAGAAAGTCCCAAGGAGAATCAACACGACAAAATGGGGAGGCCCGTCATGATTTTATTCAAAGATCACCGGCAATTCTGGCTTGAGTAAACTTTAGCTCTAGACCCCGAGTCCGTTAAAGTGGGCACTTGGCGAGAGAAAATACAATATTGTACCATGGGAATAACCCTTGCAGTGCGGATTAACTAACTTGAATCCGCACTCCGTAACTACTCCGTAGTGGGGTTGTGTATTGAATCGTAGGGTCGAGTTTATTCGATGGATCGACATGCGTGACGAACCAAAAAGGCAACAGTACACGCTAAAAGTTTCGGCAATTTGGGGTAAGACTCAGAACCGGAAGACTGTTTATATCTGCTTCAGTTTTCGCCCAATTGCACTATTTATGTTGTTAGTATTCCGTACTCGCATACTGTTTTAAAATGTTCCGGTATACACTATGGAGTAGTGTACATAGAGTTAGTGAGATGTACATACTGAGTGATTGTCAGGAGCTTATTTTTCAATCCTGTTACGGTTCGAACCAAACCGGCGTAGGAGCCGCATCGGTCACACGATACCAAACAATGACAAAGTTTAAAACTCCCCTCAATTGATCCAACAGGCAGTGACGTAAATTTCTAGAATACGGGCTTTTCGTCTCGGCAACGTGGAGGGGCGCACTAATTTTGTAGTACCATGGATCTGATATTTCTAGCTTTAGATTTGTGTGGAACTCGGTTTTTTAATATTCTTTTTCTACCGGCATAAGTACTTTTCACACTCTTCATTTGTTGGACCGAGACAATAATGTATATTAATATACTTATTTTGATTAGCACATAAAACATAGTGCGTTTTCATCATCTTTATAGAGGAGTTCATCATATAATAACAAGCCGAGGCCGAGTTCTTAGGACTTCTACCCCAACCTTGGAACACCTAAAAATGCACCTTCCCAATTGGGATAAGCACCATCCCTTTAACACTCTCCACCAAAAGATCTCCCCAAGTTACATGCATTATTAGGGACGGCTGGGTTGCTTTTAATGTTTTATTAAGTTACAATGATCTTCGCGATCTCCCAAGCGAGTCTGCCCGTGCGCGCCTATTCAGAAGCTAGGTCCGCCACAACCAATTTTTGGCGCGCTGAGGCGTCAACTTCTCGTGATGGATGCGTATATCTTGAGCCTTAATTGTGGTGACGGCTTTTGAGTTCTCTTCGGTCCATGCAGATCATACCGGTAATTTTCCTTGGCGGTGAGAATAGACCTGCGAATGGGAATGGAAAATTGCACACAAGTTTGCAAGAAGTTTTGTTTTATCTTTTTATATAGCATCATAATATACATTCAATGACCATGATGTACCTAAACTGCATACACTAGCCCAGATGAACTGCCGAGCTTTCCAGGCGGATCTGAGTTTCCACCAGTGGAGTCGACCCGAGTTTGCGACTGTCTGGAACCCTCGGCTAGTAGTAGTACATAGGAATCGAATACATTTCCCTTTCCGTCAAATTCTTCACGCGGAAGCACTAGGCGAAGAGCTAAACATGGTACCACTGGGAGCAGAGCCACTTGGGGCACCACCGCCGCCGCTACCGCTGCCGCCGGCAAACGAGCTATCCTCATTTTCGTGGCCACCATCGGCATCATAATACGCCGCAATACTGTAGTAAGAGTTGTCGGTGAAATCGGCTGTCGCATTGATTCCGATTTGGATCCATGCGAACAAACCATCGTCGAGGTTATCTCCAAGGTAAATGTACTCCGGAAAGGGGTCGTAGGCACTGTCAGCCTGTTCGATGCTCCACATGTCTTCGGCGTTCGAAGTCACGTTTTGGGTGTTCGTACTGTAGGGATAGGTCTCCTCAACGGCGGAGCGGAGTACCTCGTTCCAGAATAGCTGGCCGATGTGGGCGACACTGCCAGTGCCAACCTCGAGGGTCTTGTTGGGAAGAAGGGTTGCGTTCAGGTGGGTAAGAAGGTGGGTGTGCGTCGCACGACCTTCGTAGTGGCCGGGAAAGATGCTTTCGAAGGTAGCCACACCGTCACGGTCGGTTTGCTGAATACCGCGCAGGTAGGTAGAGTCCCAGCCATCGGCAGCATAATTGCCAGACTCTGAGATACCACTGTTGGGGCCAAGTTCAGTCAGAAAGTGCTCTTGTTTCATTGACAAATCCAAAGCTTGCGGAGAAACTTTGTTGAACATACCTATACACACCGGTGGCATTGGCCTGCCAGATATCGACCAGTGCACCAGGCACAGGCTTGCAAGTGTTGATGTCGATGTACTGCACCTCAAGGAAAACATCGACGCCTTCTGAGTATAGCTCTTCCTTCACATTCTGGCGCACGACCTCTCCCCAAACATAGTAGGGGCCATCGGTGATAGTAGGGGACAGAATGCAGCTTGTATTAGCAGCAAAAATGACAGACTCTGGGGTAGCAGGGCTGTAGTCCAAGAGGCTAGTACGGTTGTGGTCGATGGCCT
Organism: Penicillium soppii; assembly: GCF_028829465.1. Taxonomy (NCBI): domain Eukaryota; kingdom Fungi; phylum Ascomycota; class Eurotiomycetes; order Eurotiales; family Aspergillaceae; genus Penicillium; species Penicillium soppii. The sequence continues at coordinate 3,297,961 of NW_026643233.1, forward strand.
CCCACTTCTCCAGAGCAGCTAGGTTGCGACGCCATTTCTGAGGGGCTTGAAACATGTTAGCCAGTAGGCCCCGGGTGGGAAGTACCGCTACTTACTCGCAGTGATGCCGCGCTTCTGACGGAGCTTTTGGACAGTACGAGAACGACGGGCGATACTACGCTTGTGGAGTTCACGCGCGTGAATGGTGCTTTCGCAACCACCAAGGGAGCGCTTTGCGTGGGCAGCCATGGCATCACGAGTATGGATCTCGCGCTTCAGGACATGGGGATCATGCTTTTCGCCTGGATGGGCGATAGCAGGGGCTGCCAAGAATGCAGCTGCGACGGCAAGGAATTTGGAAAGCTGAACCATTGTGAATATTGGGCAGGGCTGGGTTGATGGATTTCTCTTTGGGACCCGGGCCGTGACATCTTAGATTTATACATCACTGCGGCCCTTCAATCATGTCATCGGCCGCGTGTCGCTCTGAACAAGATTGGGATTTTCAAAGGAGAGAAGTATAGCTGTTACTGCATGTCTAATGCCCTAGACCTGAATGGCAGCGATTCCGGGGCTTTGTCGGCACAATGGCTGCTTGGCGCCGCGTCAACTTTTGCTGAAAGTCGGGTGTTGGCACACCTTGCCCCACGAGGTTAATCGATTCAAGAAATGATCGCCCAGCCACGACGAATCATCATCAGTCAATTGGAAACAAAGTGTTTTAAGCAGGGATTGAAAGTGTCGACCTCATATCCACAATTGTGAAGACGCGGTGGCTGATTAAGCGGAAATGGAAGCACCGAGACCTCAGCGTTTAGTAGCATTAGACACCATTGGAAGCAAATTCCTTGGAGTCTGGATTCTCAATAGATTGCAAGTATGCGCCAGATTGAGCGGGACATGAGGCCCCGAGACGCCCCCCTGGGCAGAAATGAGTCTCGACATATGACACTTATTATAGAAGATTGTGGTTAGCTTGCCAGGCTGGTCATCGTAACTATATTGTAAGTGGTGCGTTCTGCACAACTACCTAGGTAATTGAATATTGGGTCGAATTCTGAGTGGTAAGGCTAATTTCAATTTGCCATTGTTGAACTTTTCGAAATTGTACGTAGGCCAATTCATCGCAATTAAAGTGACTGCCTACATTCCCTTGGCGCAACGAGGCCTGTGGGGTAATGATGATCAATCTCGAACATCGCACTGGAAGACGGCTGCATTGAATGTCCACATAACTCTTCAGGGGCGTGAATGTTTTGAATTCCTGATTCAGACCAAGTTCATCCCAAGTTGGTGCAAAGGTATAGTGATACACACTTGTTTCACGTATACATTACTTTGGAGTCACAAAGTAGGATGCCAAAAGAAATTTAAACAAAATCAGGAAAATAGAGATATCGATGATACTGTTTCTGGGAGTAATCTATGTAGTTAGCAACCGCAAGACAATACATATGGGAACGATTTTAACTATGTACTTCCACATATGATCTCAATTGCAGGTACAGATGAGCCATGATCAAAGACGTAATTGTGTTAGGACATAGTTTTACCAACGTACTCCGTGCTGTGCAATAGCTCGCTGCCTAGATTTTGTTTGAAAAGAGTGAGTCCACCTGGGCAGGAGTGAAGCAGTGCAAGAGCTAAGCCATATTCTATAATTGTATGCATAGCTAATGCAGCCCTTCCATGTCTGTTTTGCCATTGAAAGCAAAGATAGGACTCACCCCACAATATTCGCGTTTGATTGACATAAAGGGTGGGGTGCTGAGCCAGAACAAAATATCACTCCGGCAAACTTGCAGATACATATGGTCCAACTGTGTAAACCGAAAGCATCATACATGCGTTGGAAGCATCATTCAAATTCACACACTAGAGGAGTGCCTTCACACCTCCGTCTTTCCTGAAGCCTCATCCTTCTCCACATCATCACCAGGATCCCACATAGATTCACGCATGAAAGGGCTTCTACGCCTAATCTCGGGCCCTTTCAGTACAAGCACCACAGGAACAACCGAGAGGGCAATTCCGACAAATCCAAGCAAAGAGCCAGCCCAGCCATATCCCAGTGTGTCAAACAGTTCGAAAGAAGCGAGGGGGAGGAAGGCACCAAAAGTATTACGACCCAGCGAGGCAGCCGACAATGCCGATGCCGCATATTTCTCATAAGCATCAGTCAAATAATTGACGACGGCCATGTATATAGAGTAAATCCCCACTCCGGTACACCCGATTCCAAGTGTTGGAACAATCCAATGAACGGATCCATTTCCGACACTGGCCCAACCATACCAGAAGAGCCCAGCTGCAAATAAAAGACTCCCCGGTATAGAAGTGTACAGCCGAGCCTCTGGAATTGCTTTCCCAGGGCGGTCCCGATTTCGGCGAGCAGAATTGAGATAGATCCAGTCCTGAATAGGATTGAATACTGTGCCTATCACAGCACCCACTGAGATGGCTAGTTGAACTAGACCAGTTTGGAATGTATCCCAACCATAGTTTGCACTAAAAGTTTGCGCGACGCTCGAGAAGAAGAGGAATAGAATTCCCCACGCAAAGCTCACCCAAAGGGTAAAGAAAATCACGACAGGCTCGGTGACTAGCATCCGGGTCGGGCGCTCGAACGAAACTTGCATGAGTTTCCAAACACTTGTGGTGTTCAAGTCTGCTTCGGCGTAGATTGGGCGACCGGTTTCCTTGCGAAGCTTTTTAGCTCTCTTCTTTAAGATGACATCGGCACGGGTCTCGCGAAGAATGAACCAGAATACCGGGATCAAGGCCGCGTTATAGATGATCTGAATATAAAAAATCCTGTAATTTCATCAGCAAACTGTCAAATTCCATTCGACAAAGTAAAGATTGAGCCTTACCATCTCCATGGGTCGCTTTTATGAATTTGTTGAATCGCTGCTCCGATGAACGGACCTAAAGCGATTCCAACGACACTAGTGAAACCAAATAGAGACATTGGTAAGCTCCGAGCCTTGTCACCATACCAGACATCGCTGATACTTCCTCCTACGATATTGATTGATACTGAGGACGCACCACCACCGAAGAATCGAGTAACGACCAGTGTGGCAAAGTTCTGTGCAAACGCAGAAGGGAAAAGCGAGACGACAAGGATAAAATATGCCACGAAGTAGCCAGGCATACGCCCCGACGACTCAGTAAGCGGAACAAAGATAAGCGGCCAAAACGCAGCACCCATGTTCCACGAGGTCGTGGCCCATGCAAGGTTGGGAAAAGGTTCATTTTGGACATGGAATTGCTGTTCCATGTAGTTATTTCCGGCGCCATAAGATCCAGCCGGTAAACCTGTGAGAATAGAGCTTAAAATGGTTAGATTCGGTTTGATCAAAGAATCAAAGAAAAGAGAAGAACAAGAAAGAAACGAAGAAAACGAGACATTGTAAACCAATGGTTAACTCACATGAAGCAAATAGTCAGTGTCAGGATCCATTTGTATTTGTTGCTCCAATTGAACCTATGATCGTCAATGAAGCTGCCCTCACAACAATGGTCCTCAAACTTACGGGTTATCCGGGTCATCAGGACCACTCCACGTATGGATTTCAATATCTTGGCTACCACGTAGAGGGTGACGGCCGACATGACCGATATGACTGTCTCGGTGGAAAAATGATCGCACTCTGCCCATGATCAGCTCAGCTAGATCATTTATTGGAATTTTGAGTCTTACCTTGACCCAAATGAATCGTCAAATTCGTTATGATGCAGAGTACTCGCTGTAGATGATCGTTGTATAGGCGGCCCACCCTCTCGAACTGGCTCAGTAGAAGGAATTCCCTCCGCTTGATTCTCCATACTTGCAATTCACAACCAAAAATGCTATTAGGATATCTGGGAAGCTTTCAAAAGGGTCTTAAGAGCTTCTTTTGTTTCCATTCCAATGCTGAGTCAACGACTTTACATTTTGAGCTCATGATGCCTGTCGTCTTCGTCATATCTGAACCTCTTTTTTTCTTTCTCTCTTTGTTCTATTTTCTTTTGACATACGCTTTTTATGAAGGACCCCACAAAATATTCCGTGGACTACCTACCCTCTTAATTGAGAGTTCCAGTAGTACTGGGAAACCTAAAAATCGAGCGATGCGTTGTACACAGCTCTTTAGAGATGTTCTAGGCCAAGCAAATTATCAAATGACTTACGTATAGTGTTTTATAATTTGTTTTCAATGAAGACCTGATCGTGATATCAGTTACTGATTAACCCCGGTGAACAAAATAAGAGAATCCTAGACTCCATACAACGTAAGTATAATATTGTAGAAAAATGAAAGGCAAGTTCCCAGTTCAAGTCATGATGTCACTGCTCGGCCAATATCCGTATCCACTTTAGATTGTCATAATTGAAGTCATTTCATATCATTACTGGATCTGCCAAGCTGGAACATGTTAGAACAAGGATACTGCATATCAACCTGATTGAGCCGGGCGCAGGTGGGCTATACCCGTAGAAGATTGTCTGATGTCAGCGCTAAAGTAGAACCATGAAGTCATTGGAGGACAAAAATATTGTGTATTTAACTCGGCCTCATGTCCATAGTTTTAACTCAATTCCAATAACCATACTTCTTTTCTTCTCTCTCTATCCTCTATACCACATTTCATCTCTACACATATCTTCCACCATGCCTATCCCTGTTCCCAAGGCCAACCGTCTCCTCGACCTCCTTAGCCTCAAGGGCAAGGTGGTTGTTGTAACTGGAGCTTCCGGCGCCCGCGGAATGGGCATTGAAGCCGCTCGCGGCTGCGCTGAGATGGGCGCCGATTTGGCCATCACATACTCCTCCCGTCCCGAGGGCGGCGAGAAGAACGCCAAAGAGCTCGCAGCTGAATACGGAGTCAAGGTCAAGGCCTACAAGTGTGACGTGAGCACTTGGGAGAGCGTTGACGGCTTTGTGAAGGAGGTCATCAAGGACTTTGGCAAAATTGATGCCTTCATTGCCAACGCTGGCCGTACTGCCGATAGCGGTATTCTTGATGGCACCGTGGAGGCGTGGCAAGAAGTGATCCAGACCGATTTGACTGGAACCTTCCATTGCGCCAAGGCGGTCGGCCACCACTTCAAGGAGCGTGGAACCGGCAGCTTCGTCATCACCTCCTCCATGTCTGGTCATATCGCCAACTTCCCTCAGGAACAAACCTCCTACAATGTCGCCAAAGCCGGCACTATTCACCTTGCTCGGTCGCTGGCCAACGAATGGCGTGACTTTGCTCGCGTGAACAGCATCTCTCCCGGTTACATCGACACCGGTCTCTCTGATTTCGTCGCGCAAGACATCCAAGATCTTTGGAACTCCATGATTCCCATGGGTCGCAATGGTGATGCTAAGGAGCTCAAGGGTGCCTACGTCTATCTGGTCAGCGATGCCAGCACTTACATGACTGGCAATGATATGCTTATCGACGGTGGCTACACCGTGCGGTAAAGGATTTATTTTGTAAAATTAAACGACCTTCAATGATTTAGCTTATGATATACTCCTTCAATTGACTTGTTCAAAGTGCGTTTCTTTCTTTTTCTTTTCCTTCTCCTTGTTTGATTGGATACATTTTGCTTGATTCCATTATGACTTCATGTGTACTATTTGCAGTTCTTTTGCACTGTTTGCACTGTTTGCACTGTTTGCACTGTTTGCACTTGTTTGGATCGTTTGTCTTCTACTGAGTACATTCCACTCTCAATGGCTTCTCGTTGTGAAACCTCATGTGAAAGTAGCTAGCATTTCAATTTACTTCAGGGCCTGCGATAGCAGCTGTGATTGGAGCTTGCTCGACAAAAACACCGGACCAAAACCAATCCTCTGCCGCCGGGTCCGAACCTCCATTATCGAGCCTCAATTCGCCGATGTGCCAATCCGCCGAGTTAGTCGAAGTCGAGGCACTGACACCGGCCACAACTTGCGTCAAGGGGTGAGACTCATTTGATGCCCACAGACCGACAGTCTGTGCGTCGAAGTCGATGTCATAGGCAAAGTTATACCACGTTTTTGCTTCTAGTTCGGTCGCCCAGTACGATGTCCCACCAACACACCACCGGAGGTTGTTGTCTTCGTTACCGGAGGCACCGCTGAGCAGACCATATTTCAACTCGGTGAAATGGCTCTAGGTCAGCAGACTTCTGTCAGCTGCGCTATTTGTTGATACAATGGGTATGGTTATATGGTACCTCAAAGAAGGCGATCTGGTGTTCAAACCCTGGGTTGGGGGCGTTCGTCTCCGCTGTACTCAGGGAGAAATGATAAAACAGATGGCCGCTTCCCAGATCTGCTTTCGTTTGGGGTATGATTTCGGAGCGCTCCATTGTCTGTCCATTCCAGAACGACGTGCCGTCCTAACCGCTGTCAGCTTCATTGGTGGCACTCCAAGCTTTACGTCAAACCCTACAATCGTGATCCGGATACCTTGTGCATCGCTCGTATCGGCTGGGCTCTTGTAATCCGGCGAGAGACCCAGATACTGGTCGGTGGCTGCAGTGCCATGGATATACCACTGCCAATTGCCGATTTGGTTGGACCATGACCCTAGCAAATCAGAGCCATACCCCAGTAATTTTAGCCACTAACTTACAGTTATCGAACTCGGCGACGGTTGCGGACTCATTGAAAAATCCACTCCATAAAACTTCACCGGCTTCTGCCACCATAAACAGTGAAATTAACCAGGTGAAAGTCCACATTTTATTGCAACTTGTGTGATCTGAAGTGTGGCGATAAGTGAACATGACTTAACAAATGCGCAATTTAACGACATCTTATATACTTCCCTCCTACCACGGAGTACTCGCCGAATAGGAAACGGAAGTGATGAAACATGGAGAAGTCTGAGGTAAATAAAGGATAGCTTGTTATAGAATATCTCGTGGACCCAAGGCTCTATAACCACATGCAAGATTAATACTGATCCTGACAGCGCTTGTTTGACTGGGCCCTATTACATGGGCATCACTTAGGCCTTCAAATGCCACATTTTCGTAAGAGATACCCTGTGTATGATGTACAAGCTGAATCAAGTCGCAGATTTACCAGTATGTATGAAAATTATAGCAAGACAGGGTGTGCAAGATGAAACTCCGTCATATAACTTGAAACGATGCCAAGTACAGCATAAGCACCGATCGCATCCTCGGCCCGGCCTTCCGTTTGTTCATATAGCAAAAAAAAGACTGTCTCCTTTTCAACCCCCATAAGAATCCGTTTTGTTAATTCAACTCCGCTTTGCAACGCCTCCGCATTTGTCCGTAGTGGAAATCCATTGCGAGTCTCATATTCAAAGAATGCCACGCCATTTTCCACTTGAGCAAAACGGGGCTTGGATGAGGCTGGCATTCAAGAGGTGCCAGATTTCAACAGCGGCACTTTCATGGGTCATCAGTTCTCACAATGGTCATTCAACAAGCGGATGCATCGAGAAGCAGCTCGGAATCTGCGGTTTTGCAAACCGGATTCAAAGCGGGTCGTGGACAGTGTATCAGTTTGCGATGCTTAAAAGAATTATCCTTGATTCACAGCATCGAGCGACGGGGTGATTGTTTAACAGAGCAATCACGTTGTGCTGACCGCATCGCGGAAAGTGATTATTTCGGCAGGTGCATTCCAGTCACCACAGTTATTGATGGTTTCTGGTATTGGTCCTGCCAAAGTCCTCCATACATATGGTATTGATCTCATTGTTGATCTGCCCGGTGTGGGGTCATGTCTTTTTCGGTCCATCTTACCAAGTGGATGTACCTACATTAGGGATGCTAGACAACGACCTCTTGTATCTCCTCAACCAGGTGGGAATGCGGCTTGTTGGGGGCAATGGAATATATGCGCAGCAGCCTCGAAGTGGGCAATATGCCAGCATTGCCGACGTCCTGGTAGCTCCAACTTCACGAGGAAACTTCACAATCCGTTCGGATGATAAGGCGGATTTTCCACTGATAGATCCGAATTGGTTGGAGACGGAAACTGACCAAAAGGTTGCTATTCCAGCTTATAAGCGTGCTCACGAGTTCTTCCGCACCAAAGCGATGGCGCCAGTACTTATCGGCAAGAGTACTTCCCCGGCTCCCGGAATCAGACTGACACCGAGACTTTAGATATCATTAAAGACACATTTATGTCAATTTATCATGCCGCTTGCACATGCAAGAGGCGTCCAAAATGACACTATGGCTGTGCTTGATAACCGAGCGAGAGTGTTTGGTGTCACAAATTGCGGGTTGTTGACGCTAGAGCATTTCCGATCCTCCCGCCAGGTCATCCCCAATCGGTACTTTGTGGGTATTTTATTTCTTGATGAATGAACTCGGTCCTAATGAATCTCAGGGCATGTTGGCAGAAAAGATCGCAGCTAATATCATTTCCAATGAACCAAAGCCAGTAATCCCTAAATGTTCGATGCCCAAGGATAAACAATTTTCGGCAGAAGAGAAACAAGGATGAAACTCATTATATTTGTAATGTCACCATATGTCTTCCAAATACATTTGATTGAGCGTATCAAACATGTTATAGTCGCTCGGTAGAGAATCCGCTGAGAATGCAAACCCAAGGTTGTTGACAAACATCTCATCGGGATTAGTTGTAGCCCCAAATCCAGCTGTGCTATCCAAGTGACCTTCGTGGATATTTCTTGAAGCAGAAACATCAAACCAGTTGAGGTTGGCAAGCGGAGGAGTCAGAAGGGTTCTTTGAAGATGGAGTCTCTCTGTGTCCAAGAGACAATGGTTTGGCTCGGATTGTTGAACTGTATGCCCTGCACAGACATTGAGATCTGGTGGTTGAGATGACATCGCACATGGGACATTGCATTCCAGCGAAGGAGCGGGTGGCATGTGATCGACATCGCAATCGAGTCGCTGGCAATAGAGTTTCTCTAAGTTGCGTCCGATACGCTTCGCAATGTTCCAGGATGTCGAAAGTTCGCGCAAAACTTGGAGACATAGTCCTACCGCTGCTTGTGGCGATGGGCCGCGTGGGGTTTGGTTTCCTGTTCCATTTTTCATGGCAGGATCGACACAACATTTCTCGATTATAATCAAAGCCGCTGAGAGCATACAATGGGTGGTTGTTATCGGGCTCAGCTTAAAGCTACCAAATGTCTGTCTGTACTTTTGAGCAACAATGCACGTTGCCCGGGCCGAATTACTGCAAATAGTCATAGCTTTTTCTCTGCAGCCATCCTGCGATGTTTTGTGGTTCCTGTTTTGTTGGATCTGTGGATCTGTGCGGCTGGCATTTTGGGAATCAGATTGATGGTTCAGAAACGGTACGCAAAGTAAGATGCACACAGTATGGTAAACCATGCACAAGGTGTAGGTGTGAGGAAATTTGGAGGGACCCGATGGACGATCGATTTTTAACTCCTGGGCGAGATCGTAGAACCAAGTCTTGAGTTCAAGCACGCAAGCTTCAAAAAATGCAGAGCGTTGTTTGTTCTGGAGTAGTGGCTTTGGAGACCATCTTACCGGGTTCCACACTGGTCAGTTACCGGTGTCAGATAGCGCAAGTGATCATCTAGACTCACAATGAAAGAAGAACTTTTTCGAATATGCGACACAAGTCAATCATCGCCCGATGTAACTGTACCACGTCCCTTTGGGAGGCAGCTCGCAATTGGCCATTGCCACTCGCCGATGGTAGATGATCATCTGAGGCACAGAAAGGAAATGGTTTGTTGACAACTCCCTGGGAGTCCTGTGCGACCATTCAAAGTCAGTTTCAAAGAAATAATATAGTCCCTGCAGTACAACATACCAATACTGTGCAAACTCTGCCTGTGTAGCTTGCAGACAATTTATCGTGGCAGTATAGGGCCCAATAAATCTGCCTACGCAACTCAATCTCGATGGGGGGAGAGCCACAGCTCCCGACAGAACAGAGGGGTCCATGTTGAATCCCATGTCTAGAGCTAGGCGATTAGCCATGCCCTGATGAAGCCATCCAGCAGCATCGGACCCCATGGCCTATAGAATATTAGTTCTCCGTAAAGTTCCCAGGGTTTGTCTTACTAGAACTTGCAATGTACACCATTCCCATAAGTGCTAGTGACTGGATCGTTGTAATCTTGGGCCATCTGAGATCGTTCGGTATTAACTTTTCGGCTTTTTCAATGAACATCTTTCCTGCCGTATTTGAATCAGTTGGATCTGATCTCACTTCCATCCGGTCGCAGTATCGCGATCCTAAAGCGAGAATGCAGTTTAGCAACAGCGGACTATAATATCTTCCGCCATTCATCATAGACTCTCGAAACAGCTTTTCATTCACCATTTGGAACCATGGTTGCTCCCATTCGAAGTACAAGTCGATCAAATGGGATCGGAGCTCTTCTGATATCGAGCTTGCTTCTAGTAACTCTGTGCACCCATTGGGTTGGTTTTCACAAGTCCCTGTGTAAGGGCTGTCTGGCTGATATGCATCGTCGCTTGGGGAATCTGGGGATGATCAGCAAACTTCTGTGTGAGATTGCACAACCGACTACTCACCTTTTGATGAAGAGCGAAACAGTAACCGCCCACTTGTTGGTCCAAAATACCGCACCTCACCATCTTGGTCAAAGTTCAGTGACTCGTCTAGTGTCAGTGCGCCGTCAAACGTAGCACTCAGGTCATCATCCACGTTGGAACAGGCCGGAGCCCACTTTGTCTCGGCCTCTCTGTCAGGGTTGTCGTTTGTTTCAGTGATGAGTTGAATGGCAGCATCAGGGTCAATCCCGTGAGAGTGCAAGATGCGCTCTAAAAGCTCAATTCTGGTGCGCAACATAACTACGTAGGACTTCGGTGCTGGTTGCCGTCCATCCTCTGCAGTAGAATACTGACATTGAACACCACGGTCGATGCAACGAGAGCAAGATGGCCGAACACCATCACACTGAATTCGTGTCAGTATAAGTTTATTTGCATATTGTATAATCCATAGATGGAGTCTTATATTACCTTGGCCCTTCGCTGTCGGCATGCCTGACAAGCTCGGGACGTATACTTTCTGCCCGGTCGCCTGCGCCTAGCAGTCTCATCTGCCGGCACCGCGGGTGGCATGATGGGATAAGATAAGATAGGTTGAAATTCTCCCGGTCTATTTTGACTGTTCAGTGTCTGGTTACCTAGGATGTATGGATCTGCTGGGCGTTTGATTTGGCATTACAAAGCAATGGAGATTGACACCTTGACACCTTAACTTACTGAAGCCTGAGGTCATAACTAATACCTTATTCTTCAGGCCATAAACTTGCTTTTCATGCCTGAGGTGTCAATGGAAGTCCTATCTACCTTGATCGGCTACGATCTCTGGGTCCATGGTTTGAAAAAGGCAGTATAGATTAACTAGTAGAGCTGAAGTCTACCTTGACAAATTGCGATTTCCATTATGTTAAATAGAGTTGTTTTGCGAAAGCAATGGGGAGATATATTTCGCTCGCGGACAAGTCACATATGTATATGGTATGCACCATCATCATCATCATCAGGAGGAGAAGAAGGCCTGAGCCATCTAGGTACTAATTAAGTATATAGTGATTAGGTACGAAGTAGATCTTTTAAGCTTGAAATTTCAGAATTTGTTGCCCATAATTATTGAACTACCTTGAATATGTAGAAGATATATGATGTAGTATGCTAGAAGATACAGCATTGTATCTACTGTAAGCATCACGCTCTATTTAGTTATACTAATGAGTGAAGCGGAAAAGGTTTCTCTGATGTACGTGATTGTTTCTTGTCACTGAGAGGAGACATTAAATCACGTATGTAGTCTAGTACTGCCTTGCTACAGGCCCACAGAACGCAGATCAATGCAGCCAACTACTAGCTATAGACATGGTTGGAATGCCAGATGGGAATATGGTAAAGTTTTACTCGGGGAGTATCAACATTTACAGTAGTTTCTAGCTTGGTCAGCGCCAGTCAAAATTGCAGATCCATGGACTTTTTTGATGGTGTGTTAGACCCCTGGAGTCACTGAAGTCATAGACGGGAGGAGAGGCGACAATTATGACACTATAATGTGTACGCTATTGGTTCTGTTTGATTTCCGTTCGGCAGATCTTGATTCAAGAAGTTCCACTGTTCCACTTGTTCACAATGAAATTCAGTTGGGCAATATGGGGTCACCAACAAACGATCTAGGAAAAAGCAACCAATCCGCATCTGACCCCGAGATTTTATGGCCTTCAAAAAGGCCATTGAAACGCCCGCAAACAGCCAATTCGAAGTCAATATCCATCAGCTGACTATACCCCGCAGATCCGTGGACTAAATTAAAGAAGTGTGGCTCCCGAACATTCCGTTACTATTTGTTGCTGAAAACTTGGTCATATACGTTGTATTTTACTGAGTGTTAAAGTGTTTTAATCCCTATAGTTAGTAGGTATTATTACCCACATATGTACGCAGTAGTCGGCCTAGGGTGATATGAAAGACACTTTTTGGACCAATTTTTGGACCAATTTTTGTACACGGAAAACCAGCGCAACTATATGCAGGTTTACTTGTTATTATCATATGCACCTACACAATACTACTAGTCATTTGTACCTAGCAGCTAGGGGTCTCATATGGGGAACTAGGAACCACATCCGGCGTCCAATCAATCAATCATTTTAAACAATTTCTTTCTTTTTTTTCCCTTTTTCTTTTTCTCTTTCACTTTTAGCTATGGGGGGAATATGGTATGAAGGGATTGAGTTCTCCATATTTGGAGGCGGGAGTATAACATCATAAATTAAGAGTCAAAAGTGTTGCACAAAGACACATACAAACAAAAAAAGTATCCTAGGTATGTATATGATTACAATGTATACCTTCAGAGTCAATTTTGAAAATGAAATTGTACTATGAGATGACGTGGAATAAATAATATATGTAGAGGACAGAGGAAATATATACTCTGTACTCCGTGCCCAGTACGTTGTATGAAATAATTAGAGAAAATTCGAGATACTAATTCAAGTACACCAATAAAGTATTTTATATATATATACATATACACACCTATATATCTCCTCTATCTTCTATATTATATATATAACAGAATATGTTGAGATAACAACTCGAGTAAAGATTTAGAGAGAAAAAAAAGGCGTAGAAGTGCAGGAAACACTTAGGTTCTCACCAATCACCGCCCTCGACTCCTTGTCTCCCCCCCCCCCCCAAAATTCCACCACCAACCTCTTTTTTCCCCTTCTCTTTATTATCTTCTACTTCTCAAGTTAATCATCTTGATATTAGTTTTGTTTCCCTATTTGGGTCAGCCTCCTCTGGGGTTGACGTTGTCCATGATCCAGCGCGTCGTTGTCGCGCCATTCCCCGCAGAGACACACGGCTCCCGTTATCCTCCGCCTAAACTTGTTTCAGAAAGTTGTCTTGACACATTCTGAACTCACGGATTCAACGGTGGATTGGTTGACTGTCATATTCTCGACCATTGACTCGTTTCCCCGATAGCTGCAACATCGCTATGGCCAGTTGATGCTACGGATGAATCAATAACTTCGATTTAAGGGCACCCGCGCCCCCAGCAGACGGTCCTGCTTGAATCATATTTTATTTTATTTTCTTTCGTCAATTTCTCCCTATCTTTCGACCTGTGAAATCCCTCCACCCTCGCAAGCTCGAACCCGCTCGGTCGCCGAGCGAGTCAGCATGGCCAGCAATGCCTTCCCCAAACCACAATTCCTTGCGCCTCCGGCCGTAACAGCGCTACGGCAGGAGGCCCGGAACATCGATCCGAAGATGGTTCGAACATTGAGTGATGATATGCGAGAGGAACGTGAAGATTTGAAGGAAGCGGCGGAACAGACCTTGAACATTATCGTGGATATGGATTTGGAAGGTCGCATCAAATGGGTCAGCCCTTCGTGGAAGCAGGTTGTCGGCTCGTCCCCCGCATCAGTGGAAGGTCATTTGATCTCCGAGATTCTACTCGGGAATAAGGACGTGTTCTGTGATGCAATTGAGTCGATGAGGCAAGATGACTCGCGGAGTCGGTTTATTCGTTTTGCCGTCCAGATGGGACCGGACTCAGTCTTAAAGTATTCACCTGAACCGTCGCCCGAGGCTACCCAGATTGGAACCGGCTGCGAAAACATAAACGATGATGCGGAGAATCCTCAAGATGAGCATAACCATAATGTGCTCAATATGGAGGGCCAGGGAATCATGGTCTATGACCGGACAGATGATGAAGCTGGCCATGTGAGTTCCTTGACAGCTCTGTTCCTGATACCGTTACCTTATATGCCACTAATACTGTGATTATAGACCATGTGGATGCTACGACCGCTTACCGAACCGAGAGAAGTGACAATAGATCTGCCGCCCTTACTGGTGGAATCTTTGGGCGTTGGAGCAGAAGTATTGGCAAACTACCTGACTGAGCTAGCCGAAGCTGCGGCCACAGAGCCCGATCCTTCCAAGCACCCTGCCCCGACCCCCGTCCTTTGTCGTATTTGCGAGCGCCAGATCACCCCATGGTGGTTCGAGAAACATTCGGATCTGTGCCTGCAGGAACATCGGGCTGAAATGGAAGTACAGCTTGCACAAGAAAATCTCAATGAACACCGTCATGTCATTGTCAAGGTGTTGGATGCTTTGGAGGCTCGACAAGGCAGACCATTGATCAGTGCTAATGGAAACCCAGTGCCTCTTGCCCGAGCGGAGTACAAGGGTTTGGCCATCGGCCCTTCTCCTGCTGGCTCTGCCCCATCTTCTGGTCCTGTATCGAGCAGTAATTCGGCACCAGGCACTCCACCACGGTCGAGAGAGCATTCCGCCTCTGCTGCCATACCCGGCCGACCTCGTTCGTTTACTGTTCGCAGACCGCTGGCTAGAATCGTGGAACTCGTACTCGACTTATGCGATACTTCACTTGAAATCAGCATGCCAATGATCAAAGAATCTTCCCGGACAGACGGAGAGGACTTCCGAACGTTGTCACCACAATCTGAGTCCCGGATCTCTCAGGTGCTTCAATGGCAGTCTCCCAGCGCCAACACACTAGAGCAGGAACAGGGCCTAGCTGCATTGTCAGCAGACACCGAACAGGTTGCTAAGGCCAAAGTTGATGCCGTTGTACGTCATCGCAAAATTGTTGAATATGCCGAACGAATTCGAATCGAATACACGGTGCTAGTCGAGGAGTGCATTGGGGCCGCACTCAGCAAAGCGGAGCGCATAGCTGCTGGCCAGCTCAGTGATTCCTCATGTTCATCCGATGAAGAAGTAGCCCCAGAAACTACTCCTGGGAGCTATGTGGCCCCAGACGACACCGGTAGCAACTTCGCCGAGGATGAGTCTCTGTCACAGGCAATAAGCGATGACTTGCAACCCAAGCTACAGCCAGCGGCACCGTCTCCACGACGACCAACATCTGCGTTGACTATGTCAATGCGTAATTCGCCCGATCGGTCATCGCTTTCACAATCAGAACGCAGGCCATCTTCGGCGGCTGTTTCAACAGGTTCTAACAGCCCCATGGAGTGCCCCACACCGCGATCACACAAGAGTGCCGCTGGCCTTCTGGGTACATCGCAGCCTTCTCGATTGGGTCTCTCTCTTGCTGAAATTGACGCCGGCGAGAGTAGCGACAGCAGTCTACCCTCGTCTGCTTTCCCGGGAGCTATCAGAACAGACTCGCCTTCATCGGAGAGGAGCTTTGATCGAAAGCGTAGGAGCTTGGTGCTGCCTGGGCTATCGAGCTCTCCTCGCCGGCAGCATTCCCCCGCTCGAGTCTCCGGTCCGCATTCCCCGTTGCGCATGCCCAAGCCTCGAATGTCCAGCGGAGGTGAAAGCTTACCGTCACCAATAGTTTCCCCTTCTACATACTCAAGTGAATTGGCTCACCACTGCCGCCACCATCGGAGGCAGTCTTCAGCCACATCTTCAGACGTTGCGAGGCCACCTCCATCTCCACGTTTACCTTCGGTGAGCCAGCAACAACCTCGACCCGCCCCATTGTCGATCAGGGACTTTGAGATCATCAAGCCGATCAGCAAGGGTGCTTTTGGCAGTGTCTACTTGGTCAAGAAGAAAGCCACTGGTGAGTATTATGCCATGAAAGTTTTGAAAAAGGCAGATATGATTGCCAAGAACCAGGTCACCAATGTCAAAGCGGAGCGTGCCATCATGATGTGGCAAGGGGAGAGTGACTTTGTTGCCAAACTCTACTGGACCTTCTCTAGTAAGGAGTATCTCTATCTAGTGATGGAATACCTCAATGGAGGTGACTGTTCGTCGCTTGTCAAGGTTCTTGGTGGCCTCCCCGAGGAATGGGCTAAAAAGTACATTGGTGAGGTTGTTTTGGGTGTTGAGCACCTTCACAATCGCGGCATTGTTCATCGCGATTTGAAACCCGATAATCTTTTGATCGACCAGACGGGTCATCTGAAGCTGACTGACTTTGGACTTTCTCGTATGGGATTGGTCGGTCGTCAGAAACGAGTTTTGAAGAACCCCGATGAATCTGCCCCGGATCTGTTGAAGCAAGGCTCTTTCCCCCGTGCAATTTCGATTGCGTCGTCTCGTTCTGCTTCATTCGACTTCCAGGCCAGCTCCTCCCCTGGCTCAACTCCGTTGATTACGCCGGAAGTGTCTGCCAATGCCACCCAACCATCTTACTTTAGCCTCAATCAGAGTGGTTTGAGTCGCCAGAGCTCTCGTCGAGCTTCAGGATACCGCAGCGATAGTATGGGAAGTGATGGCCTCAACGGAATATTCAGAACATTTTCGCTGAACGACAATACCCATGAACCTACGATGTCATCACCAAGCATGTTTTCAACCAGCATGGTGGAAGAGGAGGGTCAAAGTGAGGGCGGTGAATCACCTCGCCTTCAGCCTCTGCAACCAACATTCAGCAACCCCCTCGCGCAAAACACTCCTCCCCAGCAGAGTATGATGCCTCCAGTTATGGCTCTTTTTGACCCTGAAGATCACGATCGGCGTTTCGTTGGCACCCCCGATTACCTGGCCCCTGAAACTATCAACGGTATCGGGCAAGATGAAATTAGTGACTGGTGGTCCTTGGGATGCATCATGTTCGAGTTCATCTTTGGCTACCCACCCTTCAACGCGGAAACGCCGGATGAAGTGTTTGAAAACATCCTCCATCGCAGGATCAATTGGCCCGATGATCCAGAGGAGTTCACCTCGGCAGAATCATTGGATTTGATGAACAAGCTCCTGACCCTTGATCCCCGTGAACGAATCGGTGCCAATGTCGAGGAGAGATATCCAAACGGCGGTGCAGAGATTCGTAGTCACCCGTGGCTATCTGAGATCAACTGGACTACGCTGTTAGAAGATAAAGCGCAGTTTGTCCCTAACATTGAGAATCCAGAGGATACGGAATACTTTGACGCACGTGGCGCTACTCTGCAGTCCTTTGCAGAGGAGTTGGAAGACGAGAATTCGCCACAACCATCAGCTGCTGCTGGCCCAGACCGTCCTCATGATGCGCTGTTCAAAGTCAGATCCCAGGTAAACTCGACGAAACGACCCTTGATGCCACTGCACATTCCTCCTCATGTTCGTGACGCTCGTGATTCACGAAGTCGGAGATTGAGCGAGCCGGCCCTGGCTGATGACTTTGGGAGCTTCAATTTCAAGAATCTTCCCATGTTGGAGAAGGCAAACAAAGATGTTATCCAGAAGATGCGTCAGGAGGCCATGCAGGCGCAGCATCGACAGCCCAACCCATCGTCGGCAGTTCAAACCCCTGTCAGTTCATCGCAGCCATCTTTAGAGGGGAGTCCACTTCCAATGTCGCTCCAGCGGACCTTGTCGCAGAATAAGGGCAACAACCGGCCTTCTTCCCCATCTGGACTGAGTCAGACAAACTCGTCTCCAAGCAGGCCGTCGCAACCCTCTTCTCCCCTCCTAGTCCAATTCAGCACTGGGACCAACCAGGAACGGCGCAAAACTTCAGGTTCTTCATCAGCATCCTACCAGTCAAGTGGGACCTTCCAGCCTTCTTCTGCTGACCAGGGCCGAATGCCCAATCTAAGACTGGGATCAGTTGCATCCTCTCCCGTCAAACCCAACCGAATTTCAGCCCATTCCCCCGAGAAGATGCCAAATAACCAGCGCCATGGCAGCGTCCCAGCGAACCGTGCTCGCTCTCATACAATTGGTTCCCAAGATGGGGATAGTTCTTCATTCTCCAAAGAACCATTCGTACCCCACCATCACAAGCGCAGGAGTCAACTCTTTGACATCTCGCCTTCGTCTTCTGATAATGAAGATCCACGCACTAAAGCACTTCTGAAGGTCCAGCGGCGCCGACAAAGCTCCCGACGTTTGTCGCAAATCAACATCATGGAAGGGCCCTTCTTTCGTCCTTTGGACGTACTGATTTGTGAGGATCATCCTGTCTCCCGACTCGTCATGGAGCGCCTGTTCGAAAAGCTTCGATGTCGGACCATCACAGTCACAAATGGTGCCGAAGCCGTGAGATATGCCTTAAGTGAGGTTCAGTTTGATATTATCATGACTGAATATCGCTTGCCTCAAGTCAACGGTGTTGATTTCGCTCGAATGGTTCGCGAGACGCGTAGTGCAAACAGACATACTCCCATCATCGCTGTCACGGGCTACTTAAAAGACCTGCCAGAAAATCACAATTTCGATGCTTTAATCCAGAAGCCCCCAACTTTGCCCAAGCTTACAGAAGCTCTGTCCAAATGGTGCATGTGGAAAGCTCCTCCGGCAGACTACAGTCCCTTCCAGCCCGTCCCGGTCCCGGGCTCCAGTGCTCATACCAACCCCCCCACCACCGAGGACAGTCCTAGTTCCGCATCCTCCGGGTTTGTTCTTCACCCACCTAGCTCCTATCGAGGTTCTAGTCGTGATGACTCACTTAGCAGCAGCGTGTTTGGCGAGATGGATTCTTTCAAACCCGAGGAGGTTCCAGTAATAATCAACCGCAACTCAGATGATTGGGACCACGGTCAAGATGGGCTGGGAATTTCAGAAGAATCGGCTGCCTACCCTGGTAGTCCAGATTCCAAGGCTCTTCCCGCGCCTTATCTTCTTCATACCACGTCAGCGCCCGCGGCCATGGATCCAGCGGGTGGACTTACACCTCGCAAACAACGTTCAAGTGAGGCGATTCGCGCCAAAAGAGAATCCCTTGAGAAGAAACGCTATGAGGGCGCCGAGTCGGGCGACGATGAAGACGAAGAGCTTGGAAACTCCCAGACACGTCGCAGTCCACCATCTAGGAACCGTCGCCCTGGTTCTAAATTGGGAATTGAAATGATGCGAACCAATAGTCGAGGCAGTGTTGTCAGTGGAAGTGAGGAACTCTTGAAGAAAGAGAGGGAGGCTCTTCGGTACCAAGCTGCAGAGTCGGCCGACATTGAGGATAGCGATGGGTCTTTAGGCTCCCCTGCCAGCACGAGCTTAGAGGAGCGTTTCGAGGCCCTCAGCATTCCAGAGGAGTCGGAAGGCGAAGAGCCGGCCAGCCCTCGAGATTCACCTCCCAGGTCGGGTGATCCCTTTCAACACAACCGGCCATCTCTGGGGCACCAGGATACCTCAATCTACTCGGAAGTTGTCCATCAACGTACGTCCAAGGCCAGTCCAGCAAGGTTGAGTCAAGGTCAAACCACACCTCCTTGGAACTTGCCTCAGAACACCACGTCTCATCGCGCCGCTCCACCCATCACCCCGGAAGTCAAAGTCTCCGGAAATTGCCTGACTCCAGAGGCCGGTTCTGGTGTGGACACTGAATGCAGTCCCAGTCCTACCCCCGACTCAGAGGCTACACCACGACCTCTTCATCCTTCTCCTAGCCTAGATCCCGAGCAGACTCCTCGCCCACCCGAACGACACCGATCAGACTTGAGCTCTGCGTTCAGGAGATAGACGCTGTGCTTCAGTTTATGTGCAAAAGCGTTGTATGCCTGTCTGTCTCTTTTTTTTGCGATATCATTCCCTTCTGTCTACATATTGTCACCTACTCGTCTTCCCTGTAAACTCTCCTGTGTCTATCTATTGTCCCGGGCACATCATCCCCTGTGGATATTCTACCATATCCATTCTCTCACGTCTCTCATGTCTGAATGTTTGTCTGGCTTTCTTGGAGCAAGGTGTTCCGGTATTTTTATTTCTTTTTTTTATCTCTTCTTCCCTCGCCCTCTGCATTTTTACGGTGATGGTAGTCTACATTTGATATTCTTCTTATTGAAATCAAAACGCCAGCTTGACGCTGCTTTTTTTTCCCTATCTTCATGTTTGAGTTGTTTACTTGGTATATTCTATGTAGCAAAAAGATGTTCGCACACAGTCGAGAACCTTGGAAAATACCTAGCTACTAAACTAGATGTTGCTTGACACTCTCATATAACAAAATTGCAGCTATATACCTAGGTAGTAACGCAGGATAACCTCAATATCGGTTTTTTTTTCAAACTTTTTCTGCTGGACACAATATATGAAATTATCCAGAAACTTTGACCCGGTATCATAGGCCCGTGCTACTTCTGGACTCCCGCCCGGGCGTTGATCGACCGTTTCCACATCTGAGTATTCCGCTGTGAAACAATTGGACACTAACCCCTCTGATTCACGGAGATCTTGCTAAACAAGACCTCGGGTAATGTCAGTGGCGCTGTCAAATGGCTAGGATCAACATACACGGTCCATACAAAGACCCAAACTTTTTAGTTTCATGCTTGCAGGCATGATTACGGAGTACCTAGGGGAGAAGTTGTTCTATCAGAGCGCAGGAATTAGTTAGCCAAGAGGTATGTTGTAGCGAGGCGACCGACCGGGGAATGCATTGGCTCTGTATATGCACCATAAGCACAACGACGCACATTTGTCACAAAGATCGATCGGATCGCATGTTCCCCGCTATCCACGTAATGTAGTAAATATTCCAAGATTGTAGTTCTGTGAGTGAAATATACTTGAAAAGCCCGTACAGAATCCAATACGTTGTAGGCATTGAGCGAACAATATGCAAACGAAATATAGACATAGATACTATCCGCATAAAGTCAAAAAAACAGGAGCACAATTCTAGACCATGTCAAATAGATAAAGAATAAACACAAATCTCTTAATTGTCCCCTGACGCAGGGGCGTAAAAAGTGGCGGTCCTTGGCACCTCATCTTGATATTGGCATCTATAAAGGCCTATTAGGGTTAATGTACTTTTCTTTTAGGGCTTGGTTGTTTAGAACTTCATACCTACCTAGGTATAAGAGAAGGGTCAAGTCCATGAAAGATTCAAAATTCAACAATTTTTATCTGCCTTTCCATGGAAACCCCTTTAACGTTCCTCTCGCCACCTAGGTGGATCAACAAAACGTTGGCGGGCCGTGATGGGCCTGTCGTATGAAGTTGATGCTTGGCCGAGGCTTTGCCAAGGATGCATAAAATGCATTGCGTATGAAATTATGTGGAGGATATACGTATGATGTACAACTTTGTAGCTTATTGTACAATGATTTTACAACGTACGGAGTAGTGTAAGTAAGTGGAAGATGTTAGGGATCTTGGTGTTATTTTTGATACTTCTATTTCTCTGTGTACATATATGCACACATATGTACCTCTCAAAATACTTCATACATGTATGCATGTATGTATGTATGTATGTATGTATGTATGTATGTATGTATGTATGAATAGAATAGATCTTCTCTTGAAATCCCCTAAATCTCTAATAAAATATCTTCAAATATACATACTCCGTATATATGAACAAATTTAATAAAAAAAAAGAAACCAAATAAAATGACATCGCGGTCCAGACTATGTTCAGTGCTGGATCCACGCAACTCCACCAGGTTTCAACTCGATCATCGCTCATTTATTTCTCTTCTTCGATCTTAGAGCTCTCTATCTCTCTTCTCCTGTCTCTACCTCTACCTCCTGTTCGTTTTATTTTTACCTTTTTTTTCTTTTCCTTTTCATTCTCTATTCTTAAAAGTGTAGTGTCTGTCTTATACCTAAACTACCGCATTCCCAGCATCGACTACCCACATTCTTCGGCCTGGTGCCCCCCTCCCCCCACGATGTCATCCCCCGTGGAGGAACGGAAAACATTCCTTCGAGAGTCCAAGGATAAACGAAAAGACTCGGATGTTTCCCCTACCTCCGATGATGGAACTTATGTGACTGAACCTGATGCCGATCGTGAGATTGGTCGTGAGATTGGTGACGCTATCGGTCGCGAAGGCGGTCTCAAGGTTGACACCAATTATCTCCCGGAAGATGATGAACATGCGCCTATGCGGACACCATCTGCGCGTCGGGAGCAGGCCACTCGTCTCGAGGACGATTTGATGCTCCTACAAGCCGAGCGCATGACCTCAAGTTCAACACATGAACCGGACGAAGAACACTCTATTAAACGCGCCCGCTCGCGTCGCTCGGAGCAAGTCGACGAGTTCGATGAGGCCACAAACCCTCTGCATGAAAAGGCTGCAATTTACAAGCCTCCCGAGAAGCCCAATACTCAAATCGCCGTCTTTGTTAAGAAGCTACACCAGTCCAGCTTCCTCGTGCGCTACGTCACTTACATCTCCCCTGTGGTCCTTCTCCTTTTGATTCCGTTGCTGGTCGGCGCTCTCGAATTTCCAAATGCTAGCGTTGGAGGTGTACAATTGATGTGGTTCTCAATTTGGCTCGAGATTGTCTGGTTGACTCTTTGGGCAGGACGAGTAAGTTGAACAACAAAAGAAAGAAAACAAAGAAAGGAAAAAAAAACATTCTCGTGAGACCTTTACTGATCTGTCTATTGCACTAGCTTGTTGGCAAATGTTTGCCTCCGATTGTTGGTATTTTGGCGAGTGTATTCACGAATAACGCAAAGAAATGGCGCGACATGGCCAAACAACTCGAGCTTCACGCGGCACTCTTTTTCTGGTGGCTCGGTGTCGAGATTTCCTTTCTGCCTACTATGAAGAATCACCATGTGGATGGCGATAAGACTACTAGAAGTTGGGAAAACACCCTCAACAAGATTATTATTGTGATCTTCGTGTGGACTATTCTGAACTTCATCGAAAAGATTCTCATCCAGCTTATCGCCATCAGTTTCCACCTGCGAACCTATGCCGACCGTATCGAAATCAACAAATTCCAGATTGGCAGTTTGACCAAGTTGTATGAGCACTCGCGCTCTATGTTGACCGACAAGGACGAGGCCTTCGAAGAGAAAGACGACAAGGAAAAACCGACTGGAATCAAGACACCAATGCACTACGCGGGCAAGGCCCAGAAGAAAGCAAAAGGCGCGTTGAACAAGGTCGGAAACCGTGTTGGCGATGTGGCCGGCGCGGTCGTAGCTGATGTCACCGGTCGCACGGCTACTCGCAGCACAGATGCCTACCAGGTCATTCTGACACTTCTGCGCACTACTGGAGGCTGCCAAGTTCTGGCACGTCGTCTGTACCGTACTTTTGTGAGAGATGGCTTTGACACCGTGTTTGGTGGTGATCTGAAGGCTGCGTTCGAAGACAGCGAGGAAGCTGAAGCTGCCTTCACCATGTTCGATCGTGACATGAATGGTGACATCTCCATGGAAGAATTGGAAGCTGTTTGTGTAGACATTGGTCGCGAGCGCAAATCCATCACTGCCTCTTTGAAGGATCTGGATTCCGTTGTGTCGAAGCTGGATGATGTATTCATGTTCTTCGTTTTCGTGATCGTGTTGATCGTGTTCTTGTCGCTCATCTCAACCTCGGCCGCCGGTGTACTCACATCTGCTGGTTCTGCTATTCTTGCCTTGTCTTGGTTGTTCTCTGCCACTGCCCAGGAGTTCCTCCAATCGGTTATCTTCGTTTTTGTCAAGCACCCCTTCGATGTTGGTGATCGTGTAACCATCTATGGCAACGCGGGTGATGCCGGTCTTGGTGATGATTACTTCGTCAAGGAAATCACTCTCTTATACACCGAGTTCAAGAAGATGCAGGGCCATGTGGTACAGGCACCCAACAGCTATCTCAACGGGCTCTTCATTCTGAACCAGCGCCGGTCGGGCGCGCTCGCCGAGGCTGTGCCCATCATCATCAAGTACGGTACGACCATCGAGCAGCTTGATGGCTTGCGCCAGCGACTATTGGAGTTTGTGCGCAGCGAGAAGCGTGATTTCCAGAGCAACATCCTCACTGAAATGCGTGCTGTCACCGAGAACTTCTCGCTCACACTCAACGTGGTCTTTTTCTATAAATCCAACTGGCAGAACGAGGGTCTTCGTCTCCAGCGTCGCAACAAATTCATATGTATGCTCATGGTTGCCCTCCAGGAGATTGGTATCGAGGGCCCACGCATGAACCTCCAGGGTGCCAAGTTCGATATCCCCTTCCACGTCAACTATGGCAATGAGCGCAACTCCCACAACAACCGGCAAGAACCGATCGAAGCCGAAGAGGTCCCTATGTCAGGTGGATCCCGCCACCTTCCAGAAAACACCGGAACCAGCAACAGCAGCGCTGTTCGTCACCCATCAATTCTTCGCAAGGGTATGAATACCGCAACCGCACGTGCTCGTGGTCCGTCCATCTCGCAGCGCAAGCACGTCGACTTTTCCTTGGGTATGTCCAACATGGCATCCAACGATATCATGGGAGATGTGTTTGAAGATCGCGGTGTTCGTATCGATGATGTCGTCCGCACCGCCAACCGCGATGCCGCTGAGCGCCGCATCCAGGAAGAGACCGAAGAAGAAGAAGAAGAACGCCGGAGCCGTACCTCCTCTTCTCGCCATCGCCGTCCTTCGAACTTGAGTGCTCCTACCAACCCAGAGGAAGGTCGCCGGTCGACCGACGCTCACAGCTTCCGCAGCGGCAAGTCATCTCTTAGCCGGAATCGTTTCTTCCACCACCGCAGTAGCATCAGCCACGAGCGCGATGACTTGATGGAACAAGGTCGCTCTGATGCGCCTACTGAAATCCCTCCGGCGGCTTTCTCTAGCGCGAAGGAGCATCCAAATTGATTCAGACCTTCCTTCCCATGATCTGATCTGACCATTGTCTTTCCTCCTTGACTGACCATAGACCATTTTCACATTTCTTTTCCTTCTTTCACTACATATCATCCATCTTGATTTTTGGGTCCCCATCGAACTATAATCTGTCATTCTATCATACGTATATATCCATCCCTTTATCTGTCTACAATTATTTCTCCGTCATTTACTGCCGGTTTTCTGGTTTATATACAGCATTCGGCCCGATGTTCCGTGACCTATAGAAATATATCTCAGACTTCCTAATGAACATGTATAGAATTGAAGAGTCTCCCCTTCATAAAGAAAATCCTACTCTCCCAGTCTTACTCAGTAAGGAGGTTCCGGTAAGGTAAGGCTTATTTGATCAACATGATAACAGCTATACTGAGTACTCCGTACGGTGAGATTAATCTCATTGAGTACCTAGGTACCTTCGAAATCTCTAGTTCACAAGGTTGCATAACTAGGTCATTAGTGCCTAGGTGAGCCTGAGCTTCTTACACTTCTTACACTGGCCGCTGGATTAACATTGAAAAGGTCTGTTCTTGTTTTGAAAAGCAACCAGTAGGATGTTGCTAGTCCTTCCGATTATTATATGATTTAATGGCTCGCGAAATATTTTAGTATGACCAGGATTGTACTCTCTGTCTCCTTGTCCATAGTTTCTCCTTGTCCATAGTTGAACGAGACGTTACAGCTTAAACAGAAATGTCCGTTCTGTACTGCCTACATAAATGTACATTTATGCGCTAACTAACTATAATTGATCGGGTTGGCAGTAACACGATTATAAAGAAGGGCCAGATTGTGGAAGATGACCACCCTAGGCTTTGATAACCGCACGATGTGAACTTCCCAGGGCTAGGACTTTTACCTTAAACGATAGTGGAATATAGAGTGGCTCATTCACTTCAAAGAATTGTTTGCCCATGGATTATAATTGAGTATATGTATATAGTGGAACCAGTCTTAAAAGAATCCGAATTTGTATCAGTATAATATTAATTGAAGTTGATATAAACAATATGGCATTCCCGCTGAGTTCAACATGCCTTTAGGAGGTTAGACAGGCTGATAGAAAACGAAAACACTGAGATATTTGGTGTTTGATATCAGTCCCTGACCACGTCTTCTATCATCACCTCCCCGCTTCCTCCGTCCTGACTTGGAGTACCTTTCGAAGACGTTTATCCCTACAGCTCATCATGCGAGGAGAGGTATGATTTCTCTTTGTTAATGCGGCTCACTCCATCCATTCCATGACACGCTGAATCTCACTCCATCCGCGTGACAAAAATCAAGGCAATGGTGTCGTTAACCAAAATCAACTAGTTCTGCCACATCCACCTTGGCCAGGCTGTATAGGTATCTTCTTGAGCATGGCCTTGAGCCTGATGGCCATATCAACCCCAACGTTACTGATGAAGATACAAAGAGCGGCTCCTATGAAAAATTCTTTATCGAAACCTCGAACGGCAAATATATGCCCCTTCCCATTTTCGTCGATCTTGATCCTTCTGTACGTGATAGACCACAAACGATAACAAGAGATCTACCACAGCTAATGCTGATGGCCTATCGATGAAATCCGGACTGGCACTCACCGTCATCTGTTTCATCCAGACCAGTTAATCAGTGGAAAGAAGATGTTACAAACAACTGTACGTCCCTGGACTAATCAACGATGGGAAGCATGCTAAGCTAACAGTCAATAGATGCCCGTGGCTATTATACTGTTGGAAAGGAATTCTTGGAAGCCGTGACTGATAGTATTTGTCACGTAGCTGGTATTTCACCGCAATCTGAACCTGGAAAGGGTCCTTAAAATGGGGTTCGGTTTAGGCTAATGCTAGGATAGAGAACTGCCAATCTCTGAAGGGCTTCTTGATCTTCCACGCCTTTGGTGGTGGGACAGGGTCTGGATCCGGTTCACTGCTACTGGAGCATATCACCCATATGTATGGCCGCAAGTCCAAGCTTGAATTCTCGATCTGCCCATCCGGGAAAACTGCCACTTCTGTTGCGGAACCCTACAATGCCGTTTTGTCCACACACAGCACGATCGAAAACACCGACTGCACGTTTTACGTTGATAACCAAGCCGTGTACGACATTTGCCGCCGTCACCTGGATATTCCACGCCCTGGATTTGAACACCTGAACCTTCTTATTGCCCAGGTGGTGAGCTCTATCATCTCCAGCTTTGATTTTGACGGTGCACTTAATGTCGATCTGGCTGAATTCAAAACTAACTTAGTGCCACATCCGCGGATTTACTATCCTTTGATCTCATATGCTCCAGTGATCAGCAGCCAGCGTAGCTCTCATGGGAGTTTGAAGGTGCAGGATCTCACTTTCCAGTGTTCGTATAGGTTTTACGAAAGATGATTCTATAGACTGACCGGTTCACAGGTTTTGAGCCCAACAATCAGATAGTTGCCTGCGATCCACGAAATGGCAAGTGTATGGCTATCGCTATTCTTTATAAGGGAGATGTAGTCCCTCACGACTGCAGTCAGGCCGTACACGCCCTCAAGACCCGGGGCACCTTCAGCTAGTTTGAATGGTGCCCGACCGGATTCAAGCTAGGCATTAATTACCAAAAGCTGATGCATCGTCCTGATGATGAACTCGCTTGTGTCGGTCGCTCAGACAACATGCTATCGAATTCAACCGCCATTGCCGAAGCGTGGAGTCACATTGATAAAAAGTTTGATCTCATGTATTCCAAGCGCGCGTTTGTCCACTGGTATGTCGGCGAGGGAATGGAAGAGGGCGAGTTATCTGAGGCTCGTGAGGATCTCGCAGTCCTCGAGAAAGACTACGAAAGGTGGCCGGAAAAAGCAGTCAAGAGGGGGAGAGAGTTGAGTGCTGATTAGGGGATGTGTCCCTTTGGTATTGACGGTTTTGATGGAGAAAAGAGAAAACCAAAGGGAGATTCAAGGGAAAAGGAAATAAAACAAAATTTAGTGACATCCGTGAATGATCCAGTGATATTGTGTCCGAATTTAACCGACTCACCCTTAGCCCCCAAGCACCCAGTAATGTTGCGAATATATAACTCCATTCCATGCTCCATGCAAAGTGATTAGTGGTGATACAATTTCATGCCGTGGGGCTCCATTCAGCTGTTAGCTGCGATATCGTGCTCTTGAAGAAGTTTCAATGTGCGTTCGTATGTCCACATAGTCACGGCGCTGGCCGGTGCAGCCTTGATGAGACTGACTGTCAGGCCACGGTATAGACCACGTACGCCTTGGGTACGAACAATCATCGCCATGCTCTGGAGCACCCCGTTGTATTCAGGAATGTTGCGATGGACGTAACGTGTTCTAGTCGGCCCTTGTACCTGTAGACGCTTGCGGACCAGATCTAACGGGAACACACCGGTTTTTGCTAATACACTAGCCACAACACCAGCAGCAGCATCCCCGGTGCCGAGGGGTAATAAGTCCCCTGCCGTCATAACAGGCCGAAGCGCTTCATATGTTGTAAAAAAAAGACCCATGTACGGTACAATTTGTGCAACCGCGGCTGAACAGCCTCGGAAAAAGCCCGGAAGTCCCTCGTGTCGAGCAATATCCACCACAGAGGCGCGCAAGGAGCCGTAAACGCGGTCTGGGCCCTGTGCGGCAAATCGTGTGCGGAGGAGATCTAGCGGGTACGTAACCCCTGTTGCACATCCACCAGCAACTGCACCCGAAATGAAAGATTCGACAGAGGGGGAAGTCGATAGGAGTCGAGTTGGGCAAGTGCTTGGGTTGTGCCACGATATGCGGTAAATTGGAAAGCGCCATAACAGACATACATTATTTCGGCGGGGATGTTTCCTTTCCACAGACCCTAGAAAGGAAAAGAAGAAAGACGTTAGATTAAACTGGCATGAACTTGACGACCATGAAGATTCTTCACGTACAGTGATTCCCTCATGCTTCACAATGGCCCGCATTGTGGACAAGGTCCCTTTGTAGATGGGCCCATTGATGATTTGATGTGAAATAGGATCCGATAAGGAGTGAACTTGCAACTGCAGTCGAATCTTGACAACGTCGAGTGGTGCA
The DNA here is from genome assembly GCF_028829465.1 of Penicillium soppii. NCBI lineage: Eukaryota > Fungi > Ascomycota > Eurotiomycetes > Eurotiales > Aspergillaceae > Penicillium > Penicillium soppii. The sequence continues at coordinate 3,326,978 of NW_026643233.1, forward strand.
ATACAGAACCGTGAAATCAATCCGGCAATGCCACCGGCCAACACGACTTGTCGCTTGGTGCCTTCATCTTTGAGATGTTCGCCCCCGTCCGACATGAGTTGAGAATTTCGCAGTCTAGGAATGTCCGTATAAAAGATCTGAATTAGGTAGAGATACGAACACCCATGGCGAGTGTTGGATTGTGGAAGCAGGGAAAAAAAACGCAAGCTTGAAAGTTCCATTGTCGGCCTGGAACTTGAGGAACTGTGACGCCTGAGGCCAAATTTTCAGCCTCAATATCAAGGTGTCTACCTTTGAGCCGAGGTAACCAAATCATCTTAGCTTCGGCCCAACTTTCGAGATTCATCTAAGCTCTGGTTCTCAATTTTCCCTCATTCCATTTTGTACTTGGCTCAGGGGTACGGCATGAATTTTACACGGGCTTCACGTTTACTTCGGCAAAAGTCCACGTCGTCATATCGGGTGTTATCATACTCGGTTGCGCGCAACTTCGCAGCAGCAGCTAGTCGGGCCGACGTACCTCGACCGCTATTATATAAACGCACCAAATCCCAGGTTCCTGCTCGGAGAGAGCTGTGTACTTCTGATGGCGTTTTCATTGAGCCTACGGAAAACAAAGAAAATGTATGGCTCGGATCAGGCGAGTTATACTTGCTCGACAACAAGAAACCGATTAAGCTCCCTCTTGCCTACCTGCGGGACGCATGTCTATGCCCGTTGTGTAAAGATCCACATTCTAAACAAAGAACTTTCCGAACGGGTGATATCCCCCAAAACATTCGTCCAAGGTGGATCAAATGGGATGGGAAAGAACTGTCAATCAAGTGGGCTAATGATATCCCCGGATATTCAACTGACCACACATCTGTCTGGACCGGGGATTATTTGAAGAGACCCATATTCAACACTCATGAGCGGGCTCATTCCCCCGACGATGGACCGCTCTTGTGGGGACAGTCCAGAATGAACCGGTTACAGCATTGGGTTTCCTTCGAGGACTATGTCAACGATGATCATGCGTTTACTGTAGCGATGAAGAATTTGAAGCGTATGGGCCTCATCTTCGTGAAGGATATCCCAGAGTCACGGGAGATGGTTGAAAAGATTGCCACACGCATGGGCCCACTGCGTAACACATTCTATGGATCAACATTCGACGTGCGCACTGTCCCTCAGGCGAAGAATGTGGCATACACAAACCAATTCCTTGGATTTCACATGGACTTGATGTATATGAACGAACCACCGGGATACCAGCTCCTCCACTGCCTAGAAAACTCATGCTCAGGGGGTGAGTCATTATTTGGGGATTCATTTTCGGCAGCACATGCTATGAAAATGGAAGCCCCACAAATGTACCAACTACTATCCGAGCACTGTTTGGGTTATGAATATAATCATGAGAGCCACGTTTACTACAACAAGCGGCCTATCTTTGAACTCGACCCTGTCACGAAAGAGTTGCTCCATGTCAATTACTCGCCTCCCTTCCAATCTTCGATCCCATCGCCGGATGGAAGGGACCATGATGTTAGATTCGTGAGCAAGCTAGTGCATGCTATCAAAACGTTTACCACAAAAATTGACTCGACAAGTGCCACCTTTGAGTTGAAGCTCGCACCAGGCACGTGTGTCATTTTTGATAACCGACGGATTGTTCATGCTCGTCGGCAGTTCAACGCGAGCAAAGGATCTCGTTGGCTAGCAGGTGCGTATGTCGACACGGATGCTCTGCTATCCCGATTTGCCGTCTGCAAGCGACAGCACCCTGAGGCTTGGCGGTGGAATGAAGCTACCTCCTAAGTCCTCTCCCTCCGGAAACCGTTGACCTTCAGGAAACATGTGAGATGGAAAACGATGGCTGAATGAGAACGCGAATCAAATGAAAACACACACGCATGACTGAAAAGAGTAGTAGAATATATATTTGAACCAACCGCTTTAGTTTGTTCCATTCATTAGACACAGTTTATGTTACCGAATCAATGTGTTTGTCTACCTTTTTCCTGTATTTAGTACTGTCATTCTTTACGGCAGCTTTGAAAATAGGTAGCTGCAGTTCACAGTCATATCGAGATCATGTCTAGTACAATCGCACAAATCGTCAAAATGTGCAAATTCGATTTACCGATAACTTTACCGACAGTAAGAAGTTTCAGATGATCATATATCAAAACTATCTCGGTCCCAAGAAGGTCCAGGGTGATTTATGGTAGTAGCGTATGGATCCATCCAATGTTGCGGATTTGGACCAATGGTAATATTGGTTTATGTCAAGGAATGGGGTGTTCTGCAAGACAATCACCAAATCCGTATGACGACCTTGTCAGGACAAAAACGTTTATCATTATGTGTGGATTTAGCATCTAGCCCGAAGACAAAGGGGATCATGGGTATCGTGCAGCTCCAATCAACCACTCAATTGGCTGCGGTAGGCTTGTTGACTGAGAACTCATTAAGAAACTCGGGGTCGTTGTTAATTTCTTCACGGACCTGTCCCTGTATGTTAGTAATTGACGTCGATGACTGCGGGACCTGATTGAGGGGAAGCACATACAATGTCCAAACCACCAACTAACTCCCCATTTACCCATAATTGAGGGAAAGTAGGCCATTCAGCATACTCCTTCAAGCCCTGACGTACATCCTCATCGGCCAAAATATTGAAGAAGCCGTACTTGACACTACGCTCGCGGAGGATACCAACCAGCTGCCGACTGAATCCACATTGCGGGCTGCTGGGCGTTCCTTTCATGAACAGCATGACATTTGCTGCCTTGACCAGTTGTTCCAGACGAGCAAACAAGGCCTCACGAGATTGTTCGGGGGTCAGGGCGGGAACAGATGCGACGGCGGTCGCGTTAGCTGCGTCGGGGGGAGGGGCGTGAGAAGCAGTTACGGGAGCATGAGTAGCAGTGATCGGACCATCCTCGCGAGGCACAGCAGATAGTGGTGGGGGAATATTAGCTCTCACGCCGTCCATCGCATCACCGCCCGCGATGTTTCCACGACCCGCGTGACGCTCGACCGCATCGCGCACTTTGATTGCGTCACTTCCACTGATCGACTCCAAGATTTGACCACTGCGTAGACACACGACGAAGGGCACGGCAGAGACATCATATTCCTCGGAGATATCGGGCAGCTCTTCGGCGTTGATGCTGACAAACGAGATGGTTGGCGGGGCAGTGGCGGGGTACTGTGAAGCGAGGGCCGCAAGCACAGCGCCCATTTGAGCGCAAGGAGCAGCCCATGGGGTATGGAAGTAAAGCACAACCAATGCAGAAGGAGAGATGGAGGAAAGGTGCGACGAGAAGTCCGCCTCGGATGTGATTTCGGTGAGCGCCGACATGGTGGAGGGTGATGGGGGGAAAGGAAAGGTGAAGACCAGATGCGGCAAGTATTTGAAGAACAATCTCAGAGAAGAGTTGAAATGAGAATATAATAAGAAGAAGAAAACAAAGAAGTATCAAAGATGATGGCGTGATGAGGAATATTCAAAAAAAAAGAAAGGCTCACCTTCATGCACGGCGATCCCAGATTTCCAATCCTCCGGTTATCAGATCGTTCAGCGTCCTTGGTTTCTCTGGTGTACCGAAATCACGGGACTTATCTGATCAGGTGACTCTGAATCAAGCTTATCGCTTATCTTCACGTGTTTGGCTTTTCTATTGGAATTTCCTAGCTTTCACAAGTTCAAAGCGCAAAGCATTTAATCGCTTCACCACCATGGGTAGTGATAGGAAAAGAAAGCTCAGCTTGGGCGATACGGTCGGCGAAGAAGCACGTTCTCAGGGACTCGGTTCGATTGAAGCTTTACCCTATATGCAGGACAATACGAAGGATAGTTCGAACATCAATGCGTCAAAAAAAAGGAAGAGAGTTGATGGCGAGAAAGCCAAATACCCAGACCTCACTTACTCAGACGGAAAGCTCCAGTCACCAATCCGTATCGCGGACTTGCAAGGGTTGCTTCTCTACTGTTTCGCCGATGGAATCGCTCCTCAATGGATCTCCTTGAAGCATTCTGGCCATGTGCGGAAGGTGGTTGTGCTAATGGTGCCTGGTCTTGAGATGGGCATGTTTGATGGTACAATCTCCGTGGATAAAGCCGCTGTCAACGGGAAGCAAGAGTTACCAGAAAACCCAACCCCAGAAGCTGTGGAGAAGTCAACTGAAGACGAACGGGCCACCGACTACAACCGATGGAAACAGGGCCTTCCGATTCCAGACCGTTCACATCGTTTCAATCCTCAACCCCTCGTACGCGAGAACCTCCCCGAAACCCTTCAACCGCTGGCCGACATGTTCCCCCATATTTGGCCTATCAAGGCACCAGGCGATAATAAGTACAATAAAGTTCATTCGCCACTACAAGCTATCTTGATGTCTGCGGCACCGAAATCCAAGAATGAAGAATCCCGTGGGAAGGGGGCACGCCCTGCTAAAATTGAAAAAGGCTTTGTTCCCAAAAGAACACCAATTACAACCTTTGTCACCTCACGTGTGGACTTGCGAGAGAACGAGTATATTTTGCACCCTGCGTTTTTCACTTCCGATGACGAAAGGTCGTCCGAGGCGGAGGCTCGTCGAAGAGGCGCTCACTCGTCCGAAGATGGGTGGGTGGACACACTTGTTCCATCGCTGGAATCCGCTGAGCCACCTGAAGCCGATATCGAAAAGGGTAGCATGACTGCTGGTCGGGACGTTTTCGCCCTTGACTGTGAGATGTGTGTCACTGAAGGGGGACAGTCCGAGCTCACACGTATCAGCATGGTTGGCTGGGATGGCGAGGTAGTCCTGGATGAGCTGGTTAAACCCCCACGTCCAGTAGTCAATTACCTGACGCGGTATTCTGGGATCACAGCAGAGATGCTGGAGCCAGTCAAAACGACCCTAGCTGATATTCAGAAGCGGCTCCTCGCCATCCTCACACCCCGTGCGATCCTTGTGGGCCACTCTCTTAATTCTGATTTGAACGCTTTGAAACTCGTACATCCTTTTATCGTCGATACGAGCATCATTTACCCACACCCTCGTGGCCCACCACTCAAATGCAGTTTGAAATGGCTCACTCAGAAGTATCTAGGCAAGCAGATACAGAACGGAATGGAAGGTCATGACTCCATTGAGGATGCGCGTGCTGTTCTTGAACTAGTGAAATTGAAGTGCGAGAAAGGCGAGCGCTGGGGCACAAGCGATGTCTCCAACGAAAGCATCTTTCGTCGACTTTCACGGTCCATTCGGCCGAATCATGTCCCTTGCCCTGGCGGAGAACGAACTGGAGCGGTTGTTGACTGGGGTAATCCTGAACGTGGATTTGGTGCCCAGGCGACCGTCTCGATCGGATGTCTGGATGACGATGCGGTTGTGAATGGTGTCTCTGCTGTGATCAACGGCGATGAATCCGATCACTCCATCCCTGCCGGTGGTGTCGATTTTGCCTGGGCTCGCATACGTGATCTCGAACATCTTCGCGGATGGTGCAATCGGCTCCCTGATCCGAACAATGCCAACGAATCTACGACCCTTGTTCCTCCCCCGGAAGAGACTACACCAACAACTATCAATGGCGAATTAACCGATAAACTGCAGCCCGATATCTTGGCCGATACTGTTTCCAAGACCGTGTCCAACATCTCACGTATTTATGATTCTCTTCCCGCTTGCACTCTTTTTATGGTATATTCTGGAACTGGTGACCCTCGTGAAGTCAGTCGTTTGCAGTCTGTCCACAAGAAACACCGCGAGGAGTTCAACTCTGGCAAGCCCTGGGATCAATTGACGTACAAATGGACTGATGTTGAGGAGCAGAAGCTAAAGAAAGCGTGCGAACGTGCGCGTGAAGGATGTGGTTTCATGTGTATTAAATAAAATAGACAGGATTACGTCTAGATATATGAAGTACCTTCGCATAGCTGATAAAGTAATCTTATCCGTAAGATTCACCTACCAACAGATAATTAGTGCTTGCAATGGTTACTTAGAAAAAGACCAGAAAGTATCATTCAATCAACGTACTATATGGTATTTTGGATAATATGTGTACATAGTTATCTATTTTCTATAGCAACATATGTAGGGTGCAGGAATTTGCTCTGGACGGGATACTTATATCGGGTCGGGACAATGTGGGGCGAACGTGAAAGACTCTTCGAGATACAACAACACTTCAACGTTCTCTTGCAAATGAATCCATTCACGAGGCGGCCCACTGCAGCTTGGTACCCAGTTGGCCTTGCGTCCGAGCTACCAAATCTCGACGATGATGGCCAGCGAGTCGCCCCAAAATGCAAAGCTTTCGCCATTCCCACCAATGGCCCTGTGACACGAGTTGAGGACATTGATTTACCAGGAGAACTGAAAGATCAAGTCCTGGTATTCAAGTATAAAGGAAAATACCATGCTATCGATCATGTAAGTCCGGTTCAACGCCTGTTTCTGAACCATCCCGCTCATTATTTATAGCAATGCCCCCACTCGTCCTTCCCACTTTCACAGGGGAGTCTGTTTGATATTGAAGATTTCGGAATCGTTCTCAGCGCTGGAATCACATGTCCTAAGCATGATTGGTCGTTTGACTTATTTTCCGGTCAATCAGATCGTGGCAAATACAAACTCAAGGTGTGGGAGGTACAGCTGCGTGATTCAACATCTGGAAGCACTGATCAGGAGGTTTGGGTGAGGCGCAAACAACGAATCGGATAACAAGAATTTTGAAAATGATTATCCGCAATTATGGTCAAGTCTAGTCAACTTGAGCAGAGTTGCATACTGCAGAAACTGAAAGTCCTGGATCTCAACCAAGTGATTGCAACTGGCTAAAAGGGTCTATAGGCGATGTCTTTGTCGTTTTTTTCTTTTTCCTCTTGGTTCAAAAAGGGGAAATTATTTCTCAAGGTATCTCTAGGCAAATTCTTTTGTTGGAATATCCTTATTGGTCAGCTTTCGTCTCAGAATAATTCAACTTCTCTTAGATGTAGCCTACCAACGGAAAACCATGCAAGATCTTTAAGGATCTCGTTTCTAGCCATGGAAACCCTGCAGTCTTGCAAGGAATAGGACCAAGATATCAAAACACAGGAACAGGCGTAGAGATGGAGAGGGTGATGGTAGCATGATCTACGTTATTTGGCCTTACGGGAATCATATAAAACAAAAGATTTCGTTCAGATAAATTTCTTCTTTTTGGTACTTAACCCAACATCCAAATTGTTAGGTTGTTGCATTTATCGTCGGTGGTAAATTTGTTACCAACCTCTGAACTTAGGACTGGGCCGGTTATGTTCGATGGTGGCGGACATTCTAACGATTGACGCAGTAATCGCAAGTTTTATATGTAAACATATGGGCATAATGTATGTGTATCAACTATTCTTTCCTTGTACAACGTTCAGTATATCTCGGTAAGCTATGTTTACCTTTTAATTTCTACGGCCTCAAATTGGATGGAACTTGTAGAAGAGCTGAATTGTTTGTTGACAGTCTGAAAGATATGATGTTATAGATTGATGGGTGTGTCGCTCTTGTGATACAATTGTCGTAGGGTTACTGTCCGACCCCGTCCTCCCTCCCTGTGAGCGTCTCAGGGTGCCGTCTTTGCAACTATCACGAGACCCGGTTAATATCTTCAGAAATATAAATCAACCCAACCAAAATTGGATGGTGACTCAAGCTCGCTAGAATTTGCCTCGAGGTATGTCATGAATTAAGACGAGTAGATTGGGTTTATTTTGATATGTAGGGATGACAGCGGGGATTGTGGTTGTAGAATGTCACTGGCACCACATTCCAGTATCGGCCTGCCAGGCAACCCTCGGGTCAATCACGGGGGCTGAGTCATTATTCCAATCGTATTATCTTGGTGTTTAGTTGTTCCATTATTTATGTATGCTTGAGGAGGCATAACGCTTCAAAGAGGGATACCCATTTTCTTTTGTTCCCTGAGCCACAACTTTCTGTTAAATGGAATATGCTAGTCTTTAATATTGCAACGGTGATCTTTTGGCTACTGCCAGTGGATGCAAAGAGTTACGATAGCTCGAATTCACATTATGACTTTGTTATTGTCGGTGGCGGAACCAGCGGATTGGTAGTTGCTAACAGGCTTTCAGAGATGAGAGATTTCACTGTGGCAGTTATCGAAGCTGGAGATTCAGTTCTAAACAACTACAACGTTTCTACCACTACAGGTTACGGGCTGAGTTTCGGAACAGCTATCGACTGGAAATACCAAACCGAAGACCAAATATATGCGGGAGGATCAAAACAAATTATGCGTGCTGGAAAGGCTATTGGTGGCACAAGCACGATCAATGGTGATTTCCACGAGAATGTTATAGTTCGAGTGTTGGACTGGAGCTAATTTCATGTTTTTGCAGGGATGGCATACACACGAGCGCAAAAGGCGCAAATCGATTCTTGGGAGAAGGTTGGGAACAAAGGTTGGAACTGGAACAACCTCTTTCCATATTATCTGAAGTCAGAACAGTTCCAAGTGCCCACACCAGATCAATTTGCCCGGGGCGCCGACTACTACCCCAGCTATCATGGAGAACACGGTCCGCTCAAGGTCGGGTGGTCAAAAGCAATGACCAACAGCAGTGTTCTTCCTGTGCTCGATGAAACCTTTCAGCAACTGGGCGTGTCTTATAATAGAGACATCAACGGTGGAAGCATGATCGGGCTGACAGTCCATCCCGATACGATTGATAGAGAGGAAAATGTCCGTCATGATGCTGCCAGGGCTTACTACTGGCCTTATGAAAATCGCTCTAATTTGAAAATTATATCCAACACTTACGCAAACAAGATCATTTGGGACGAAAGTTCTGACAGTGAAGCAGTGGCAGTCGGCGTCGAAGTTACAGGAGTCGATGGTATCGAGACGATATACGCCACCAAAGAAGTGATTCTATCGGCAGGCTCTTTAAAGTCTCCGGTCATTTTAGAGCTTTCTGGGATCGGAAACCCAGATATACTGAAGAAGCATGAAATTCCTTTGAAGGTCAATCTCTCATCTGTGGGCGAGAATCTGCAAGACCAGACAAACAATGGTATTTCTTACGAAGGAAATGAGTTCTGGCTTGGTCTTCCAACTTTCTCGGTTCTTCCCTCGGTCGAGCAGATATATGGAGATGATTTTTCAGCTGTTTCTTCTGCGGTCAACTCAAGCCTCGCGGATTATGCAAAGAATGTGTCTTTCTCCTCAAATGGAGCAGTTTTAGAAGCTAACATATTGGCTGCTCTTCAACTTCAACATGATTTGGTCTTCAAATCGCACGTTCCCTTCGCAGAAATCGTCTTGCTTCCAATTGGACATACGTTCTCAAGTGAATACTGGCCTCTACTGCCATTTTCAAGAGGTAGCATTCACATAAACTCCGCAGATGCGACTCAAACACCCGATATCAACCCAAACTACTTCATGTTTGAGCAGGACTTGAAATCTCAGGTCGATGTGGCGCGGTATATCCGAAAGGCATTCGTCACCCCTCCATTGAGCGATCTTGTTGGGGAGGAACTTGCTCCTGGTTTCGAGCATGTCCCGGGAGACGCATCAAAATCTACATGGGAGAACTGGGTCAAGTCAAATTGTGAGTATTATCGGTTCATATTAATCAGCAACCAGATTATGGAGCTGACAATTTTTCTTAGATCGATCAAACTTCCACCCAGTAGGAACAGCCAGTATGCTTCCTCGGGAAAAGGGCGGCGTCGTTGGTCCTGATCTCAAAGTGTATGGCACCAAGAATGTTCGAGTCATTGACGCTTCCGTCGTTCCATTCCAAATTTGTGGCCACTTGACCAGCACTCTGTATGCTATGGCCGACAGGGCATCAGATGTGATTAAGAAGAGATACATATTTTAAAATCCGAGTTCGAAGGGAGAATGGTCGAGATATGTACCTATTAGAATGGCCCCCTAAGTGTCTATATTTGTTTAAGCTGAAAGTGGAATGTAATTGACCTTGCTATTGAAATCTGAGTACTATATTTCATTTTGCGAAACCGGCCCCATCCTAGACGAAGACTAAGCTTAGCTTATATGCTACAGACACTTTTGCGATAACAGTGCTATCACTATCATGCTTGCGACCGCTGATTTTAGATACAATGATACAATGTGGAAAATGTTCATTCAATTCACATGGCCAAATGAGGAACTTTGAAGCAATCGATATACCTTACCATCCTTGATCGTTTCTGCTTTTCGTACAAGGTGTCCGATGGTTGAGCTCTCAAAGTTTCCATCATTTCATGGCCAACGTATGTGTCTGAGTTGGCAAATTGATCTATATTGTAGAATTTTTTGATCAGGTCTACAGTATCCAACCCCTGGCCGTTATTTTGTCTGTCCTCAAAGGAGAACCTTTGGTCTGTTGGTTGATCAGAGTTTCATGAAGAAATAATAAGCTTGATTCAATATTGCTGGGGCCTCAAAGTTTACTATCGGACTCCATGCCATGTTTTGTAAAATATTGCATTGATTGCATTTGCGATAGATTGGTAAAATAAGGTTAACACTAGCCTCGTGATCTAGGGTGACGGCAACATTGCCGAAATTGACACGCAGAAAGATGATTAGGGTTTTACATCTCTGCTGGCATCGAGGGCGATGTTAGAAAAAGTATCTGTTTAAACCTACAACTCCTAAAACGTTGCACACCCGAAGGATTAGGCGGCTCATTTACAGACCTGAGCAATATGCGCTTAGAGTCACTTGTCAAATATGGTGGTGTCTTGTGCGAAAAATCGTACTAACTAATTTGACAATTCAGATCGAATGAGCGACCCTCATTGTTACGTGTTCAAACGCGTCGCATTAGATTTTGTATGTCCAAAGCTCCGAGAGAACCCACCCGTGTCTCTGTCGCTATAGATTACCGCAAGCACGTCGGATCAAGCCCAACCCGAAGGGCATTTGGAAAGGTAAACGCTGAATCAAGCTCTAATTCACTCGATTCTTACGAAACTAGTAAAAAGAAAATTTGGGCACGCCAGACTACCTATAAATGGGCTATGTTGTTACCACACGCTATAATTTGACATTAATCGTGCTCTCTTTATTACTGCCATGCAAGGCAGAATTAGGAAATGACAACTATTGTGAGATAAATCAAATAATTGATGAGACCTAGAGACCGCAATTTCTTTTGTGCTATCAAATATCCTTATAACTTGATTAAGCTACTCTTTGTACTTGTCCACAAATATTCATACAATTGAGCCATTGACAGCCAGTTTTTTCAAAACTTCTGGAAGACATATCACAGATTCCTCCGCCATTATCGTAAAGCGTGGGATACGGTGTCGTCATTGGACTCGGGTTATTGGTTGCAGCAGGTGAGTAACAACACAACCACTTTCTTCAAAGTACTGAGAGTTATAGGCATGGTACTTGTGACAAGATTATTGAAATCAACCGTTGGGGAAGATAACAGCAAAGTTGAAATGTAAGGATGCTCGGCTTTTTACAAGTTTCATGTCTCGCCTAACGCCACATAGATTCATTGTCACGGATAAAAAAGCTGGCACCGGACTTATTGCTTCCGCAGTGGTCTTGGTAAGAATCCTGAAAGGCTTAACTGGAATACTACTGACCAGATTCGTTCAAAGTCGTGGTTGTGGAGCACAATGCTATTAAGTACAACTTTGGTGGCCTATCAGTACGGCGTTAATGGATCCTTTTAGTATGCCGCTGGGTGCTCGCCTATGATCGTTTGCTTTGCGTACATATGAGTTGTTTGCAAAACCATTGCCTCCAATGCACATACTGTTCTCGAGATTATCAAACTTCGATATGGTATATTGAATCTACCTCCATAATGTTCAAACTGAAAATTAATCCCAAATCTAGGAACGTCGGCGCATGTCAGCTTCATCTTCCTTGCTATCATCGATAACCTTTTCAACACGATCAACATGATACTGGGCGCTGCAGCTACCATTACATCTCTGTAAGTTAAGCGTTTGGTGTTTCGAATGAATGCTTACGAACTCAAAGCACAGCAATGCACGTTATGGCGGCTACACCATGCCGGCAGTATAAGAAAGTGAATTACCGTATTTGGGGTCGAACTACCGTATATTAGGACGAAATACCGTAGCTAGAGTAGGATACGGTATTTCGCGAGATACTTTAGTAATTTGAAATACCTATACGCGGTGAAATACTATATTTAAACTAAAATACTTTATTTTAGCTCGAAATACCGAATTTTATCAACTACTTTAGTGATTCAATATACTTAGAACCCTTAAAAGGCAATATCTTCTATAATATATATAATAACAGCACCTATATTAACACCTATATTAACATCCATATCAACATCCATATCAACATCCATATCAACATCCATATATTCAAAAGGCCAGTCATCCACTCCCTATTCCCCTACAACAAGATAAGCCAGGCTAACCATACCAACACAGATATCTATATCAACACCCATATCAACATCTATGCTAACACCTATATCAACATCTATATCAACACCTTATTAACATCTTTACTAACACCCATATCAACATCTATATCAACATCTATATTATTCAAAAGGCTAGTCATCCACTCCCTATTCCCCTATAATAATATAAGCTAGTATAACCGTACTATATTTTATAAAATACTAATATAAAAGATAAAATACTAAACGAAATACTTAAGCGATGATTAAAATACTAAAGTAAAAAATGAAATACTAAGCAAGAATGAAATACTAGAATGAAATACTCAAACCATAACTGAAATACGGTATTTTATGAAATACTTTTGCCCACTAAATGCTGTATTTTACATAGAGTCACACGAAATACTGTAGCAGATGAAACACCGTATTTCATAGGGTATTTCAACTTCCTATCCGGGCGGCATGGCATTTCTACTTCCTACCGGGGTCATTATATATACTTTAATGGGGGGCATCAAAGCAACGTAAATAATTACCTTCATTCTATCATCGGACATGAGCGCTGATAGACAACAAAAATGCAGTTTTTCGACCGACTTTATTCATACACCAATCATTTTGATACTGTGCTGCTACCTGACCACCAAAGTATTGACTAGAGCCGATATCCATCTGGTCAGTTGGAGGATTGTATGACCTGGTAGTTAGGGCCCAGCCTCGCCACATGATTGACGGCAACTACGAGGGTTCTCTTCTGACCATGTAATCCCAACAAGGCATATTTTGTGGAATTATTTTACTGGTGTCAAACTTTGGCGCAGTTACAGTGAGTCTGAATTGCAGCAAAATTTTGTCAACATTTTCTCGCTGACTCGCAATTAGATGGACGCTGGATATTTCACTAAGGCGTTTGCCGTGTCGCCTAACGCAGTCATCCCTGGGTATGTAATTAGAGGAATATCCTACTTCAGCATCCCGTGGACTCCGGGGACAATTATGGGAATGGCTGTGTTGGGATTGGAGACTAGCGAATCATTTCCTAATTTTCCCGTGTGAGTGCTCTTCTTTTGCTGCTGAATCTCCCACTTTACTTACCAGTTTTAGCAAATGACGCCCAATGAAATCACGAGTGGGCTTACTCTACCGTATGGGGCCAGGGTAGTTGCAGGAAGAGGGGGTGATATTGCGACTCTTCTCATGACCATTTAGGCTGTGACGTCGACTCTGTCGGCACAAGTTATCGCAGTTTTCTCAATAATAGCATTTGATCTGTACCGAAAGTATTGGAACAAGAATGCAGAGAGTGCACAGCTTATCCAATGGAGTCAATTTGGTATCATAATATTTGGTCTGCTTGCTGCAGGCCTTACTGTAGTATTCCACTACATAGGACTTGACATGGGATGGACCCTATATATGTTTGGTGAGAGTGGTCAAAGCGCTCATTAAGATACCGCTAATGCGATGGAAAAGAAATCATCACTTGCCCTGGGTTATTCCCACTAATTCTTACAATAATGTGGAAGAAGCAAAGTCAAGCCGCTGCCACAGAATCGGCCTACTTGGGCATGGCAACGGGCATTGCTATTTGGTTGGGAACATCTCATCACTTATACGGCCAAATGAACATTACGACAATGGGAGCAACAGTGCCATGCATGTATGGTACAGTAGGGTCTGCAATCAGTCCACTTTTTTAATCGGTCTTAATCACTCTCTCAGCTCCCCAGAAATTCAACTGGATTACTCTAAAAGCAAACAGGGTAGTTTATAGTGCAGAGGTATTGGAGGACAAAATCAACAAACGTGTGACTCGGGTCGCTTTTTTCTGGGCAGTAGCTACATTTTTGGACTTGGATCCTTTGGCCACTGCCTATGTATGCTGCAAAATTTGTTTTTACTAGGACAGTGAGGATACATCCCGAAAAATCCTACTCCATTGGTATGGTTTTTTTAATAGCCTTCAGATCTTTTTCGACTGGATCACGGTGGCCCTCATGTGGCTTTGGGTGACCTTGCTTGCCATCGGCATTTATCCACTCTGGAATGGCCGATACAATTGATTCTCATCATTCAAAAGATTTTTGCTGGCCGTCATCAATAGAAAACGGCAAGAAAAATAAGGACAAAGGGCGAAAAAAGAATTTTGAGGCGCATGAATTTCTGGCTAGTACCGTATTTAGAACAAGTTTAGAACCATGTGAACAACATAGAATGTTACGAAAAAAAAAAGCATAGATCTGAACCAGTTGTTACATGATTTGGGGATATCTTCAAGGCGTCTAGTCTGGGCTAGAGCTACAACCAACTAACCATGGATCCCACATTCTCAGCAACCTTGTGCACAACAAATTGAAAATATGAGGTTGCACTTCTTCACTGTTAATATCAGTTTCCAGCTTAGTGATCGTATCACATCATCTCTGGTGCTATCCTATCTCCTGAAAATATGTGAAGGCCAACGTTGTCAATAAGTCTAGTCTAGAACTGCAAACTCTGCAGGAAAAGAGATGCTTGAATTAGAAATGACTAACGTGAGGGTGACACTGGACACACACCTTCAAATTAAGACTTGCCAAGACAAATGCGCGATGTTCAGGCTCTCTGCACAGGGCTTGATCCGTACGGGCCCAACATCACACAGGGAAATCCCATCCAAACACAGTGGGAGATTTTGAAACGAGTGTTGAATGTCAAAGAAATGTTAGGAACTCAGCTCCACGCTCTGGCACAGTGAGCAGTTAAGGGTCCCCTCGATATTCTTCGGTTTAGGCTTATCCCGTCGACGGGGAATATAATGACATTAGTTTGCCTAGATGACAGTTAAGGAAGACAAAGGGATAGAAAGTCACTTGTACTCCCACCCGCAAAGATATCGACGTGGGTGTCCATCTACCAACAACCTTTGGGGATGGTTCAGATATTCCGCCTGAGTACCTGGAGTTGGATATTTCCAATGGAATCAATTTTTTAGTTCAGCGCGGGGCGGTTGAGATCAAGACCATAAAGCAGAAAGTATTGCAAACAATTGAACGTATATTACTATCATACCTGTCAACTACCTATCACAAAGATTAGTAATTTACACTCGATCTACATATACATGTATTATTTTGAGGAATGCGATGGAGTCGGAATTTGGCAGTACGATTTCGTTTAGCTACCCGGAGTAACATGAATTCGTTCCACTAGGTAAAGACAGAGGGTACTGTAGCCATCTAAAGTTTTCTGGGACCTATATTTCTACTTCCTGAAGACGGATTGACTGAAATCGCTTTGCACGTTTTGTCCAATCAGTTAATTGAGCACCAATTTCCAAAACTCAGCTCAGGCAATGCTGGAGTCTGCGAAGTTCTCTCAATGGGGTTTAGTTGAAGCTAGGACAGCAGGGTCAGACTGTAGTATAGGGCTACAAAATTCCGGGAAACCATGGGAATCAGATTATCCCAGGATATACCAACCACCTAAACAGGAAAATGGAAGAAAACATGTTACAAATGAAGTACAGATTGACTCTTAGATAGTGCTGCAGGATGAACACCGATGCCGATCTCTAAGTTTTGGCCCCCACGTCAGCGCACTTTAGGCACCTCTCACTTCTGATGAGCAAATTCTTTTCCCGAACCGGAAATTGGTATACCGAATTGGAAAATGGGTTGAAGGATTTTATAAGTTCGGCTGAGTCTTTTTTTTGAAAGTTCAATCTAAGGTTTGGTGTTTGACTTGGGGGCCAACGTTTGGGATGTCAAATCTTGTGAGCTGGCCTCTGGTGGACGACAAATATATAAGACGTCTGAGGGACCTACTAGTCGGCTATAAATTCCTTGCAGATCATTTGAAGGCCCATAATCACTCATACCATATCCTCAGCCCTTACCATGCCCAAGTCCATCCTCGCCCTCGCCGCTTTTGCCTGCGGCGCCGATGCCGCCATCAAGGCTGTTTGGCAGGCAGGCTCGTGTTCCAGTCCTACGGGCCCTACCATCGACATATCCCCTGAAGGAGTCAACACCTGCACATTGTATAACTTCTTCCCCAATGACGATCCTCGTGGGCACGTCCAGGTCACTGTTGATGGTGGAACCAATGGAATTGCCTTTTTCCAGTTACCCAAGTCGCAGGAAGACCAGCACATCCAGTGTGGTTCGCTCCAGGGTATTTTTCACCAGTCCGGCTGTTACGACTCGGTTACACCGGCCCTCGATGTTGTGACCGCCGAGTGCGATCAGACCGGTTGCAACAATCTATCTGGCATCCCCTCAGGGAATTTGGTAGCCGCGATTCAGAAAAAGTCAAGCGTGCCAAAGCGCGAGGTTCAGGAGGCGAAGCAGGTCCAGAAAAGGCGCGAGAGTATCTCTGAGCGCCGTGAGAACAGCATTGTCCGTCGTGACGGCTGCAGCGGCTCTACTTCCGTTACCTGCGACGACTGCCAGACCTGCTATGCCCAAGGCGCCCGCGTCTCTCCGTTCATTAGCTGCCCCGGTCAGGGCCAGTCTTGCGCAGCTCAGCTAACCCAATCTATCACGGTGACCGACGAGTACAGCATCACGGTGGGAGCCTCTGACGTGTTCACTGCGTCGGTCGAGACCAGCCACTCGATTGCTGTCACAAACGGTAACTCGCAGACTTTCACTGTATCTCCTGGACAGTCTGGCTTTGTCCAGTACGAGGCCCTGGCTCAGTGCGGTACCAAGACTGTACACAATGGCGACGGTTCCGTCTGCGCCCAAGCCAAGGGAACCTTCATTCTTGACAACCAGGGTGCAGGTGGACAGTTCTCTTTCGTCCGCTCGAATTAAGCGGTTTATGTTGGATGTGTTGAAGAACTTTCAGCTGAACTTAGGTAGCGATGAGTTTAGTGATAGTGATAGGACTGGGCTGATGGTTCACAATGTCACCTGGGCAACATCGGAACATTGTCGGTGTACTGCAAGGAAATATCATAACTAGAGATTGAGATCACGTTGATATGAACCAAGCTCAAACCTGGTACTTGGTCAATTGCAGCCTGTCTAGGAACGAGTGGCGATTAAACTCGAACTAAGACACTTAACATGTAAAACATTCATCACTTTTGAACGTACTCCGTACCCATATTTCTCTCTATATGCAAATAGCATCCGGTACCAAGGTGCAGAGCGGCCACCGGTCAATTATAATTTATTGACGGATGCTATGCTGGCATGACCAATAGAAATGTGCGAAACCTCTGCGCTCTAAAGTTCTTGGTTCTGGCAATGTAGTCTTAAAGGTGTCAAACATGACTGATAAGTGATGGTTAACGTACAGTCACATCGCAAAAGTGTTGAAACCTAAGGAACCTGTCACTAGAGGAGTTACTGCAGTTCTCAAGCTACCAGCGTCTTGGCGGTCGTGACTAATCGTAAAGGATAAATATTGGAAAAGACTGGCGACACCTAGGGGCTTGAGGATGCTTGGGAAGATAGCCAACTTGGGAGACTGCTTATCATAGAGTGGAAATTCTTGATTGCGCATAGCCGGCTACACGTTTGCTCACGCGAATGTGGTGCTTGCTGATCTGGTCTAGCCTTTTTGGGTAGGGCATTTAGTGAGGTAGAAATATTTGTGCTAGGCCGGGGAATGTGCATTGTATTGGAAGTCGTAGCTTTCGCCTTTTGTTTTCCTATTTCACCGCCTGAATAGCAATGGGGAAAAGAAAGAAAAAACTGAAAATTGAAATGCATGTATCACCCGTGGACGTCTTTTCTTTTATCTGCACCGTAAGGGTTTTGCGCGTTGAGTGCTCATGAGAGATAAAAATGATTAGTCACGGCTCAATAATCATCACGAAAATAGCAAAGTATACCAGTTTTAGTCAAAATGCGAAATGATGCGATACTCTTCGCGAGCGACGCAGTCGAGCTGATACTATGTGCGATTCCCTACCCGAGGGATTTATCTTGGTTCAACCTGGGGCGGCAGGGATTTAACTTAGATACCCACCTGATCTGTCTTTGATTGGTGGTGAACGGTGTTCGTAGGTGTGACTTTAAACACTTCGAAGGTCACAGAAGCCTAATATTAGTCTGGGACTCTATGGGCGGCAGTTCAGGACCGCCACTTACGCGTAAAGAGGAAGGGGCGTAGTAGATGTTTGTAGAGAATGCCGACTTTGATAGCCTTTCCATAATACGACATGGTATAGTTGTTATTACTGAACCTCGACACTTTTTCATAGTGGATCAAAGCAATCTGATAATAGAATAGTATCTGTAGTGGATTTCGCATAAAATGGGAAATACAAAACGAATTACGACTCCGACCATAGCACTGTAACGGTGCGCTCTTGGTTGACTTATATAACGACAATTTCTTATAGCGTTGTGAGGATAGACTCTTCGAGATAGGAACCTTTCCGCCCTAGATGTTACAGTAAGTGGCACTTTCAAACCTATGCTATGATCACATAGCATTGTGCTATGGGATTCACCACTCACCATCACTACCCGCTCAATCTTGGCTGGCCCCTCCAATTCTGCCTTGAAGATTGATGTTGACTAACCGATCTAGTCTTGATCCGGATGCTCTTGTATTGGCGATGCTGGAGAGTGCGAAAGCAGAGCTTTTGATCCAGTTGTGTCCCTTGACCATGTAGGTGATGTGGAACACTATGCACCTGGATATCTCGCCTTCGAAAGGCAGGGTCACGAGGCAGAGTACGCTCCATCGCCTTTGGTTCACTCATGGTTTGGATATAAATGGACGTCAGCTGGTAGATACAATCTTATCACAAGGCTGGTCTCAATTTGCCTTTCGGTAGATATGTATGATATGAGTATTTCGCGTTATGAAATTTGGTATTCTTCATTATATATAGAGATACAAATCTGTGCCCTTCCGTTCTTGCCTAATGATATATATTCCGCAATTTCCCGCTAGGGGCCCTCGTCTAGTTCGTTAGGAGCCCGGATGGGAAATTGAAATACCCTATGAAACACGGTATTTCATCTACTTTTGTAGCTATTATTGCTAAAATATACAGTATTTCGTGTGACTCCGTTGAAAATACAGTATTAGGTGGGCTACGGTAATTCATGAAATACCGTATTTCACCTTCTGCTTGAGTATTTCATTTTTTGC
Source organism: Penicillium soppii (assembly GCF_028829465.1). Lineage (NCBI taxonomy): Eukaryota > Fungi > Ascomycota > Eurotiomycetes > Eurotiales > Aspergillaceae > Penicillium > Penicillium soppii. The sequence continues at coordinate 3,346,495 of NW_026643233.1, forward strand.
TTGAGTATTTTAATCTATCGCTTAAGTATTTCGTTTAGTATTTTATCTGTTGTATTAGTATTTTATAAAATTTAGTACTTAGAATAATGTCTATATTAGTACGGTTAGCCTGGCTTGTTTGTTGTGGGGGAATAGGAAGTGGATGACTGGCCTTTTGAATAAATGGATGTTGTTGTAAATGCTGCTATGGCTGTTGTTCTAGCTGTTATTGTAGATAGCTGTGTTGGTACGGGTAGCCTGGCTTGTTTTATTTTAGGGGAATAGGGAGTGGATGACTGGCCTTTTGAATATATAGATGTTGTTGTGGATGTTGTTATTATATATATTGTCGACGAGATTGCCTTTTAAGCCTTATAAGTATATTAAATCACTGTCGCTTGTCAAGTGTTACTTGACCAACGGTCTTCCCCACTTCTGTTAAGGTTAAATAGTCCATTCTGGGGAAACCTGAGGATTTCCCAAGAATCAGTTTCTGTACTTTCCGCACAATACATCTGTTTCGGAGTCTTCTTCATCTTACATAGTTGACAGGCCCTATCCTGCAAACACTAGAGCCCCCTATACTTTACAGTGTTTTAGTTTGAATATAAATTTCACCGAGCATAGGTATTTTAAATCACTAAGGTTTCTCACGAATTACTGTATCGTACTCTAGCTACGGTATTTCGTCCGAAGATACGGGATTTCAATTTCTTATACTGCCGGCATAGATGTATCGCCATGGATTCCAATCTTCCTGAGCTAACATATAATTGGACACTTCTTGATCAGTTGTTCATTTCGAAAGAAGTGACCATAGGTGGGCACTTTTGAATCATCCAAATCCAGAGCTCGTATATATGGATCTAGGGTAGGTCAGCATCCTGGTTCCCGTATGAATCAATTTATAAGACATCAGACTAGACGGCCTTCTCGACGGAGCACCAATGGCCCTCCAGGTTAACGATGATGAGTTTCTATTTCGTTTGACGCTACCTACCTTGTGTCGCCTCGTGTTGCAGACTTTTCCTCCAACAGAACGAAAAACATTATGACAACAGTTGGCCACTGAACGAAGAAAAAGGCGGCTTTCCTTACGAGTGAGTAATCATCAAGCAAGTATCAAAAATCAAAAGCCACTGCCCGCAGTATGCCACCCGGGGCCAGGCCTACAAAGTACGAAAGGGAATAAATGAACACAGTCCTCCCCAAGCGCCTGCTCTATCTCCCACCTGGGTAAGCCACATATTGATCAGCTTTCCTCAGTGACCTGTCCTGCTTCAATTGACGTCGTTAAACATGCTTTTGATGTCATTGGCTTTGCTTCTCGGTACCAAGGCCTTCTTCTATTTTGTAGTATGCAGCGTCTTCCCCGACCTGCCATTTCCAGAGGTTCTGGATGGGGTTGTTCGATATATTGGGTCGTCTCACGTGCTGGCTCGCTGTGCCTTGTGGCTCATTTTCTTCGCTAGGCATGGGTACTGATTGCCCGATGGTATCAGACTGGAGCGTGCCGGTTAGACGGATGAAGCGTGGACGGAAGGATGGAGTAAACCGAACCAATCATGTGTCTTATCGATAAGAACTAGGAATAGATTCTGATAGGTTGAAGATGTATGTACATACATATGTGCAAATTCGCCACCGATTGATTGGTGGATTCTGCCGATTCTAAATCGAAAGAACTGTAACCTAATGTTATGTAAAATTTCAGGGGATTACCTGCCCAAGCTTTCTCAAGGTACCTACGCCTCTTTCCGGACAAGGATTGTGCGTTAGGCTGTTCACGTGATTAACCATGTCGGCCCTTAAACTGTTGCTTTGTTTCGTATTTTTCCCTTCCTGCCTGCTCTCTCAGCAGTTGAATAGACACTGTTGGCGTATGCCACCCTCTTGACACTGATGTCTTTCATCGATGGGGCTGTCACCCACCCAGTCCCCATTTTATCTTCAATTGAGCTGCAGAAAGTGCCAGGCAATGAGCCCGTGGCTGCGGCGGGAAGCGAGAATGAAAAGACCACCGAACAGCCATTGGAAAATGCCATCGGAGACGGTGATCTAGATGTCGTCATCGTGGACTTCAAGGAGAACGACCCGGAAAACCCTTTGAATTGGTCATCAATGCATAAATGGCTGATTGTGTTCGTTGTCTCGTGGATGGGTTTCGTCAGGTGGGCGTCGTTTTCTTGTCTCGCCAGTCTGTATATCTGCCGTCGTCGACTGACCGAATTAGTGTCTTTTCGACAATGACGATTGTGCCCACGACGCCGCAGATCTTGCAAGAGTTCCATTCGCACAATAAGCTCGACCAGACCTTGCTCGTCACGATTTGGGAGCTCGGGGAAGGGATTGGCCCATTTTTCATTGCACCGCTCTCCGAAAGATTCGGCCGGCTTCCAGTCTTCCATTTTGGAAATCTCCTCGCGCTCTGCTGCTTGATCGCCAGCGCCCTGAGCGTAAACATTCCCATGCTGATTGCGTTCCGATTCTTAACGGGTTGCTTCCTATCGATTCTCACGCTCGGGCCCGCCATCGTCGGGGATTTGTTCCAAATGGAACAAACCGGCCGGTCCATGGCAGTAGTCATGGGAACTCAGATGATAGCAGATTTCATCTCACCTATCGCAGGAGCGTATATCGCACAAAGCCTGGGTTGGCGATGGTCGATCTGGCTGGCGGCCATCGTACTCGGATTCTTCAGCTTTCTATTACTGGTTGTACTCCGGGAGACATACACAGTCGTCATTCTGAGGCGGAAGGCGGAGCGGTTACAAGAGGAGCGTGCGGACGACAAGAAGTATCGTTCCAAACATCAGGCCCGCGTCGATGCATCCACCATGCTCGAAAGCGCCATAAAACCAATGCAGATTCTGATCCAGTCTCCTATTCTCATTCTGACAACGAGCTACATGGCCATAACATACGCCTTAGTCTCATTGATTCTTGCCACACTCACGGAAAACATGGAATCGACGTACCCCACCGTCTTTTCTAGCGGCTCCATTGGCTTGACGTTTCTAAGTCTCGCCATCGGCAACACCATCGCTTTGATCTTCTACAGTCTCACTTCCGACCGCTACATGATCCACCAGCGGGAAACGAAAGGCGACGCATTCAAGCCGGAGTCTCGGCTGGTGCATCTGCTTCTTGCCGCAATCATTCTTCCTGTGGGCTTTCTAATTTACGGATGGACATTAAATTTTCATATTCAATACATCGTGCCGCTCATCGGAACGTGTGCTGCGGGGTTCAGCATGACGCTTTCCGCCATACCGGCCGAAACATACGTGGTGGATGTTTACGAGATCCATGGGGCATCTGCTATAGCTGCTGGTGTAATCTACCGAGCGATTGCTGGGGCTTTTTTGCCATTGATCGGCCCTCCTCTATATGAAAGCATTGGAAAGGGCTGGGGTAACACTGTGCTAGCCTTGATCGCAGCCGCTTTCATTCCCCCATTGGGTTTGCTGATGAGATACGGAGACTGGTTTCACAGTAAAGAACGCTTTGGAAAGTCTGAACGATAGCTTGATTGTTATCCGCAGTAAACGTTATTCATTCTACATCGCTAGTGTGTGATCAGGTTGCTTGAGAGTCGGGACATTCAGTCAAAATAAACAAACACTCTAGCTTCAATACTCTCCCGCAACTGCTTGTTGTCACTATTCCGAGTGTCTCGAAAAGCCGTATGGGGAACTCCTGAATTCCAGTGTCAAAATTTAAAAAGACACATCCTCTAGATGATAGGGGTAAAGTCCATCATACCTGCTCGGTTCTCTTCTTGGGAATCTGCCTGTATGAAGGCGATTACCTCGTTAACCTGCAAGCCGTGCCAGTAGTACCATTTGTGCTTCTCGTCAAAGTATATCCGAGTATTTTCGTTAACGTAATCACCCGTAACGATATCCATTGCAGTTGCCTGAGATGCGTAGTCTACTGTACGGCGGTCGCAAAGCGTGAGCGGAAAGTCGTATACTGGCCCTCTTATTGGCTTCTAGAGGCTGGTGAAATGAAGGGTAAGCTCTTGGATGCAGTTTTCTGGGAGTCTGGACCTATTAATTTACAACGAGGAATCTTGAATAACTCTTCCGGTGGATTTTGAATTACTTGATACTGCATTTTGCAGCCGAGGAGGCCGTCATATCTGATTTCAATCAAACCGATCAGTATACGAAGCTCAAAAGGCTATACGTACGATGAAGAACGCGTACCAATGTGTACATAATCACTCGGTTGGTTTGTCTTAAGCTCGTGTCGTTCTATGCCCTCAGATAGCCAAAGAGGATGACGTTTGCGAACCTGGCTCCGGTCGATCAGCCTTTTGGAGCCTTCCGTCTTCGGGTAATTTTGCTTACTGCGTGCTCTAGGACTTCAACTCGGGCAGCATTTGGGAACAGGAACCGGGCAATCGATTTGCATTTGGGATATAAAACTTGTTCCACTTTCTTGTCATAGCAATACTCCTCAGGTGTCAAAGGACAATCAAAACGCAGTTGAGCAAACCCCCACTTGAAGAACATCTCTCTCGACGGAATGCCCAGATTCCGAGCATTGAATATGTGGACAAACCGATCATCGGGGGATGTGTTTGTTGGAGCAATCTCGGAGTCGTACTTGAAGTACAAATAATATGGTTTCACCAGCTGGTGCTGGTCGTCTCTGGCAAGATACTGGATCTTCGCTTTAAACGAGTCATCAGAGTCGACAGCAGCCATTGCTGCTATATTGGTCCATCCAGCCTCCGGAACTTCTTCAATGACAACGCTCTTGTTCAGATCCTGCCTAGAAAACGAAACGCGATTCCAGCGATATAAGTGGATTAGATTCTTTATAGTTTGCGGCAAACGCCGATTAATGCTTTTCGAATCAGAGGCCGGACTTAGGGCTCCGTATTGGAAGTCGAACGGATGGCAGAGAAAAGGCAACGCCGAGCTGAAGAAATGTCAAATTGGCAAAGACGAATGGGTGGGTTGGATAAATTCCTCAATGCGCTACCCCGCAGTTTCCCACGGTCGCTTCCCAACAAGAATCTAACCCATTGGCTATACTCGGAGGCCAACATAATCCACTTGAGCACTTCCAACGAGGCACCAAGTAAGATGAGCGCTTGATCCATGAGATCTTACTAGTCCCCGTTCAGTTCATCCCTGCCCTTGACTTAGAGGACAATCGCTCATCCGCAGTACGAAAAGTGAGGGGAGATGGAATCCTCGTCCCGTAACATAGAGATTTAGCCACAGCCCCATGTTCTCTCACTAAGCTTTGTTAAGCGATCATCCCACGCCATGCCCAATCAAGCTCGGCAGCCGAGCGAAGCGGAGTACGTATGGCAAGATCCACCTCGCTTCCGGACAATCCGTAGCGGCCCGAAAGCTTATTTAGGTATGGCCCACGAGGATTGGACGAGGATCGAGACACTTGAGGCCCCGAGGGGGCTTGACTGCAGCTGCGCACTAATGCAGTGTAACCCGAACCTATAGCGCTAGACCGGGACCTCGTCCGTCTCACATTAGGCTTTTCTCGACGTACGTTTGTACAGTGGGTATTAGGTAGAGCCGGGAGGCCTCGGAAATCCTAATGCTGAAGATAACATATGCATATGTACGCACCTGTACCTACTCCGTACGGCGCGTGTGAGACGTGCTAGACTGGGATTTCATCCTTCGAATTGTTTGACCGCCATGAGTGGGGCCAAGGGATTCCGCAATACTTACTTGCTAACAAAAATAGAATGATAACCAATGCAACTTGGTCCAGGGTTCCGACTACAATGTGGAGCGCATTTACCCTCCTTTGTGATGTCACGTTGACACTGTCCGTCATAGTCTGCGCTAGACCTCGATCATCGTACAGTCCCCACCGCATGTTTCCCGTACCCACATTACCACCCGACCACCGCCTTTATCACCGCTTCATCGTTCAGATCACTATTTGTCAGTGCATAAGGCCACGATAACATGGATCCTGGTCGTTCCGGCATCCCGGCCGTTCTGGCAGGCACTTCAATTTTTCTTCTCCTAACTAAGCCTCCCAATTTTAAACACCTACCATGCCGCTAATCCGCGGTCAAAAAGCTAGAAACAAGTTAAGCAGGAAGGCAGAGTTCTACTAGCAATTAAGGCTATTAGGAATGGCCGGTTTACCTCCGTTAGTGCTGCTACTCGCTCTTTCGAAGTCCCGCAGTCTACGCTATAAATAGATTATAAAAATACTGCTCTTACGATCGTTATATTAAGAGATAGCCGTCTTACCATGAATAATGGCCTTTCCGCCCATTAGTCTGTTGAACTGAGAGCTTGAACGCTGCAACTACACTGAGAAAAAAGCGTAGGTAAACCCACCGCTTACATGATCAGCCATATAATCGAGCAAATAATCTTGAATAGGCTTATGCCTATTTACAATGGACGCCTAAGGACTAGAGAACGGTCGTTTGGACCATTAAAAATTAGCTATGAGTAGGATTCTATTCTGGGCCTTTGGTTATAAGTAATCAGTTCAAAAAGTATCATACTACCGCGGTACCGCCTCAGTTAAAGCAATGTAAAGATTTGATGTTATGCACTGCTTTCGTGGGTATACGAAAGGCGCCATGTGCCCGTTGAGATAAGTACTAGAAGTCTATAATGGTAGCCGATTCGTTCTATGTATCGCGCGTGCCTGCTCGCATTAATCAATAATTTTGGAATCCTTCATAGCTTCCAACGTATCTTGATTCGAGACGGTAGGCTGCGATTGGTCTCGCGAGATACGCAATATACCTAATCAGTATAATCTTATAGATATGCAATGGCCTCCATATTCACCTGATCTTAACCCTATTGAGGATGCCTAGGCGCGTATAGAGCAATAGAGAAATACTACAGCCCTAAAAATACAAAGATAGAAAAGCTACATATTGCCATTCAAGAAGCATAGGACACAGTGCCCAAAAGCTTTTTGAAAAGTCTAGCTGGATCAATGCATCGCCGGTGTGTTAAGGCGAGAGAGAAGAAGGGGTAGTGTTGGGGATGTCAGGTGACATCCCACATTGGGATAGTCTCCCATGGAGTAGATAGATAGATATCTCTCGCTCTCTCTCTCTCTCTCTCTCTCCTTCTCTCCTCCGTCCGCAATACAATATTCATATCTTCATATTCCATTGCCCTTGTATGATCTCCACGAGGTAGGCAACAGGCTTCTAAGTGTTGCTAATGTGATATAGACGACAGAAAATGAAGTGGATAATTAAGTTATTACGCGAAAAATGAGACAGGGGGCTGTAATCTTAGCCAGCGCATCATTTGCGTCGCAGACCTCGAGATAACACCATTTTCTCGTTTCTGGAACCGGTTAGCGACGCGGTCCCCTTGGGGGCAGAACGCAGCTCACCTACCTGATGGTGCCTTTCCTCAGAAGCACTGCCAACCGAGGATACTACGCTTATGGGGGTCAATATTCACCCATAAAAGTGCAATAGCGTCTCCCTCCATAGCTGCTAAGTAACAGTCAGTAGTCAGGGTCGATGGTGACTAGTAACAGGCTACCAATGCGTCACAAGGATGGCGCGCGAGTATCTGTTATGACCCAGGATACTTGACATACAGTCGGCTCATACGTGTTTTGTCCCCCCCACATCTGAAACTCCACTTATATTCTACCTTTCATACCAAATGATCAGCCCCTTCATTCAAATAGATTGAGAAGTGGTAGATATTGTGGCCATGAAAGGAAAGCAGTGGTCTAGACGCATTGTGGCAAAGTGGGGGGACGACAAAACATGTGCTGGGAAACTGTATGTCTTAGGGTGCTTTTCTGCGGGTAGCTGAGTGCTTGGCTGCCATCAAGCATCAAGGTCCCTGTTGATTCAAGAGAATACGAACAGCACTAAGGTGCCTTGGTATGAATGTGCGGGCTTGTTGGCGCCTCTCATTCCAATCGTCACCTCATGATGCTACCTCATATATGCATGAAAACAAGAAGCGTGTGCACATCTTGCCAGGGGTTCGAATGGCTCGATCCTTCCGAATATCCAGGCATGAAGTCCGTAATGTAGTGAGGCGTTTATGCAAGGTCCACCATGTGGGAAAGCAAAATGGGCTCACGGACACGGCTGAGAATGCGAGCAAATGTAATACATCCAACGCGGTACAAAGAAGCGAACGAATCACCTTGAAGAACGAATATTGGGGGGCCAAGCGCTCGGATCGGGCCGAAACACGAGAGTAGACACCTGGATTTACCGGATCCCATAGCTTTATCGCCTACTGAGTATCAGCATGGGTACATACGACTGCGCCCGCATTCGGAGTCGTCGTCCACGTCACCTTCACGCATACTCGCGTGCTCCATGGGTTTTATGTACGACCGGCGAAAATTTATGGCCGAGGATACCAAGTCACCCACGCATTCAATCAAAATATAGACACCTCAAGTGCTATATCAACCCCCCCGACCATCTCCATCATTCATAGAGATGAATCTCAGACACGACAACTTTCAACATTATCGTATCAGAATTTACAAACTCGCACTCTTCAAACATGGTGGGAGAAACTTGGAAATCTTCAATGATACATAACATACCTAACTGGTTCCAGCCTCAATCCGCCAATACGACCGCAACTGAGGAGAGATATCAGCCATGGCAGGCGATGCAGGAAGTCCAAAACCTGTTCAAACCTGAGATGCCTGTCGCTCATGATGCAAACGCCGATCTTGCTGCCGACACCGAGTCCAACAAGACTGAAGACGAGCCTTTGAAGCTCAATTTGCTCAGGGCCCAATTCAATTCCGCGAAATCCAATATTGCGAATGTGGAGGAGCAACACTGAAAGCCGTGTTATCACACTCAAGACTGTTGAAGGAAGGAGTTGGCCTGACCTCAAGGCATGGTTGAGCCATTTGTCTTTTCTTTGCTACATACGTATACTTGCTAGCCTTCCTTTTTCTCCGTAGAGAGGACCATCAATTATATGTGCGCACAACCTGAATCACCTTTCGCTAGTGATTGGCACTTTTAAAGCTAGAAGAACGTATTAAAGGTCGCTCCTTTCTCGAAAATGCCTGTTGAACGGCTTATTTGAACGTGGTGCTACTATTTTCGATAGTCTTGATCAGTGGTCAAGAATGGATCGCTGACGAGAAAAGCTGCTGTCTGGAGTAGTAGTTGACTGTATCAGCGTCGTACATTAGTTTAGTCTAGATAGAAGGCTTTCTTTTATACGAAAGCGAATACGAAAAGTTTTTATCAATGCTGCGGCAACATCTCATCTTTTCACGAAAGTCACTTGGAGGTCGCCCTAATCAGCTTTGTCTTAAGTTTTGTCGCGGTTTTTATTTTGCGTGTGAGGGATGGTATGTTATGGGAGGTGTGTGGAAACGACCTTCCAATTTTCACTGGACATAAATGTGACAGCATACTAGCATAGATGTACATAGCAATTGATGTTAGAACTAGGCCGGGCGGGCTCCCTATCTCCGATCTAACCCCGGGATAATGAGTCGATTATTCTATGACTATAAAGGGGCACCCCCTCGCGGACCCGAAACGGCCAAGGGAGGATTTTTTAACCTCACACTTAGGGCAATCAGACTGGATTGACCATGCGGGGACCCTTCGTTGACCTGTGGTATGTACACTCCACTCCAGTGTCCCCACTTCGCACGTTTCACTTAGGTCCTGAGGGGAGTCTGGCGGCCCTCCGACGGGAGGATTCTCAACCAAGGATCCACAACAGTATCAATTTCTCGATGCAGGTTGTATGTACACTCAATTGACAGCATGGGTGCGAGGTGATTTTGATTTTAGCGCCGGACCCCTGGTGTGGTCTAAAGACGCTGCAAAAAGGAGTGCGTACGCACCTCCCGGAACCATCGGCCCCACGATGCAAACAATTTACTTTCGCAGGTCCTAGAGGCGCAATTTCTCAGGGCTCTTATCTGCTTAGGATCCATCACATGTGACAAGAAGCTCCTCCATATGTGGATCTGTGTATGTAATCCCACGTGCTACATCTTCACCGGAACAACCAGCTCAAGGCGGCTGACCGACGAGGCTTCGCTTGACAGCAACAGTCGCGTCTACGTTGGGAAGAAACAGTTGGAGCTTTTGAAGGATTTTTGAGGGATCAGATTACACATGGACTAATGGGGGATTCCTGCGTCGACTCGCCGTCGGTTCGTGGAGGACGTAGTGAGACAGTCAACAAATACACACGCGTTTTAACAGATACAATGCTAAAAATCAACCTTCTATCTAACAAGATGTTGCTAAAGAACCTACCTATTTTATCTGTCTTTTGTTAGGTGAATTGTCATTGATTGACTTTGCAAATTAGTCTTTCCTGACGTTGCGACCTGTATGCCACGAGCCGCACGGCAGTACTACTGTTGTAGCCTGATAGCTAGTTTCTGGGTGTTTTAACAGAGATCGGGCTTTGTGAGCTGTCGAAATCTCAGCTTCAAGCAACCAGCAAGAGGCCCCGCCGAGAAGGCATCCTTCTGTTCCACATTTCCTGTGAATTCATAATCCAGTGAAGTCAAGTAATCCGTATAGACGGTGGCAAGAAGCTCTTTGATGACTGGTTTTGAGTTGCACCGTCAGAACTTTATTCGATAAACAGACATTGGACATCACGCAATGGTAAAAGGATGGGACCTACCATGCATAGAGTAATGAGTGCCAATGCACACCCGCGCGCCGCTTCCAAATGTCCAAATCCACTTCCGCATCTCCGCGACCGTGTTCTCGTCTGCTTCAAGTCACCTCCCCGGTCGCCATTCTTCCGGAGACGGAAATGGGTCGGGGTTGAAGTGGAGGGCCCAGGCGGAGGAGCTGACGATGGTGCCGCTGGGGACATCAAACTTCCCCGCCAGCCGGCAGCCAGAGTCTGGCACAACACGAGGAAAGGGGCCAGGACAGGGTGCACGTGTTCGCATGGTCTCGGTAACGACGGCGTCAAGCACTGGTAAATCTGCAACACGACGGGCCAAGCTTTGATCGCTAGGTTCGGCCAAAGTGAGGAGCTCTTTCCGGAGTGCTCGCTGGCAGTCCGGATTTCGTGATAGCTCGTACATGGTATATGAAAACAAAGTTCCCAGGCCGAGATGGCTTGCCGAAAGATGGTTGTCGCACTCTACAGCGATGAAAGAAGCCATTTCGTTACGCGGTATGTCGGGGTTGACGGCTTTGAAAGAATCGGAAAAAATAATCGTACAGGCACGCGGTGGAAGAAGACTTGGTGGAGTGCCTCCTGTGGGAATCTGTGATGACTCGTGTGAGCCACGCTTGCCATCGACTAGTGATGTCGGGATCGGGCAGCTTGTTGCCAATCCGGCTTGTAAAATAGCTCATCGGCCAGCCGAGGCTTGTTTTCAGGGAAACTATCTTGGAAGCAGTTGAGGCCAACGTCGTGAGGTCATTCTCGAAGCCTGGGTCTTGTAAGGTATCAGTCAAATTCTCGCTACCAAACAGCCAGCCGGAAGCAACGTCCAGGGTGCAGCATTTAGCCTGCTGGTACACATCGACAGAGGTACCTGTGCTTGTCCACCCTGCTATCTTTTTTCTAAGACGACACGATACGCGAGAGAGGACACTGCCGAGGGTCTGTGAGACGAGAATGTTCGAATTGGAATAAGGGCAGGTAAGCATACGCTTACGCTCTCTATGCTCCTCGTTACCTGTCATGGTGACCATAAACCCGGTCCTGTACTCATTTAGATTTGAGTTGTGCCATTAGATTCGGAAGTTGTGAATCTCTTTGGAAACTTACTGATCGAACAATTCATGGTAGAATGACGCATCTTTGTCGAACCTTCTGCTATAGATTGTGCGAACCCCGTCATCGATGCAATTAACACTCACATCACGGGGTCCAATTCGAATGACTGGACCGAGGCGACGATGGAGATAAATTCGGCTACGATGCTCCATATTTCGCCACCGGAGCGACAGCAACCACAGGCGCGTATATGGAACGGAGAAATGAGCATTGGGGATGTCTTTTAAGCTGGAATTGTGGTTGCGATAAATTGATGCAATGATCCATGATACGAGAAGAGCGAAGCCGACGACCACAGCAAGCATGTCGTGAGAAAGGCCGGTTGATTCTGATGAGAACAGCAGATCCCAGCCGCAGATTTGTTCAGCAGGCAGCTAACCACAGCGACTGGAAGCGTCACCCGTACTTAAGCCTCCCGGGCTGTCGCTCAGGCCCGATGATTTCCTGTTTGTGGGAGATCCAGCTAACCCACTACCCAGATAGAGCAACACCCATCATAGATTTGCGCCAGGTGCTTGACTGGGCGATCGGGTACGGACCCAACACTTGGCCTGACATGGCCACAGAACCTGCATGATGCAGTCTTGGAATCCCTCGCGACAAGAAGCACCTAATCCGGGAAGCCTTACATGAGTTCATCCCATTCGGCGTTGCTTGCTTACAGTGGAGAACTTGACCTCACGCCGTCTTACCGTGCCGTGCCATTCACGCTATGGTCGGGCTGTGCCATTCTGTATGGGATGAGAATGAACGTGAAAATGGACAAGCGGGGTAAAAAGCAATGAGTAAATTGTACTTGAAAGTACCATCTTGAGCGAAATCTTTGCGAGTTACATTCATAGCGGGGTATGAGTGGCTTGGTGTCGTACGGAAGACTTTTGGTACGCACGTCTGTATAGTACCTGTTTTCGAATTGTGTCGCCCCTGCATGTAATATTTAACCTGTCTCTTCACCAACCTCTGTTGTTTTCTCGTCTCTCCGTGCGCATCAGACTCGATCGTCGACGGAACCGCTCGAGTTTCGAGTTTCAGTGAAATTCTCCAAGGTCATTATTGCTCTCATCATCATTTTCCGTCTCTCTGATAGCATAAATCATACTGCAGCAATTCCAATTTCCAGTCATAAAGCGTTCGGCCCGCTATCGCACCTTGTCACAAGAGAGGTATCACAGAGGAAATAGGCTTCATAGAGAGGGGGGAATCATGGGGAAGCTCTTCCTTCCGGCTCTGTCAAGTGCATCTCGGACATCATGGAGAAACGGCTGTTGGACACCGTTCGTACCGAGTGATCCAATTGCTCAATCAATAATGGATGCTTTCAATCCACGATCCAGACACGGATAAAGCCGCCGCTGCTATGGATATCAACGTTGGTAGCTTCAGCGATCCGGATAATTTGTCGGACACCGCGCACGCGGTAGAACATTTTTGATTCATGGGTACGAAGAAGGTGAGCGACCGGTATCAAGAGCAATTGGAAACTTAATAACCTCTTGATGAAAGAAATACTGACATTGCCTCGCCTAGTATCCAGAAGAGACCGAACATAGCACTCATTAAGCTAAATATGGTGGTTACTCCAACGCCTACACGGCCTCAACATCGACCAGTCACTATTAAGAACTATCTGCAGGTTCAACATCTAATAGTTCGGGCTCATCCGCAAATTTAAAGCAGTTTAAGGTTCCAATTTCCGATGGAAAAGGCTCCTCTCCATGGCGCTCTCGATCGTTGCTCGCATTTCTTCATCCAGCCACTCTTTCTCACCGATACTCTAGATCGCGAACTCCGTGCTGTGGTATCAGAGAATAAGAGAAATCTCAAAGCGACACGTGCGCCTGGAACAACTGAGTCGCAATACTTCGGGTGAGAAACATCCCTTTCAAAAGTTCGCCACTGGCAGTTATAAATGTCTGCGTGAGGAACCGGTGTTGTGGGGCGTGGATATTTGGAAGCGCTTCATCGAGTTTCACACCGCTCATTATTCTGCGAACCGTATGAAGCTAGTTTTTCTGGGTAGAGAGTCACCGCAGGAATCAGAGAGCTGGACTCTGGAGCTCTTCTCCGACGTACCGAACAAGAAACTGCACCGTTTGAGGTGGGACACTATACAAGTCTTAGAGGAGCCTGAGCTCATGACTCAAATATTCGTGAAACCGGTGATGGAGCAAAGACAATGGATTTCACGAAGAACTCTTTGCCTGTCAACCCAGTCGATATCTGGGACATCTGATTGGCCATGGGGGCCCCGGTAGTGCTCTTGCTTGTCTGAAGGAGCTGGGTCTTGTGGACTCTTTTTCGGCTGGGGCTTCTGCTCTGGGTCCCGGCACAGCACCGCCTTCCCATCTACGACCTGATAATTTTCAATTCTTTTTTGTTGATCAGCAGTTCTTGGGAGATTGGAACGCAAAAGAAAAATGGTACGAGACCAAATACAAGCTCGACAAATTCCTGAAGAATCTATGCAAGATCTCCGGGCCACCGCACAGGCTCCAGTCACAGAGAAACCCTCTAGGCTTCACTTACCAGCTGTGAACGAATTTGTTCCACAACGATTGAGGGTTAAACGAAAGGATGTCACAGAGCCAGCTCGGCACCCTACACTGATACATCATGACGACAATGTCCGTGTGTGGTTCTAAAAGGACGATCAATTCTGGGTGCCCAAAGCCAAATATTAAATTCTTTCTTCGGACCCACATGGCGTCGCTCATTCCCATGAATGCCGTCATGACCCATTTATACGTTGATTTGGTCGAAGACAGCCTCAATGAGCATGTTTACGACGCAGATAGAGCCGTTTTGAGCTATAGTCTATCCGAAAGCGCACAGGGATTGAACATAGAGCTAAGCGGTCTCAACGACAAGATTTCGGTGCTTTTGGAGAAGGTATCATTGAGAGTTATAGATTTGGAGATCAAGCAAAAGATATTAGACATGGCCAAGGAGAGAGTGAGGAAAGCGTATAAGAACTTTGACTACGTGGATTAGTACCGACAAATTAATGCATTTTCGCGCATGTTGATCAGCGAAAGATCCTGGGCTCTCTTTCAACTGCTAGAGGAACTTCCAGTATTGACGGCAGCGGTTAAACGTTTGTCTTTCGCGAACTGCTGCGACAGATGCACATTGAGATCTTTGTCCATGGCAAGATGTATACGCTAAAAATTACAAAGCTTGTGGAGTCAACACTCTTCCCACATCAATTCCCGAAGAGCCAGTGGCCGTCAAGCCGCACGATTGCGCTACAAAGTGGAGCAAATTACCTATATGAGCTGGATTTGCGCGCGATGACCGACGAGACGTTCGAGGAGCATAAGAACAGATTGATCAACAAAAGCTTGGAGAAATCGAAGAATTTGGGTCAAGCAACCTCGCGCTTTTGGACTCATATCATGAGTGAGACATTCGACTTTCAGCAAACTACGTTCGAAGCTTTTCAAATGTTTCCAACTTGCGTAAACTGCACTCTTAATTTACGTCCCTGTACATTGACTTCATCGACCGACCAAATCTTATCAGTCTATCGCCTCGTCGAAAACGTTGACTCACTTACGAAAGAATATTTACTCGAACTTTTCAACCAATACATTCATCCGCTTCTTCAACTCGGGCGTAATTGTCTATACGTCTTATTGCACAAGCATCTACTAGAGCTTCTGCGGCAGCTGAAGACAGTGCCACCTCTGAAGAGAATCCTGGCGCTTCAGCATTGGCTAAAAGTCAAGACGTGGTAGCAGTCAATGGGTATGAGCCTTCAGTGTCCAGCGCGAAGGATTGCAACGTAGGATTACCATTTGAAAAACAGAGAATATCTGGCTCTCATGTGATGGCCTAATATAATTTAGCGCTGGGTACAAAAGATATAACTTAATATATATAGAGGCCTATAGCGATATCCATTGAATGAGGGCTAGGCTTATACACTATTTATATTAATCTTAGACAAAGGAGTTGTCTATCGTATGGTTCGGCGTAGTAACCCCAGCTAACGTGAATCCCGGCCGCCCGAGCGTCCCGGTCGCCCGAGCGACACTTTTAAAAAAACACTTCTGTAGCAACCTATGTTTTTAAACATTGACCATGCCACCAATTCGCTCTCAAAAGTCTCAAAAGTTGGTACAGCAAGAGGGGCCTCTCTTATTAGCTATCAAAGCTATAAGAGATGGTCAATATCTGTCTGCCGCTGCTGCTGCGCGCGCTTTTAATGTGCCAGTCTCAACTTTAAAGCACCGAATCAAGGGGCGACAATTTTGGGATGAATCTCGCCCCTCTGGCTATAAATTTACTATGTTAGAAGAAAAATCTATGGAAAAATGGCTGCTTTCTATAGATTCTCGAGGAGCAGCTCTCACGCATGCTATGTTAAGAGATATGGCTAATTTGTTGCTCCGATCGCGTGAATTGATACCCTCCGACCCCCCTCCGAAAGTTGGCAAAAATTGGACGACAGAATTTGTTAAAAGACACTAAACACTCTCTACTCGTCTCTCTCGTAAATACAATTATAAGAGAGCCCTTTCTAAAGACCTAAGGGTTATTCTACCTTAGTTTAAACTTGTTGAACATACCATCCAAAAATATGGTATCACTTCTGACGATATCTATAACTTTAATAAGTCTGGTTTTGCGATAGGAATCAGTTCCACTCAAAAAGTCATCACTTCTACTGAATACCATAGTAGAAGAGGTGTATTATAGCCTAGGAATCGAGAATAGGTCACTATAATTAAGTGTATTAGTGCTAATAGCGTTACGCTTCCGTTATATATCATTTTTAAAGGAAAGGTCTTTCTAGAGCGCTAGCTCTTAAAACCACTACTTTAGAGCGTGAATAAAAGCCCTAATAGATGGACGAGTGATAAGATTGGTAATGACTGGCTTAAAAAGCACTTTTTACCCTATCTTCCTATACGGAAAGGGAAATACGTGTTGCTAATTCTGGATAGACACTTATCTTATCTGACACCTGAATTCGATAAAATCTATAAAGAGAATGATATTATTTCTCTTTATATACCTGCTTATATATCTTATATATTATAACCTCTTAATATTAGGTGCTTTTCAGTCCTAAAAAGGGTATATAGAGCGCTTATTATAGAAGAGTGTCAGGACCCAAGTACTAAGCAGGTCTGACGATATATATCTCGCAGTCTATGTGAGACTGCGAGATGGCCAGTTCGCAGGTGCGAACTGGACCCAGGGCTGAGACCCACAATGCGAGGGCTCATGACCTCACATGACCCCACATTTGTATATAAACAGTTCAGAGGCTGGAGTCTTGGACTCCAGCGATTAGTTCAGCATTGAACCTGTCTACTGCTTTCTCCATTCTATTGCCCGAATCCACCTAAGTCCCAAGACCCTCGTAACGGGGTCTTACAAGCGTTCACGATGTAGTATTCTTTCACAGATACTAATTCTTGTTTCCTGTAAAAGGGCCCGGGTTTAGTTTCCCTTTATGCCCCTGAATAAAGCTTCTAGGGGCACATTATCTCTGTTAGTGTCAGTAGTTATGATTCCATCTTCGTTGGTGACACTACGTCGGAATCCTTTTCGTAGGCGGAACTTTCCCATTAAATGGTCGCATCCATTGCTCCGCATAGTTTCATTTAAACCAACCAGGCAAAACACTGATGGGGAAAACGCCAAAGGTTAGAAAGAGTGCCTGGTAGTCGTAGTAATCTGTCTTCCATTGTGTCACGAAGAAATCAGGATCAATGATCCGGAACCGATTCTACCGTGTTCCACCGCCTTTCGTAGTTCGTGTTTTACATTGTTTGATTGGATGCCTCAGGCATCACTACCTTAATTGTTTCAGCGTGTTGTTTCTTTCTTCTTCTTTCTTTCTTTCCCGATGTTTAGTATTCTAGTTGAATGCACTATTTTTCATCAAGATTTGGCTCGTAACACATTGTATGGTCCAAAAGACCCTTACAAACACCCGGTACCCTTACGGCGGATTTTATAATACATTTACGCTAAAATGACATCCTCGCTATACCAGCCCTTAAACCACTCAACTTACATTTTCTCTGTAGGAGTGCTACGTCGTCAAATCTGCCGAGAAAATGTAATTCGAGGATAAGCAGCGACAGTTTCAAGAGTTAAATGAGTGGCTAGCAAGCAACACCGATATTCTCCTACAGCTCCGCGATGCACAGGCACTGGTATTATGGTATCGAAAACGAGCAGTTCAGGCCCTTTCTACAATCCATGATCTTAGGATCCATATACCTTCACAGCTTGGCCTATTTGGAGAAAGATCCAAAATTATTAACTCGACGACCAGCCCCAGTCCCTCCAAATTGGTTTCTGGTCACTATTAGTTGCCTGCTGTCTCTAAATAGTAATTTAGGGAGACAAACAAACTATAATATGACCATTAGCTGGCCTAAAGACGGTCCTTGACACGAGATTCGGCGTTTAACACTGAGGCTAAATTTAGTACACGGGAAAAACAGCTCGAACCACGGACAGATCTGGGCTTTCTAAAGCGACGAATTGAATAGAGCCGTTGTGAAAACAAGCTCTATAATTCTATCACGAAGTCGGGTTTTGCATAATCTCGCAGAACGATCGTAAAGCGTGCAATGGCTAAATTGAGACTGGCAAAAACCAACCAGATGTTAGTAAGGAAGAGAATGACGAGACGTATCCGGATCACGGCCCCGGCAGTGCTCAGAGACATTTTGTGCCCACAAGGATAGATTTACCGAATACAAGAAGGTGAGGCAGGTCTCGTTCAAGAGAACAATTGAACGTAGTGAAGAGTGGGAGGCATCAAGATAAAACAGGTCAATCTCTCCGGATACTGTAAATATCACATGCTCTATATGCTCAATCTTTTAAGAAGTGTTCATTAGAGCTAGATTATGTTTCTATCACAAAAAAAACTCGAATAAGGATAGCAAATTAGAGCCCTTCCTAGTTGTATGTAAGTGTAAAAGAAGACATAAAAAACCATTCACATTACAAGTACCCCCACAAGCTATGAAATTTTGATTTTGGTATAATCCAAAAACTAATCAGAGTATATGATTAGCACTCACAGATCGTTAAGGAGCGTAAAAATGTGGTTAGTTAAACAGTTAAACAGTAGCTGGCGCCGATTGCTAGTTCCGAGAAAATGCCGCTTCGGCCGAAAGTTCGTTCCCGGACTGAGTGAAAAGGGCAACGTCTACTAGAACATATGAGTTTTAATAACTCTTAGATAACAAGAAAAAATCAAAAGTGGAAATTTTTGACTCTAGGCAAAATTGGCTATGCTATGAATCATATCCGCAGCCTACTTCAATCAAAAAAGTAAGTAATCATTAAGCTTATCGACAGTAATTTAGCGCGTTTGATATTTAGAAAGGCCAGAATGTCTCAATAATGACTATATAACGAAATACCGAATTTCCGGAAATTAAACGCATCTGATTAGCTAACCTTACCATATAAAAATACCCCTAGACTTGAACTTACTTCTGTTTTACACCTAACATCAAGTTAATCGCCTGCTTGTGATTCCTCCCCTCATCATTTCCGTGGAAATATCTCTAGATCCAAAATCTGAGATCCATTCGTCCAGGGTTATCCTATCAGGCTCCTAGGTATTTTATCGTCGCAATCATAAGATTTATATTAAGATTTACTAATTAGCTGCAGCTAGCATAACCAACTTATCATCCTAGGCTCCGCTTTCACGTCAAGCGAGTACGATGATTATAACGCGCGGGTTTTCTCTGACGAACTTTGTGATCGCAAGCTCGGCCTTCTGCTTCCAAGTCTGTGTGCTGTACCCCTGGCATCACAAATTGGATGATGAATTCAAAGAATTGAAGTCCGAGCATCTACGGCTGTTACAGGAGGGCGAGGAGAGCCGATTGAGGGAGTTAAGGAGTATTCATGAACATCTTAGCCTGTTAAACATCGAGAAGGATTAGAGGTCCAATATTTCCGATTTGTTAAAATCTTTCTTGATGTCTTAGAAGGCAAAGTATAAGGCGCTAAAAGAGATGGATAGAATACCTTTTAATTTGTATTACCTGCGTGAGCCTCTGTCACGTCGGGTGAGCATCGAGTGTAAATAGCGAACGGAGTGCGGTACGACCCCGAACTATTATAGAAAGCCGCCTATATGAAGTATCTTCTTAGGGAAGTAGTGACGGAACATGTATGTTGTGTGACCCAATCGTAGATCAATGGGTAATTCATTGGGCTACTGATCTCCTTCTTTTTCCTAAACCGGCGAGCTGTTTAAGAGAACCATTTGGTCCACAGGAAAATGTCAAGGATCTGGGCAATACGGTTTCTATCAATCCCTGGTGTCTCTAATAGGCTATGCAGACGCAGGTGACTATGTACTCGGTTTCACGATCACCACAAAAGTCAATAGACGCAGCTAAATTTTGACTAGAAATTGACTGTCTTCCAAGTCCATTTGATGATAGTAATAGTGATTAACGAGTTGATCGGGGAAGTTGATCAGGCCTCACGGTGTTCAGAGTCAAATCCTAGTATTCAAGTCTATAACCTTTGGACTTGGGCCTATATGGCCACCTATTAACGGTAATTAAATGCCCGTGTAATCGTAAGTGTGGCTACGTTCATTACAACTATGGGATCGACGTACGTATGATTTACCGACCTGAGGATATATATTCAGATCACGATACCTCTTCCACATTCGCCAAATCTTTCTGGAAGCCAGCGGACAAAATATTGCAGGAGTTATAGTAACAAAAGTTACAACTATAAATCAACAATAACAATTAAATGATGTTGATAAGTTCAAAATATTGCGTCGGTTTAGGGCCAAGCTTCAACGACGTTCGCGTGTCCACAGCTCAACACAATTAACACCAAAACGAGGCTGGAAAAAAGATAATTCCATGATTTTTAGGGATAAAATTGCAGACACTGTTCATTGATTCTTATGTAAACTACATCTTCCATTTCACTGGTGAATCAGATTGTGATGTTGGAACTATCCCTTGCGCTATCCACACAGGGGGCCACAACGGAAATGCGGCCAAAGGAATCGACGGAAACCTTGACTGGCCTGTTACAACCGCCGATGAGAAGACCGTCTTGCTTTGGTACCATGAAGTGCAGTGTCCTGAGTCTAGCTCTTAAAGCCCTGGGCTATCCGCAGATTCCATTGCCAAGCTGTGATACCCCAAGAATCTGGTCTTCAAATATCAGTCACACTCTTTGTTGAGTAGTTAAGGCTATGGTGCGGTTAGGGCGGCAAGATCAATCTTTCTGCATCTTTTTCAGTCCCTCGTACCTGTCTTGATTTTGATTCGGTTCTTACTTTTTGTACTTGACGAGCGATGGCGGCCTACGTCGGCATTTGCGGGCCCTTTCTATTTCCTCGTATTACCATCCATCGTTACTTAATATATAATTCAGATATTAGGCAAATTTTCACTTACAGCGAAAGTCTATCTAGCAGTGTAATAAGCGATATCTGTCTATCCATCAACTTTGTGTAGATGAGATAAGTTGATTCCGAGTAAGCAAGATCGCCGGACCGGCCAAAGTAACACCCACTGCACCTGCCAAATACTACCAGCTATCAGGAGGCGAATGCATAGACCATGAGTCTTCAAAAGAGATATAGTTAAGACAGGCCTTGGCGTACATAGGTGCAATCAGGTACGATCTCTCTTTTCTTTGCTGTTTCCCTACAAGTTGTTGACTATCCGATAGATTAGCGCACAATAAATCCATAATAGTCCCAAGGAATGGTAGAGATGTGGATTTCCTCTACTCCATTGGCTGCAATTAGATCGCAATTTCCTTGGATTCTCTTGGGATAATCCAAATTAGGAAGAGGGGACCTTGAATGGGAGCTCCGTAGCTTCCGCTATGAACTTCGGGTTCCACCAGCGGGCGCTTACTTCCGGGCTGGGGTGGCGGGCTGAAAGAAATCGGAAGGGGGAGGAGGGTGCCTGTACGACGACGGAGAAATCACAGAATACATCGTACATAGGACTTTGGGGTCTGAAAGGCTTCCGAAAATATCCAGTCCATGGGACTCATGCAACCAAGGAGGAACATGGCCTATCGAGCTGTAATTATCTGATCACCTTTTCAGCTCCGTGTAGTCGATCCTCCAGGGTAATTGGGGACGCAAACTAAAAAGCCCGATTAATCTAGGCGTTGGCGCTAATCGGCAAGATTTCAGGGCAGGGGGGTCGCTGAGTCGGGTAAACTAGTGATAACCTAGTATAAACTAGGCAGCATTTGATCGCTGTTCTCGCTAATTAATTCCTAGTCGCTGTATTGCATCTATTGGTTGATACTAAATGTATTTGGCTTAGTATAGTAGTATGTAGAATATGCATACAGTGTTTTTTTTTTGTGTGACAGGATTATAGGTCACAAAGAAAGGAATGATATGTTACCTCGGAACACAAAGGTACATTATGATGAACTGGTGGTAACTTGTTGGCTGTTGCTACTCGCTGCATTCTGGCAAGGTCAAAGCGGCTGCTCAATGGCTGAATTCGATCTATTATTAATCAACAGTAGATAGTTAGCTTATTTGAGCCACCTCATAACTCACTGCATTCGCAGCTTCGATCATTTTTGAGTTTATCGAAGATCCATTAAATGGATTCTTAGAGGAGTGGCGGAGTTTCATGTCAGCACTATTCCAAACGACGAAGCAGCTGCACTCATCTGTTGCTCTCAGACTTTTGTATTGAGCGTAGACAAGCTGGGGTGATACAACAGATCAGTTGAATCACAATTTCATGACATTTCGGGGTCATTCCATATCAAAGAGTAGCCTACGGAGACTAAAAGCGTCCGATACTTATTGAACCAGAGTAATAAAGGAATCCTTGCGAACGACTGTTCTCCTGGCGAGTGATCGGGTATTTATAGCATTGCAGCCAGTCGTTCTGCTTGCATCGATGCAATGATCATTATAAATTGTGAGGGCATAAACACTGACGATCCTCTAATTGCAGCTGGTTCAACGTTTCATCATTGATTGAACACTGCATTCGGAGGCATTGCTTTTTTTTTCTGCTGATCCAATAATTGAAAAAGCCTTCCTCACTGTTGGCACCGATTAAGCTACGGTGGGGATGCCGCAAAACAGCATTGATGACGCGTTTCAACATTCACCACCATGGGTCCGTATGTTATTGCGACGGGAGTGATGGCAACAGGCCATGCCATTAATTTCATTTCACTCACCGATGATGACCGTGTTACTCTAGTCAAAGAAAACCCCATCGAAATTATACTAACATTCAGTAATATTGCACCTCTGGCTACCTACCAACCCAACCGCAGAATTGGTCATGTTAATTTCAGTGTTGGTGTCTACCTCATACAAGGCCGTTCTTCAAATTTACGATGGCTCTGATAAAGACCAAAGACGTGACTATCCATAGTGTCTTTCTCGTGTACAGGAAGCTTCTGGAACACATTGAACGCTCAAATCGGAAGCTGAGAAGGAAAACGACGCCCTGAAAAAAAGACATGTACTGTGCAATGCTCATGGCAAAGCAAAAGCTCAGGGATTATTACGAAAAGACGTATCGTGACCACGGATTTCTCTACGGTACGGCGGCTTTACTTGCTTCTCAATATAAGGTTTGTGCTTTTGACGACACAGAGTATTCACAGTGCATTGGCGAGGCTTCAAAAATGTATTGTGAATATCTGCGATCATCTTTCGCACGGTATCAACAAAAAACCCAGAGATGCTATTTCGTGCTGTCCAGCGTCCGTCGCTACAAGTCTCAGAGTTGGAACGGCTTCTTGAACCATCACATACCGTAGAAACAAGCGAAGGAGTCGGCTATGACGAGGTTGATTGTTATCTCCATGAGTGTAAGCACATCTGACTCACTGGACTTGAAAGACCACTGATTTTGCCAGCAACTACTTCGATACCACCGCGTGTATACTGGAGAGAGAACGAGAGTAAATTTCCCGTGCTTTCGCGGCTAGCTCGTGATTTGCTCTCAGTTCCAGCCACTGGAGCAGGAGTTGAAAGGCTGTTCAATAGTGCCCGAGATATTTGCCACTATCGCCGGGGATCCCTGAATGAGACTCCGATCCAAGACTTGATGATGTATATGTGCTCCGAGAAATTCACCCTGGAGGGCCAGCAGTCGAGTCTGCTGGATCATAGGATGGCGGAAGGGGAGGACCAGGAGAATCTTGAAGAAAAGGCAAACAAGGAGGCAGAGGACGAAAATACAGCTATTAGCGATATAGACGAGGGTGACCTAGTCGAAGATGCGGATACAAGCCTCACTGCTGATAGTGCTCTGCGACTTGAAAGCACCGCCCCGCAGGAGCTTCCGTCTCAAGATCGATTACAAGATGCGACAATAATAGCTATTGATCCGGAGCAAGAGAGCGACGATGAAAATTCGCTGCCACCTCCAGTTACCAGTCTAGGGGAGAGATCTCAAAAGAGATCATCAGGGAGGATGACAGTGCCTTCAAGCCGACTTCAAGGCTATTAGTTGTATTAGCTATTTGCTCAGCGCTAAATATCGATAACATATCCTTCAAAATCCACCTGTCCCAAACTTAGAGACTAGAGACGTTTCATTAGTACTAGGGTATTATTGATTCATGCGTGAGGCTCTTCGGAAAAGTTGAGGTTGCATATAGTCTACTCGTACCGGGGCGATACGTTTTTACAAACGAAGGATTTAGCATAATTTTGTGCTGGCTGACAGATACTTCCCTTTTGGGAGGCGCGGGTAATTTGGGTACCCGTATGGGTCGCGGGTTGGGTTTTCAAAAAACAAACCCGCCCACGGGTCTGGGTTTTGGGGCGGGTTTGGCGAGGCCTAGCCTGAGGTAATTAGCGCACTTTGAAATAAAGCGACTGGTCAGCAGGCTGCGATGTTCCAAACCTTTCGGGTCACCATTTGCGGTGCGTTGTAGGTCTTGTAAGCGGTAGTCCATTCCAGGGAGGAAGTGGAACAAGAAAGCTTGCTGAATCTATATTGGTTGATGTCTTATATGTACGGTCGAATGAAGCGAGATGTTGACTTGGTGGTAGCCTATCTTCCACGAGATTGACATTCTTCAAGAGGGATCGGACGGTATGTATCACGCAAGCACCCGAATTTATATCGAATAGCTAGATATTAGGTCTACACCTTAGTTAATAGTTGATGTCGGTCGGGGTCATACCTAGCAATGCGCTCCTGGACAAGGAAAATATACTCTTCTGGGCCTCCTACCCTGTCGTTCGGTTCGATTAGACCTGGCTAGGACCCGCGGGTACCCTCCATGACCCTGACCCTCACCTCCCCATGCGGAGGGTCAGGGTCCGAGACCTGGACCCGCGGGGAGGGTCGTACCGAGGCCGACCCTCATGAGGGTTACCCGCGGGGACCCTGAGGGTCGTCAAACATGACAAACAGGTAAAAGACGTGACTAGACGTCAATTGCATAAATTATGTAGAAACAGGCTGTATTTCATTGTAATTGTAAAGTAAAAATTCATCACTGTATGGCCTTACAGAAGGATACTACATGTACACTCCTTTGTGCATACCATAGGTTCATCCTCGAATAGGGGTTCAAATTTTAAATGGTTTATATTACATCTATAGCATAGTGTCTAGTCATGGTTCTAATAAGCCAAGAGTCAAACTATATACCCATCTAGTAGTCTCGACTTCTTCCGTATCCTACCTGATACACGATGCTGCGTATCAGGGAAGGATAATGATAGGTTCTCCTCCGGGTTCACAAATCCATCGGCATCAGAATCTTCCTCATTACTAGAAGTGACCGTAGGCCGCTTTCTAGCGGCGACTGCTAAGAGTGGCGGTGCGTTTGGGGTTGTTTGTATAATTGATATAGCAGCCGGTGTATCAGGACGCAACTTAACATCCTCCTCCTCGTCATCACTGATAGCCTCGAAGGTATATGTCTAGATATCAAGTGCTTCTGCCGAAGCTGCTATCTTATGGTCTAAGAGATACTCCTAGAGAATCAGCCGCTGCTCCTCCTTAATATCAAATCTTGTTATATATATATACAACATAATATCACGAATACTCTCTAGGTTCAACGACCCCCGGCGGTAGTGGCATATATCCCGAGTAGAGTTAAATAGACGCTTAACTCCGGCACCAGTTGCTAGAATTGACATAATATCACGGGTAATGCTTATAAGAACAGGGAATTCTCTCTAATGATCTTTCTAGAAGATCCGAACGTATCCTTTAATAATATCTAATCAGGTAAGGTTAGTTATATAACTTATAAAATAGGCTTACTTACTTACCACTAGACTGCGGCAACATCCTCAATATCCATGGATATCCACATATCCTCTCCGCAGATTGCGGATATAGTATATCACCCAATATCCGCAATCCTCAATTTTGTGGATATGGTATACCACCTAATATCCTCTGGATATTTGAGGATATCCAGTGGATATCAAACAGGCCAAACATGCCTAGCCTCACGACTCTTTTAAGTATGTATAATTTATGCAGTTTCCTACGTATTTTTAATGTAATCATAGTGTAATTATTAACTTTCAAGATTTCAATTTAGTAAATAAAATTCCGTTATCTCCATATAATATCAACTACCTTAAATCAATCTGAAATCCATCAGGTAACCTAGGCTGCTTTCGAATTCGTCCTGACCGTCCTAGCATACTCTTATCTATTGGCATTTCTGGAAGGTCATCGTCATCTTCATCAAGAGATTCAGATAATCGTTTCTTTGATCGCTTACGCTGCACTTGCTTACTTTGATCATTATTCCTCTCATCATCTAAATCATCATTACAGCTCCTCTTCTGTTGTGTGTCCTGTATGCTAGGCTCTTGATCCTCCTCTTCGTTGTCACTAATTGGCTTAAGAGTTTCAAGATAGAGCATTGGTTTCCGAGCTTGGTCTAATAACGCAGCTTCCCTAATAGAGAGATACTCCTTAATAACCTCTATCTCCTTCTGCTTAACGTCAAAATTAGTGGCGAATTGATAGAGCATTAATCCTCGGATGGTACTTGGTTTCAATTAACCGCGACGATAGTGGCAGATATCGCGAGCGCAATTAAATAATCGCTCAACGCCTACACCACTAGCTGGGATCGAGAGAATATCCCGTGCTATCCTCGCAAGGATAGGAAACTTAAGCTTATGGTCTTTCTAGAATGCTCTTAGCTTCTGAATCTTAATCCCGCGGGCAAGATACCTCGCGATCTCATCATCTTCAGGCTTTGAGAGCTTATCCTAGGGCTGGTTTTGAGATGCACAAGCAGCATCTAGATCACTATATTCATTATCCGGGGCCTCTCTCGTGGTATCTTATAAGACTGTATTATCTGAATCACGGTGAAGTATCTCTTTATATCGTTGAAACTCTCGCTTGAGAACTCTATGATAGTGATTAATATAGTCAATATCACCTTGCCAGTCTGACGATGCGAAATATCGAAGTTTCTTTGATAGGCAAAGGATTGTCGCGAGTGTATAGATATCGCCATATGATTTATAATCAGTCGTAGTGTAGTACTTTAAGAGCTTCCGCTTAGCAGTCTAAAGAGCCTAGAGCATATGCTTCTTCCAGACAACACCTTTATTCTTTAACTTACACTCAGCTTTATCTAGATAAGAGAAAAGCTTATTATAAATACTATAGATGTTGTGTGTGGTAATATCCCTAGTCTTTGATAACATAGTGGTGAAGTCAAAGAAAGGCTTTATAAGAAGAAGAAGATATTCAATCTGTCGCCACTCTTCTTGATCAAGTTTAAAGTGTAGATACTGATAATCTATACAATACTGGTCATAGAATGGTTATAACCTTTTAGCACGATTGAGTATTATAAAGGTTGAGTTCCATCGGGTTTGGACATCCTAAATAGGAACCAAACGAGGCTTATTAGTTTAAAGAGCTATAAATGACTCCCGGCGTTATAGGCTCGCATTAATAAAGACCGCAAGACCTCGGATCTTGGACTTTCTTATTAGAATAAACTCAGAAGCCTAAGGGAGATAGAGGACTGACCTTCTTTAAGGTATCTGCAATTTGCCGACTTGAGCCAGATTGTTTAGTCTGGAATAAATATATTCGCTCGTCAGGCCACTCTAGTTCAATCTCTTTATTAGGTGGTGTTACTTTCAGCTTCCTAAGAAGCTTATTTAAGCTTAATTAGATCATATGCGTAATACACGGAACTCGGAAGATTAAGGTATCTAGTTGGCTCTACGACTGAATAGTCTCTTGGATGTTTATCACCAAGGTATTATTGTTAGTTGCGTTATCTGTTGTCACAGATAAGACACGATTGGTGATTCTATGATTGTTCAAGAGCTGAGTAACGGTCTTACTTAGATTTTCACTAGTATGAGACCCATAAAGATGCTTAAATCTAAGAAGAACTTTACAATAATTCCAATCCTGATTAAGAAAGTAGCCTATAATAGCCATGAAAGCTTACTAAAATGGCGATGTCTAGCAATCAAGCGCTAGTAAAAGGCGACTCCTATCTAGAAGTCTTCTAAGAATCTCCTTCTAGTCATTTTTAACTGTAGAATCAAGATAACGTCGTATACTTCGCGCGGATGGTATATCGATCTTGCTTTAAGCTTGTTAAATGACCTCTACTAGGTCCTTGAATTGGGTATGCTCCACGATTCGGAAGGGTAGGTGAGCCGCTAAGATAAAGTCTAGGATCGCTTTAACGAGACGCTCCTAGGAGAAAGGTTGGTGTTTTGGGATCGATAGCTTTAGGATAATTATCAAGATTAGTAAAAGAGATATTAAAAATCTTAATAATAGAGTAATATACTATCTTTCTTAGTAGCTGATCAACCCTCTGAGTAACTGGCTTCCGAGTACAGGTGCCTGCCTTAATATGTGCATTTATCGGTGATGACCTAGTACGGCGATATCTTGGATGAACAAGGGTACAGAGGCATGATATGCACATAACCTTTGGCTTGCCAGTCTTCTTATGTGTAACCTGATTAAAATTGTCCCAGACACTTGAAGTCTTTTTCCCATCCCAACGGATAGAGTCTTGTATATCAGGTGTTGATCTAGACTCTGTAGTTAACCACCAACTTATAAAGCGCTTACGAGATTCTTCCATCTCGCTGCTAGGCTTAGAGGAATAGAGGACCTAATACTGCTGAAGAGGGAGGCTAACACGCGTAAGCGAGAGGGGTGCAATCGGAGATGAAATTTGAGACGTAGATATCAATGGAGTTTGGCTGCTAATAAGCTTAGAGATATTATCTGAATAAAGAAGGTCGGTATTTAGACCTAGATCTGAATTAGCGTAGAAGGAGTAGTGGGATTGAGATGCTTGTGAGTAAGACATGGTGTACTTGATCACTATGTCAGAGAGAGAGAGAAACTTACATATAGAACGAGCTGAAAATATCAGAATTATGGCAAATATGCTGTAACTCGTAAGTTGCGGGTGCGTACTTGACATCTCTTACTTTTGATGGCGATGATTGGCTATTACTAATCACTGGTGTGGATATTTGAGGATAATTGAGGATATATTGTGGATATCCGCATGGATATCCTTAGATATCCTCAACCTTGCCGCCATATTCACCAAGTCCGCTGTTAATAACATTGGAGCTTCCGACCGGTAATCTTCGAGAGAATCTATTTAGAATCATTATATACTTGAAAGTTAGGCTTAGATCATTAATTTAAAGCTAAATTAACTAAATTTGACCGGGAAATAGCGAGTTTGGTTAAATATACTTAGTTCAGCTGAGAGATGCTATACTTCTTCCATGAGTAAATATATATTTCCATGGTAAAGTAAAGTGAAATAACAAAAAATCATGTTTTCCCCCAATACACTTTGAAAATAAAGATTGATGCTATAAGTAATAATAAAGCTAATAAATATTGGTTAATACATAGGTATTACTTAATATTTCATTGGGAAATAGGATAAATAAGGGTAGTAGTATGGTCAGGACCAAACCTATGTATCTTTTGTTCTGAAAAATAAATTAATAAGCTGTATAAGAGGCACATGACGACCCCTAAGTAGATAATCAAGCGAGAGTTATGCTAGTGCGGATATCCGCAGAATATCCTCATATCCTCGCGGATATCCATGGATATCCTCATTGAGGATATGGTATGAAAGTAATATCCATTATCCTCAATTTGCGGATATGGTATTGAGCCTAATATCCAATGGAGAGGATATGCCGCAGTCTACTTACCACTCTAGAGATATTTAGTGAGCTCGTCGTACTACGAAGTAATTGATCGCGGTAAAGAATCGCTGTTAAGGGCCCTCTCTAGCTCCGATTTAGTTATTAATAACTAGCTAGTAGGCTGTATTATATCTGATAGTTCACGTTGGCTATATCTCTCGAAAAGAGACTAAAGACTCTCGCGGTATTCCTTTCTATAGTCCTTTCCTATCTTAGGATCTAGGTCTTAATCACTTGTTAAAAAGAACTCTATCTTACTCGACGGCGCTAGGATCGTCCTAATTGTATAGAGATTACCTTCGATATCATCTGTCTCGCCGTAGTATTCCTTTAGTTTCTCCTTCGTAGCCTTAAGGGAGGAAAGTATTAGCTGTTTCTAGTGAACTTTCTTTCGACGAAGCTGACGTATTGATCTTTTAAGATGATTAAAAAGCTTGTTATAAATCCTAAAGATAAGGTGGATACTCGAGTCTTTAGTACGATAAACTAGCGTAGTAAGCGTAAAAAAGGGCTAGAGAATGTAAAGTAGATAGTCAATCTATCGCCACCTGTGAAGGGCTACAGCTGAATTGATTCAATTAGGCGGTGCCTGCATGCTGTTTATCTAAATCTTAGAGAACCGTAAACAAAGGAGCGGTCAACTGCTGTATAGTGTTCCCTAGGGCGGTCAGGCTACCCGTTCGGCAGTATCGGGTGCGGTGTCTGCACGGGCAAAGCCCGAGCCTCAACGTGGCCCTGGCCCGTTACACCACCCCTCGATACTTAATACAAAATGGGTTTAGGTATAGTCTTTGTAGTACTTGTCGAATATGTTATAAAGTCTTTTCGCCCGCCGGAGTATTAGAAATGTCGAATTCTATCGTATACGGACATCCTAGATTAGGAGAAGCCTTATCCTAGCGTTATTAGATTAAAGATTCAAGAAGGCTTCTTTGCGTTAAGGGCTTCCGTTGATATAAACTGCGAGACCGCGAACCTATAAGGATTATTAGCGTTATTAGATCATGATTCATAAATAGAAGATTTAAGCTTACCTTATTTAGAGTATCGGCGATCTTATGTTTCTACTAGCGCGCACGAAGTGAACGTACACGGTCTTTAGACCATTCCGTCTCGGCGTTATCATTCTTCGGGGAGGCCTTAATTTTACTAAGTAAATCAATTAGACTTAATTAAATCATATATATAAGGCAGGGCACTTGGATAATCGTAGAATCTGTCTCTTACTATAGCGTCTTAGCCGAATCATTCACCGCTGCGATAAGTGTCTTATTATTAGACGTATTATCAGTTGTTACCGCCAGTATACGGTTAGCGATCTGGTGCTTCTCTAGGATCTAGAGAACAACCCTACCGAGGTTCACTCCGGTATAAGATCTAGATATTAGCTTAAACCTAAGGAGAACCTCGCGATACTCCTATTCCTAGTCTAGGAAGTATCCTATAATAGCCATAAATGCTTGCTAGAATAGAGAAGTCTAACAGTCAAGCGTAATCGACATTCTTACACTAGATAGAAGCCGTTATAGTGTCTCCTGTTAATGTTCTATAACAAAATCCCGAAGGCGCTCGCGAATCACCTTTCTTGATAGAACACTTAGTGGTGTAGGTGCTAGCCGTGCGTAGGAAAGGAGGTTATAGAATTCTTGATATTCGACGAATAGGAAGGGTAAATGCGATATAGTAATCAGGTTTAGGATCTTCTGCTCCTATATTTTCTAGGTAAAGGTAGGCGCTGGTCTTCTCTCGGCCTAAATAGTGAAAATAGTATTAGTATTAATATTAAATATTGTAAGACCCCGTTACGAGGGTCTTGGGACTTAGGTGGATTCGGGCAATAGAATGGAGAAAGCAGTAGACAGGTTCAATGCTGAACTAATCGCTGGAGTCCAAGACTCCAGCCTCTGAACTGTTTATATACAAATGTGGGGTCATGTGAGGTCATGAGCCCTCGCATTGTGGGTCTCAGCCCTGGGTCCAGTTCGCACCTGCGAACTGGCCATCTCTGCAGTCTCACATAGACTGCGAGATATATATCGTCAGACCTGCTTAGTACTTGGGTCCTGACAAGAATGCCAACTCGGGTACATCTTCGTGACACTTTCCAAACTGTCCCTCGCCTATTCATCCACGCTACAAAATGCCTAACCCCGATCCCCTTCGTACGGCTATCCTCATGCTCTAGAAACCTATCTCCAAGAATAATGAAAGTCTAACTGCGAACGGGGCCACCCGTCACTCCTGCCGAACGAAAAATCATCAACGAATGAAAAAGTCATCCTCAAATAGGGCTCTATGTATATGGCTCATGTCCCAAATCTTGCTTAAGATGTGCTTTATTCAGATAACGACGGAGGATAAAAGACTTTGCCCAGCATCCTTGACTCAAAGTCTTGAAGTCTGGCGCAAATTCCAAGTTTAAACAAGAGAGCATTTAGTATTCGTGAATTGGGCATGCTAATTCAGATGTGAGAGAAGAATTGTGAGAAGTGCTACGATAGCCACTTTTATTAGATATGCTTCATCTGTGATTATGCTCCTACTGGCTGCCCTCTGCCTCTGCCTCTGCCTCTCCCAGGGCCTGATATGGGCTGCGCTATCCCTTGCCACCTATTTCTGGTCTCCTCCAACAAGCCTCGCGGCGTTTTACCCTCCCCATTTGGTTGGTTCATCAACATAGCGGCATCTTCCCCAGCAGCATTTTTCAGAGCAAGCATAATCTCATCCTGAAGTCTGATCTTGTTCGCGGTTGTCACTTCCGTATCTCTCCCATCACGGCGTACATGATCATTCAAAAACCCTCGCGCTGCCGTATGGAAGGGCGTTTCGCGAAGAGTGTTTCGAGCTCTGAAATCCGCTCCATGCTCAATTAGGAACTTTGCCGCTGAGACCTGTCGCAGATTCTGAGTAAAGATGTGTAATGCTGTTTTCGCGTTGTTATCTGTATGGTTGATATTGGCACCGTGTGACAAGATTGATTCCAGGAGTGTGGTATTGATGGGGTCGCCTTGATGGGAGTGGTACCCTAGTAGATGCAGGATGGTACGGCCCGAGCCATCGGGGATTCGAGGGTCAGCCTTGTATTCGAGTAAATTGCGGATAGCAAGCTCAGCATACTGGGTGCAACCGCATCTAGCGTGGCTGCTAGCAGCATAGTGCAGGGGCGTGGATCCAGTTTTGTCAACAAGGTTGATACCAGTAGAATCGTGGTCAAGGAGCAGCCGAAGGGTTTCTCTGATTTTCAGCTGCTTATACAGGATTCTGCAATCAGACTCGGCACTGCCGCTAGCTGCCCAGTGTAATGGAAACCGCCCATCGCTGTCACAGGAGGAAGTCAGGTCAGGGTTGCCGTTGGCCTTGTGATTTTGATGATTCAAGAGCAATTTAACAGCATCTGAATTGTAGAATAAGCTTGCCAGATGGAGCGTGGTCACGTTATGCGCGCGAGTGTTTGTAGTATTAGACTGAAGTGGTACTCTGGGGTCATGAAGATGTTGATGTTTGAGATAGATATCGGCACCGGAATCAACGAGCCGTTGAATTAATGGACCAGTACCCCTTGACACAGAAAGTCCAATCACACTGTCTTGAACCTGATTTTCCCAAGGGGAGAGATCATTTGGCAAAGGGGGATTGACATCTGTTGCTGAACAGCCCCGGTCGAGAAGAAGATTGATCAACTGATGGCTTCGCGTAATCCGGTTCCAAATCCACTCATTCCGATCAAGGCCCTCATCCTCCAATTCGTTGGCATCTTCATCGGGATATATCAGCGACCTCGCAGCGGCCAGAATCGGCGTATCTCCGAAGTCATCTCTCTGATGCAAATCCACTGATCCGAGCGGTAACGGATTCTCTGGATCGTCATGGCTGTCTAAGATGAAACGCACGATATCAATATTTGCTGCACCACATGCGTCTAGCAACAGTCGGAAATTGGGATTGAACTTTTTAACAATTTCTGGGGCAGCAGTATACACCCCCAAGAGGATGCGAAGAGCCTCGGGGCTACCGTAAGAGGCTGCACTGAACAAGGTGTCATCCAAGTAGGCTGTCCCAGGAGCAATCACATCATCGGGAGAGCACGAGGCAATAAACTGACGGAGGAGAGAAATATTATTTTGCTTGATGATGCTCACGAGGCGATTTCTGCGTCTGCCGCTGATTTGAGAGGGGGATTCCGGAAGCTCCAAATGGTTCAAGGTAGGAGAATTGCTTTCTGCCATGATAATTTACTCTCTTTTTTTTTCTCTTCACTTCTGCCCTTCCTGTGTCAGTCGGTAATTTGTGAAAAAAGTGCGGAAAAAAAAAAGGGGGGAAGAAGAGGGAAGAAAAGAGGACGAAGAGGGGCCCCAAGGTTTAATCAAGCCTACAGCAGAGGGCGGCCCCACCAACGCGTTCCACGGGTCGGCGACGGGGATGATGCCCTAATCAAGCCCGGATGCCCGGGTGATATTCGATCATTATGTGTAGTAGGGGGTCTTCCCTCGCTAGAGTTGCTCAAGGCAAAAAAAGAACAACATTGATTTAACATTTTGAATGAATTTAGCTCTCATCTGTTTCAAACCCGACACAGCCATTACTGCATTGCTTTAGTCATTGAAATTTACGCCAACGTCACGGTGGGGTTTTGTATATATATATATTCTAATACACGGCAATTCCACCAAACAGCTCAAATATCTTGATATGCTGAAGGATCCTCCGGGGGTGTATCTGTGTCCGGCAGCCAATTATCATCAAAGGCGCCAGCGGCGGGATTCAACCTGTCGCGCGCATTGATGTTTGGAGTCCAGCCGTTGTCGATTGCGATATCTGGCAGTGTTGGCCAAAGGTACGCCAGATTTGCCACCGAGAAGGTACCCCTATTGTGAAGCCATGTTCCCTATTCCTAATTAGTATACTCATGTTGCACGAGAATCAAGCGAACGTACAAAGTCATTCAGCAACTGGCCATAGTCCACATCTGAACTAGCCGTTCCAGGAACATTACTGTCCCGATTCTGACCAACATACCACCGCTGTGCAGCGTTGCCGCGGCGCTGTCGAGGACAAGCGATTGTATCAGTCCGGGAATTGTAATTCTGAAGATTGCCTGTGTTATATCTTCCCTCCGCGTAGGAGCTTGTATAGCGATATTCAGCCCGGTATCCCCGCTGATATCCCGGGGTGACGGCAGGGGGACGGTAGACACCCTGACTGTGATAAATACCCATGTTCCGGACTCCCATGTACAAAATATTGTCACCCCCCATGAAGGTACGTCCGTCGAGCGGAACATGCATGTGCATAACGATCCATCGGTCGGTGCCTGCTGTGTGGCTGCGATCCCCGTAGTTGGCCCGGGCGGTTGAATCCGCCACGCCGGGTGTGCTTCCTATCCAGAAGGCCAGCTCGAGGATCAGCTCGTTGCCGCCACTGGAAGTCGACTGGAGCCACCGGAGATAGTGGAGAGAGAGTTCACCCTGATAGAGAATCAAGCACGGTCAATTTTTGGAATATGAAAAATGAGAGAGAGGAAGAATTACATTGATAATGCCTCGCAGGACATACATCACAGACGGGGAGCAATTGTTTTCTGAACGGGTGTCGGTGCCCACCACGGTGACAGTTCGCGTCGACAGTGTGGAATCATCATCATCCTCACTGGGATCATCGCAGAGATATTCTGACGCGACATAGAGACGGTCTAACCCTTGGGACGAATCGGCAATGTTGCACAGCTCATCAGACAGGGTCGAAGACGGGCTATACAGGAATGATCCTGACCAACTATCGACGGAGCCAAAGAGAACATTCCTCATGGTCGAGGAATTGGCAGCATCGTTCTCCAGCCCATACTCTTCCAAACGCAGATCCCAGATACGGTTGATATCCTCACGCGGGACTTCGGAAGTAATCCAACTTTGGAGTAATGGCATCAGAAGGCTTAGCGTAGTGGCTTGGTCCGCCAGGTCTCTCCGGGCCTTTCCTACACTGAAGCCAGTGCTGCTGCTGCTGCTGCCATTAATACTATTGACGTAATTCATGCTTCGTCGGGTGACATAGTCATCGCCAAAGGTGGCGCTGTACTGGGCCTCCCAGGTCAAGGGGCATACCGGGTCAGCAAGGAACTTTTTTAGATAGGCATCAAAGTCCTTGGCCGTCTGATCCTGATAGGTGGTCGGCTCGCTCGTATCAGACCGAGGAGCGACTTTGGCAGTGGCTCCCTTGCAACAGTAGGCCTCGTTCCCGGCAATGCAGTCGGTAGTATGACCCTTCATGTTGTTTCCAAAAAACATGTTGATTGACTGTTCAGCGACGCGGATGTACCTAGAGGGACACGAATCACTGCAGTACGCGGTGTTAACGAAGGTCGTCTCGTGACCCTTCCACTCGCAATTAGTGAAGGCATCCGGGACCGACGAGCCTGAGCAGCAATAATTGTACGTTTTATCGCCCTTGCACGAGGGCATACCGCCCCAGCCATTCCGCGAGCCTACCACGAAGTTGGAGAAGCCTGATGGGCATGTTTTGTCACTCTCGCAGCTGGTCGTCCACGCACATTTGGACCAGGGGTCAGTCGAGGTGGTGGTAGAGCAGCAAGCTGATTGATATCCCGACTTGGTACAACCGGCGCCGGTGGTGCCCACCTCAGCCTCCCCGTCGTCACAACCGCCCTTGCACTTGCCGTTGTTGTGGAAGCCGCGCCACTGGCAGGTTGGTAAGTCCGAAGATGAAGGGCAGCAGAGTGTTTGTGTCTGTCCGTACCCGGACGGGCACTCAGTGCTGTCAAGCATGAGCTGGGAGGTCTTGTCTTCGCGCGTGATGACCTTGTAGCCACTAGGACAGACATCTCCGCAGTTGATGAAGCGGCAGTACGAGCCCTGGCTGGGTGTGGAAGTGGAGGTGATGGTAGCAGACTTCTCGAGGAGGAACGTGGCCGAGGTCAGTCCGGTCGTCGTGTTCAAATTTATTTCATTGCCTAGGGCGGCCGCTAGCCCCTTGGAGAAAGTGTGTGAGCTGTCATCACTGTCGACAGACCAGACGAGGACCCCACCGAGACACTGAGACTTCGCCAGCTCGGCTTTGAGCTTCTAGGTGTCTTCATCATCATACGAGACCCACTGGTCGCTGTTCCAGTTAATGGCCTTGATGGCAGCGTCCTTGTAGAGCTTCGGAGTTAAGTCGTTATCACTGATGATAGCCTCGATCTCGCTGTTGAACAAAACACCGGCTGTATCACTGCAGTCACCAGCATCTCCGGTGGAAAGATATGGGCACCTAGGCTCGGTGCAAGAGGAGGATGCGAGAGTGAAACTGCGGCCATAGAAGGCCATACCCATATTGACTTTGCTGGGCTTGATGTCATTTCTCTATAGCAGGTCTAGCGCGGTCTTGATCTCAGTTAGGTTGGTATGAGCATTCAGATAGGCACCGGTCCATTCATTGCCAATATCCCAGGTGCCGTGTAAGTCATAGCTCATGAAGTTGAACCAGTCAACCGACGGGTCGATAGACTCTAGATCAAAATGTTGTAGATACTAGTAGCTTGTTGGTAATGTGATAGACAGGCCAAACTTGTAGTCATCTAGCGCCTTCCTCAATCGAGCGAGGAAGGTGGGAAAGTTGGCATAGTCTGAGTCCCGGCCGTTACGATCGCCTGCTGCGGGGTACTCCTAGTCGATATCAATACCAGTAAAGCCATAGGTGGTCATGAACTGGGTGAGCGACTTGAAAAAGGCATTCTGCTTGCTCGTACTGGCCCCAACTAGATCGGAGAATGTCGTTGCTGTCGCGGCGCCACTGTCGGAAAAGTCCTAACTACCGATGGAGAGCCAAAGCTCCTGACTCAAGTCACGCATCTGAAGTGCCTGCATCTGGGGGTAGAGCAGTTTATCGGCATTGGATGCCGGGATGACCTCAAAACTGTCTGGGTCGATGCTCACGAAAGCAAAATAGATGTGAGAGTAGACACCCTGGGGTATTGATGCGGGCTGCATGCCACCATATCCCCGTGAGGCCGCCGCTGAGTTGTAGTAACCAATGACTCGGTTGATTGACTGAGTATCGGCATCACATGATGGCCGGGTCACGGTGGTGTTGCCGTAGAATTCCTCGGTCGTGCCGTAGAAACCAAATGAACTGCAGTAAACGTTCAGGGGACAGGTTGTCGCGTTGACATACTGTTCTGGCCAGTTGTCTGGATTGCATTCTGCTTTCGCATCGCAGTTGTTGATGTAGGTTTTGGCGCTGTAGTAGGTTGGTCCCATGCCACAGACATTGTATTCACCGCAGCAGCCAATCTCACAAGCGGTGTTTGTATCGTAGTAGGTATCGGCGAGCGCCAACGAGAGAAGCCCGAATAGGGCCTAAAGCATTCGCCTCATATGTCTGTTGTAAATAATATTAGACAGTGTTCTTCTGTAAAGCAACCGAGATAACGCCAAAGACAAGTGGCATGGAGGTCAAGACTTACGGAGATATGCCACTCGGCCTCTGCTAATATTGAAGACCTGTTTTCCCGGTGAAGTATCTGCCAGAGATACACCCCGCGCTATATAAGGAATTACAGAACTTATCTGGCAAGTCAAATTAATCCCATAATTTTCTGTCCTATCCTCGCCGTTCTCGGGGTATTCTCTATAACCAGTAAGTCGGGCTCTGTCCAGTCTAGATCAAGTTGCATGTCTCATCTACTGCGTAGCGAGATTGGACCTCGCTAAACGACTAATTAAAACAGTGGCGGACCTGACGGACATGCCGGAAGGATGAGAGGATAATATTACAAGTGGTTTAGTGACCCGCTATAGATTACCGGAGGCCGGGTATCCAATGCTTGTCTGCGAGAAAATTTCTACTCACAAACTATCTAGAGGCACTTGAATCTTAGTTAAGTAGTTGCAGATAGCTAGCCTTAAAGAGTCCTGGTGTGAACGGCGGCGTTTGCCTGTATTAGTTAGCGCAACGGGCAACATTTACAATTGGTCAATTCCCCCCCGAGGTCGGGTTAAAGCCTTTACTAGACCCTTGGCTAGACCCTTTCATAAAACCCTTCAGTGGACCATTGTTTGCCGAGATGCGGCAGTCCCCGCTTCTCGGGTCGGAGAAAAGCCGTGCATTCGCCTTGACTGGCCCTAGCTTGAACAATGAAGACCCACCTGCATGGGGGCCAAGAATGATCAGGCGTTGACTAGGAACAAACGCCTGATGTCTCACTCGATGGGGTCTAGTATATTTGAGAATACGCCCGCCTTGTATGTCCTCATTTCCGGTTCCTGGGATCCATCCGCCAGGATCCTATCATATCATATCGGGTCATGTAGTAGTGTCTTCTGACTACCAGGAAAACTTTTCGAAGTAATGAACTTTTTCATAATAGGTACTGATGCCCCTGGGGCTATTGCAAAGGACAATTCAGAGAGGCCCATTTTTTATTCTGTGTTCTAAGATGGCCCTTCCTAGCGTTCTTGCGCTGCTTTTGGTGGCCTCTGCGGGCGTCAGTGCAGATGCCGAGGTGACTATGTTCGCAAATGGTTCTCTGTCTAGCTTTGGTCTGACCACGGCCTGTGAACTTTCGCTATATAATAGCGTTGATTGTGACCCGGGCGTGTC
Source organism: Penicillium soppii (assembly GCF_028829465.1). Classification (NCBI taxonomy): domain Eukaryota; kingdom Fungi; phylum Ascomycota; class Eurotiomycetes; order Eurotiales; family Aspergillaceae; genus Penicillium; species Penicillium soppii. Next base: position 3,386,038 of record NW_026643233.1, read on the forward strand.
ATCCCTGGCCACGAGCTCCTATGGGGGCAGCCTAGACAACGACACGTTGACGTCTCTGGTCTGTTAGAGCGCATGCGGAACATCAATTGCCCAGCTGCGTGACTCCGTGGAGACTAGCTGTGGCAGCACCGCTGAACTGGTCCCCGGAATGACTTTTCTCGCGCTGGTTGATCAGGTCTGGAGTAATTGGAATTCCTCTTGCTTTACTGATCCCACAACCGGTGACAATTGTAACGGTATATCAACCCTGTTTCTAGTACCCTGATGTCGGGTGAAACTATCACTAACTTATTACAGATGTTATTGCGGCGTTCCCTGATGTTGACGATGTCATCGATCTGCCTACTGCAGATCTGTGCTCGTATTGCAACGTGCAGCAGCTAGCCCTCCTCTAGGCGAACGCCTACTTAGACGCTTACACTGAGGATTGGCAGACAACTTACGAGAGCGTTGCAAAGGCTTGTAACCTCACCGTTTCTGATTTTGACCTAGTGCAAAGTGAGTTCAACGTTACAGTCCCATCTGTTGATGTGAACTGCGTTTCTGGGAATACGTATACGACCAAGGAAGGCGATACGTGTGACTCTATCGCCTACGCCTATGGCGTGTCCGCTGCTACTATGTTTTACATCAATCCTAGTCTAGTCAATTGCTCATCGATCTGTAATGGGACCGATCTGTGCCTGCCCCAGACTTGTAGCAGCATCTACACGATCCAGGCCAATGACACCTGCAGCACTATTGCTGTCGACTATGGCCTCCTGACGGTGGACGTAATCAACTTCAACTCTCAGCTCAACGTGAACTGCAGTAACCTGGTTGATCCTGTCCCTTACTGGGGCTCGACCCTTTGTGTCTCCACCCCAGGAGGCATATATATTGGCCAGCCCCTAAACACCACTACCGATGACAGCGTTAGTTCAATTGTTAATCCCCCGGCAGGCAGTGTCGTGGCTACCGGCACAACCACTGACTGCAGCGCCTGGTTTGTCAACGATGCTAGCCTCAATCTCACCTGCGCGCAGATCTGTCTGTCCAACCTGATCGCAATCAATCTGTTCACCGAGGCCAATCCTTCTCTGAACAAGACGACCTGTGACAACGATTTGGTGGCCGGTTCCGCCTATTGTGTCGATCCACTGTCCGGGTGGAACTATGGAAATTCCATCAGTAATGCTACCACGACCACTTCGGTCTCTGTAGCCAGCACCCCTGCGGTTCCCACACAGACGGGAATTGTTTCAGATTGTAACAAATACTACACTGCTCAAAGTACGTTTCACTCTCCACTGCCATTTGTTCCGAGTTTTGTACACTAATCATTCTATAACAGATGGCGATAATTGCGCTACAGTAGCTGCAGAATTCGGCATCACCACCGCCCAATTCCTAACCTGGAATCCGGCTGTTTCTTCTGACTGCACGTCTGGCTTCTGGGTTGATGAGGCGTACTGCGTCGGCGTGTCGTCGGCTACTACTACTACTACCACCACCACCGCAGTCCCAACAACATCAACATCATCCAAAGCGGCCACGGCTTATACAGTGACAGCCCCCGCGCCAACTCAATCCGGTATTGCCAGTGACTGCGATCAGTACTATGTGCCAGTCGGTATGCTCAGCCACCCTTCCCCTTTGCCACTCCCCTCCCTAATTTTTAAATATCTCACATGGAAGTGAACTAATTTATGCAGACGGCGACACCTGCGAGACTGTGGTGAGCGAATTTGGTATCACCACCGCCCAATTCCTTGCCTGGAATCTAGCGGTCTCTTCAGACTGCTCATCTGGCTTCTGGCTCGAAGAGGCATACTGCGTCGGTGTGTCATCAACTACCACCACTGCCGCAGTCTCGACAACTATTATAACTAAAGTAACAACAACAGCCAGGGCAACTACGGCTACTACGGTGTCACCTCCTGCTCTAACGCAGACCGGCATTGCCAGTAACTGTGATGAATACTACGTGCCAGTCGGTAAGCTTAAATACCCTTTCCTTTCTCACACCTCGTCCCTAACGCCTATGCCCTTATTTCGGAAAAAGCTAATAAATACAGATGGCGACGACTGTGGTACTGTGGCCACTAAATTTGGCATCACTACCGCTCAATTCCTGGCCTGGAACCCGGCTGTCTCGTTAGATTGTACTTCTGGGTTCTGGTTGGAGGAAGCGTACTGTGTGGGGGTATCATCGTAGTATCTACTAGTGGTTCCATCTCTTTGCGGGGAAGTCATCCATGGATTCAATTAATGATTCAAATAGAAAATCGCTCTGGTACTGTGCTCGTTCAATATGAATTTCTATCCACGAGCCGCTTATCTGTAAGCCCAAAGCCTCACACATAGTCTTTGCTCAGCCCCAGTTTCATCTCACATCACAAATAATGTTTGCCTCGACCACATTGTACGCGTGTTTTATATAGGGCGCCCCTTGTTTACAAAAACGTTAATATTATGACTGCCAAAGTTGCGTTCCTTGTAAATGATTCATGTTCAGTCACATCCGAGGCCCGAACTAGGCAGGTTAGGGTGGCCAAAGCCCCCATAACTCAGACTTGTAGGCCAAAACAAGGTGACTCATTTGACTCCTGTCTTATGTTTTATGTTCCTGAGACTGGAAAAGAGAAGGCTCTCTTAATTTGTACACCACGCTAACTATATTAGTCCATCACATGATTTCTAGATGTACCCTGTTTTTTAAATGGTCTTTTACAACTGCGTTTCATTACCAATTTACTACACATTTCCTATATTCAACCCCACATTCAATCCCCCATATTCAATCCCCCATATTCAATCCCCCATATTCAACTTAGCCTCTATAACCATCATGTCTGTCATATTCAATACCCTCCCTCTTCCGCCTATCTCTGAATTTGGCGATGCATTCCGTAAGGCCTTCTCTTTATCGGTCATAATTGTCCTTGGGTACGGGATCTGCTGCTGATCCAATAGCCCTTTTAGCCAACGTAGCACCTGTCGATAAGCTGGTTCTCGCTCATTGGCTATAATGCAAGCCCAATATAGAAACTCTTACCGACCGAAGACTCGCCGATAATATCAAGTAGCGGGAAGTGATATCGGTTGGTTTTGTAGGTGCAGTCCATCCATAGAAAAAAGGGATTGCTCCGAAGTAATTCAATCGAACTACGGTGGACTAAGAATGCCGCAGTTAATTGGTCGTCTGTATCCACATCGTAGTGAATAATCCATTGATCATTGTCTTGCTTTAGTAGGTTTTGAATCTGCGAATAACCTCCTAAATCCGATTGCCGATAATCGAATATAAAACGCCCAATCCTATCAGGATTAAGGGTGAATTCTTCGCCTATTGCCTCACATTGATTCTTGATTCCTTGTGATATCATAGATGGAGAGGAACCTTGATGAATTCCAGCAATGACTTGGATTCTAAACCGATCGATCTGCCTTGTCTGGTGGATAGCAAAGGTATGACCTGGTTGTCGATCATGATTATGGCCACTTTCAACAATCTGGATATCCCAAAGCCCATGATTGCTGGTAATATCGGGATCGGAACGTAGGTGGAGGGTGGCACGGTATGGGCATTCGGTTGATCGGGTAGTCGATTGATGATTAGTGGTCTTTTGGGCTTTGTAAGCCCTACTTCGGGCGCATTGAATTCGAACCCTTTTAGGCTGGGAGCCTCGCTTTGAAACTGCGAAGCCCTGGGGCTGGGCGTGCATATTAATAGCCTCAATAGCCTGCTCAGCCGAGCGATAAAAGGGCTCGCCAAATTCAGGGATAGGCGGCAGAGGGAGGGCATTGAAAATGATAGACATGATAAATATAGAGGCTGAATATAGGGGGTTGAATATGGGGTTTAAATATGGGGGTTGAATATGGGGATTGAATATAGGAATTTGGTAGGAAATTGGTAATGAAACGTAGGTGTAAAAGACCATTTAAAAAACAGGGTACATCTGGGAATCATGTGATGGCCTAACAGGGTTTAGCGCGTGGTACAAAAAAAGGGAACCTTCTATTAATGTCAGTGGAGTGGGAATTTCAGTACTGGATCAATTGGGAAGAACTTATCAAGTGGCTCAGGCACAAGCCTGCTCGATTTTGTAGAGCCAAGTGAATAAATTTCCGAACCGATTGCCGGGGGTGAGGACTTCTTTATAGGCTTCTCGGCGTCAGTTACAAGCTGGGCAGGCAGCATTGAAGGACACTTGTCCTAATTCATGCCTGTGGAAAGCCTCGTCTTCATTCAACCGCAACTATTTGCAGCGATATTTTTCATGCTCTAGATGCTTGGCGAGAGAGACGAGCAAGAGTCCTCTTGAGCGACAGTATGTTGAGTTGGACAAGAAACGTTGGCTGACTGTTGAATCCTTCACAGCCCTTTCAAATTGAGGCACTGAGTAGTATTCAATTCGCAATGACAGGCTTATATTTCTTGATCTGATAACTCACCTGTGAATGACTCAATATTGAATCACCGAAAAGCGCCTACAATTTCATACTCGAAATATGGAATTTTTTCCTCGCCTCGCGTTAGTGTGATCTTGGTTGCTTTGAGCTGTAGGTCTGCACGACTAGACTGCAGAAAGCGAGATCATAGGAGGATGTGCTCGACACGTCAACCCGTTGAAGCTTAGAATAGCGTTGGCAACCCTCAATTTTCGAACTTGTGACCCTGAAACTACATTAAAAAAATTTGCTGTCTTCTGAACCCATTCGATTGATAAGATAAGTTTCTGAGGCGTTCAACGAAAGGGAAAGAAGTGTCTGATAGTATCCTTAACGAAATTTCATCTTTGGCCCTTAACTTCGTGAGGCTTGATCATTACCCTTAATCAACTATTCCTATTGTTGAATACACAGTCAACAGTCCGCTGAAGCGTAAAACAACTCCAGTCCGAATTTGAATGCTTTAATTGACCGTAGTGGTGGTTATAAACCTAGTCTATAACCACCTGCGCCTGTATAGTCTATAAGAGACACAGAGGATCAATGGAAATGGTATAATCTAGATCTTGATTTTCCCTGCAGACAAAATGGATACAAAACATAGCTCGACAGACCAGGAAATAGGAGATCAGCTGCCTAGTGAATTGCTCATCCTCGGCGAGAAAGACAAACCATAGGAAAATTCCGACCACGTCCCATTGGTAAGTGCGATGACTCGGCTTTGAATATTATTGCTAATAAATGCAGCCCTGTCTCTCCCAACAGGAAGCAGATACAAGACACGCCCGGGTGACCGAGCCCTTTTAACCCATCTTGAAGGTGCTAGCCGAACTCGAACGCGACGATCCCAAGTTCGCCTTTCCAGCAGCTCGACTTATTGGACTCTATCGACGCCTATGGGAGTCGTGCGTGTCTAAGTATATTGATGGCCAGAAGCTAGAGCAGGAAAACATGGTCTTGAAGGAGGCTGATACGAACCGGAGACAAAAGAGGGACGGTCTTTAGGCTCGTCACGACAAGCAGCTAGCCCGGCTGCGCTTTTTTGAGCAGGCATTGGATTTATCTAGGGAGAGGCTGGTTGGCGTACTCGATGACTGGAATCACCCCTCGAGACTCAATCTGGCAGGATTGTCGGACAATGCAAGAGAAAGGTGAAAAACTGTCTTTTCGAGGCGATGTGTCCTATTTCGGCATAGAAATACTATAGTTGACCTTTTCGAATTCAGTAGAACTACTGCTTAGAAAGCCTCTTCTATTTCTTAGTGATGCTGTAACAATGATACCTATAGTTTGAATAGATGGTCTGATCGAGTGGAGTCCAAGCAGTATACAAATCCAAGTTGATGAGCACTTGCCCCAGATTAAACCTGTCACGACAGCGGATAAAAGTAATGATGACACGTATGGGGCCTAGTCTGCCTGAAAAAACGGCCATCATCTTCGAGAAACCATAAGAAAAGTAGCCGGGTAATCAGGGCAAATAAAATTAGCATGATAATCAGTCTTGTATAAACTCTTCAGGGGTCATGGTAAAGGACTTGACATCCATGCTCCACAGTGGGAATAAGGCGGAGGTGGCAATATGTAGGTTTTCGATTACGGGGCCGCGCAGTTAGAGGTCTGGTGGGCTTTTAAGGTCCTTCACGCCGAGATGGTTGACTTATATACAACTTAAGTGGATTGGAAGATTGAAATGCTTCTGTGAATCTCTGTGCCTGTGACCAAATCCGGGCCTTATAAGCCATATCTAAGTTACATCAAGCTCCTGGGAGCTAGATGGATGCGAGGGGAGCCCATTGGTGCAACGCCATGACCTCACAACCATCTTCTTCCATGGTTGGTTGGAATTCAGCCCTGTCTTCTGGAAACGCTGGGGTCATTAATCATGCGATATAATTGGATTCTCCTAGTACAAGATTACCCACCGGGTGTTTACTCCCTGATTACTGCGAGCTAAGACGTATATAGATAATGTTAACCCTGCGACAGGTTCTAACGGTTGAAATTTTACAATCGACCATCTTTATTAGCTTACGATGCGGGTACTAAGTTCAATTGGTCTAAACTGTATTTGGGGGGATGGTTGTTAGGATTTGCATTTATACTGCAATCGCATCCACCTCCACCGCCCTTTTTTGTAAAACGAACGCATGAGTGGCCTCATATAATGTATAAATAACCTTGTTTCAATATGCTATTTATCACCACCCTCTTATAATGCCGCTAGAATGCGAGCCCGAGCGGATGTATTAATAAGTTGTGGGATCCCTCTTCTTTTGGAGCTACATCTATCTCTAGTTGTATTATGATTCTGATTATCACAATACCAACACTCCACATTATCTGATATAGATGGTTACTGGCCGCTCAAATCCTCGCCCCTAAGCAATTCTCTATTTTTAATTCAGCGGATTTGTTCTTGATTCGACGCGGCCTCACCGGACCGACCTTGCTCCCTCGACTATATATCCAGCTCTCTTTCTGCACTACGCGGGAAACAAGCTTTATCGCCCTTTTACATCCTGTGTAATACTCGCACAGAATTGCTTCAGGTTTTACCTTAAGTGTGACTGAATATCATGCATTCGATCCTCGCCACATCGCTCGTCCTATCACTCGCCCTCTTCTCCACAGCGGCGCTAAACCCCTGCTCGTTCGCGACAAACGATATTTCTCTAACAGAAGCCTAACTGATACAAATTGCTCCGCAATCAAAATCCTGCGACGACGCTCCAGCAAAGGGAGAATGTGCTACGGCAAAGACAGCCGCCGACTCCATCTCCTAATCTTTCAGTATATACAAAGTCACCAACAAAGCCGAACAAGTCGCAATCCTTAGCCTGATGGCCTTTGAAAGCAACGATTTCAAGTACAACAAGAACCATTTCCCCGGTACACTGGGACAAGGCAGTAAGTTCACCCGAAACCCACTGCACTCGGCCAGACCGTGAAGAACCTTATAGTAACTTTATTGGTGACCTCACGCAGTCAAGAGGAGCAAGAATAGTTTAGTTTGGCCATAACGGGTCACCTGTCGCTGCAGTCGTAGACGGTAGCGTCAGATAGGGCCCGTTCGCGCTCCCTTGTAGGGAGGCAATATGTCTGTATTGTAGTGGGTTCTATATACAGAGGGAAGGCGGGAGGGACAAAATCAAGACTTGACTGCGTGAGAGATGACGAGCTACCCGCAGAGGCAAGCAACTGAACTCGTGAGGCAGTTGTAGGAGGAAGAGGCCCTCAGTAATGTCGGTGTAGATATCACGTGAGGCTATGGGCATTGTGAGGCAACCCCAATAAAACTACTCCCTTTATTGGTGACCTCACGCAGTCAAGAGGAGCAAGAATAGTTTAGTTTGGCTATAACGGGTCACCTGTCGCTGCAGTCGTAGACGGTAGCGTCAGATAGGGCCCAAATGACCCGGCCAAACTAGGATGGTGGAGGGGACGGTGGGGGAAGCAGCAGAGACAGCGGGGCCGGCGAGCCTGTCTGGAACTGGTGATTGAGCTTGTACAAAACTGACGCGTTCGTCGTAAAATATACCCTGAAAGCTTCTGAGGTCCATCTCCCTAGCATTTGAATCTGGTCGTCGAGTATCCCACTATCGTGCGCATGCTGAGCTGCGCCCTTTCGAAAACTGTGACCCGAATAGCCCTCTGTCCGTAGTCCAAGCGCTCTTAGCTTAGTAGATAAGGTCGAGAGGAAGTTGTTGCGACTAAATGGTTTTCTGTGGAAGGAGAACAATGGGGCGTCGGGCCCTCTGGGGTCGAGAAGTAGCAGCTTCTGAAAGGCATTAACTGGGCACGCGCTATCTCCCGTCTTTGCAAGAATAATTTGCACCCCTTCGTGACGGCGGTCTGTCTTACTGCGCTTAAGTGTGAGTTGTGCGTGGTCTAACGAGGACGAGAACCTGACGTCGGAGCGCGTTAACTTTGTGGCTGAGAAGATAGAATGTGTGCTAAGGTCGTCAGTCTTGTAGGTGAATTCTCCGAGGCGAAGGAATCCAGTAAATGCTACCCGGCACGCGGTTGCAAAGTTCAAGTCGTCTAGCAGTTTCGCAGACATCTCCAAAGGCCGTGGTGGTAGTGCGGCAAGGCTCGCAGATAGTTTCGTAATAGTGTCACGCGAAATAGGTTTTTTGACCCGTACTTTTGTGACTGGGTTAAGTCTTCTCGCGCCGTCTATAAGACGCCGAAAATGCTTGTTATCGAAGATTTTATCGTTAAGGAAATTATCGATGTGGTAGGCTCGGAGAGCGGCTAGGTCGGCGAGTGCGGTGTCAGGCTTGACAACCTTTTGGCTGGCGTTACTAAGGAGTCGTGAGCTTAGCTATGAGGTCAATGACTGTCTTGAAACTGGCTATGCGGATAAGTTTTGTAGCGCGTAGTGTTTTTCGTAGCTGCGCTGAATAGAGAGGTAAACGGAACGTGTGTTGGCGCTGAGTCCGTTCTAGAGTAATTTTAGATGGCCGGCATTGAGCTGAGGAGCTCGTGAACAGAACCACGCGGGCGGTTTAATACCGAGAGGTCCTGCTAATGGGGACAAATGTTAGCAATGTCTTTAAGATTGTTACGTGAGAGCGCGTCTGCTAATGTATTTTCCCCGGAGGGAAGCCAGTGTGGCACGATGTGGATGTCTCTCGCCGCCGCTAGGATAAGCAGGCTCTTTAGAGGTGCGTTAGGCGGACTATGAAGAAATCCTTTCTTAAGTCCCGAGTGCGCTGTGGAGCTATCCGTGTGGATAACGAGAGTATGATGGAGCTAATGGTGGCTGAAGAGTAGGAAGCCTTGTAGGATGGCGTCTACTTCGTTGGTATTGATGTGCGTATGTGCGTCTTGAGCAAGGGCTAATGTGGCCGCATTGTTTGGATGAAGCTGGTGACAATGGGCTAGCTAGCAGTCTAATGTAGACTGGGATGAGAAGAAGAAGAGCCCCTGGCCTGTACTGGAGGCATCTGTGTAGAGATGCGTGATAGGGCGGCGGTAGGGGTCAATTAGGAGTACGCCGTTGAAGAGAGACAAAGAGTCCCTCCACCATTCCAAATCGTCACGTACCTCGTAAGGGATACGGCGGCGCGCACTACTACCATGTGGGAAAGCGGCTTGGAAGGTGTATAGAGACTGTAATCTTGTTCTTCCAAGTCGGACAACTCTTGAACAAAAGGCTAATAAGCCTGTGAGACGCTCTGCTTGCTTAAGGGAGAGACTCGCTGCGTTCAGGGCAGCTGCGGCGTCTAATGTGGCGCGGCATAACTTTTCTGGCGGCAGACGAGCTTCTATTGCAATAGAGTCGATCTGGATACCTAGGACTGTAATACAGGTCCCTTGCTGGTCCTTTTTGGTATTGCGAGGAATACGTAGATAGTCGGTGACTCTGTTGTAGACCTTATCAAAAAGACCCGTGGGGTCGGACACTGAGGGAGACTGAGTAATTGTGATGAAGTCGTCTAGGTAATGATTGATATGGAATGTAGGGAGGAGGCATTGGAGTATCTAATGGAGTGCCTCGGCAAAGAGGTTGAAGAGAAACGGGGCCGTTGCGAGGCTAAAGGGGAGGCAGCATTCGACATAAGTGGAATCGGTCCACTGGAAGGTAAGGAGGTGCTAATTATCCTCGGTAACGGGGACTATTCGGAAGGCGTCCTTAATGTCTCTCTTGATTATTGTGCAACCTGGGCCAGCTTGTATGACCTGCTCGTATATGTCATCGATTGACATATATTCGATAGCTGACCAGGGGTCCGGTATGCCCTGGTTAACGCCCTGTCTAGGGGGCCAGGATAGATCATGGATACGGCGCCATCCCCCGTCGTGCTTAGGGACTAAACCAAGCGGTGAAACGAAGGAGGACCTAGAGGCTAGCCGAACACGACCGAGGCTGAGATCCTCTGCTAGTTTGGCTGTGATCATGTCGGGTTCATGTATGTGATGGTTAGAGGAGTGGCGAAACTGCTTCTTGCCCCTATAACCGACTTGAGCACCGTAGGTCAGAATGCCAGCGATAGTGGACCCGAGATCGCCCGGATAGTAGCGTAGAAGATTGCTCCAGGCTTACGCATACAGTGGCGACGGAGAGGACTGTAGCCTTGGGAGCTCTGGGTTGAAGACGGGGTATTGAACAGCAGTGTTTGGTCGGGGCGGTTGCCCCTGTGGTATGAGGCTTAGGGATAGGGGATTGAGAACAACGTTGTCGGTGATATTGGTGCAGTTCTCAAGAATTGTCACTTGCTATTTTTTCTTGCGGCAGGAGGAGGCGCCATGCTCGCTTAGGCCGCATGCCGTGCACTCATGACGTCTCTTACAGCCTTCCTAGGAGCACCCTATCGAGTTGAACTTATCGCAAACTTCTGTCTTATTATTCGAAGATCTGGTATTCCTAGCTTAACGAAGCCGGGTTGGAGGGTTTGTTAGTGACTTCGCAGACACGGTGAGATTGTGGCGGAGGTATTTCTCGCGAAATGGGCCCGTGACCAGGTAGCTGTCCGTCGATAACTCTCCTTTATCCATCATGTATTAGTGGAAATTAAGGGCAAGTGGGAGAACTGCTTCTGACCACTGATAAGTCTGAGCGAAGTCTAGGATCTGCCTCATAAACATGAGTAGATTGGGAACTGCTTTAGGATGTTTTTCGCCGAAGAGATATCCTACAACAGCCAGATAGGCAAGAAAGCAGGTTGTCTATATTTGAGGGTTGGGGCCCCAGTCCTTAAGCGACGCTGCTGCCTTTTTGAAGCCTACTGTGCCTCCTAACTCGGTCATCTTGAAGACTCTGTCCTCCTGATCTAGCTCGGTGACTGACTTCTCTTTGAAGCGTATGAGTTCAGTCGCCTTCAACTTCCTCTCAAAGACGCGAGTAAGAAGGGCGGCGGAGACACCAGGAAATATGTCGATGAGTGGTTTAACTTCGGGGAGTGGCTCACGGTTTTCTTCGAGAGTATCATCATCTTGAAGGTCCACACGAGGCCTTCTGCGGCGGAGGTCGGTCTCCGCTACATCCAATTCAAGGCGCCTAGCCCGGTCTCTCTGTATCTGTCCTAGCCAGCTGGCACGGTCTGCCGTACCTATGGTTTCCCAAATGTGGGCCGGCGGCCAAGCGGAGTCGAGCGGGGTAGGAGTGGCACTGCTAGACTGGCTGAACGTCATGGTGGAGAGCGATATAGTCAAAGCCTATCGGTGCTGTTGTCCTGGAGAAGGACGTGAAACAAAATCAAGACTTGACTGCGTGAGAGATGACGAGCTACCCGCAGAGGCAAGCAACTGAACTCGTGAGGCAGTTGTAGGAGGAAGAGGCCCTCAGTAATGTCGGTGTAGATATCACGTGAGGCTATGGGCATTGTGAGGCAACCCCAATAAAACTACTCCCTTTATCCTCCGTCATTTCCATAGGCATGCCGGGGGATCGACCCCTATCCTTCCCTCGCAACTAGTGGTAGATACCCCGGAAAAAAGTGCAAAAATCCTACCTAGGACAGCTGAAGTATCGCGTTTTTCAAATGATACTTGAATTCGCATCGCATTGCGACTGGCTCACAATAAACCCTTTTACTGTGCTTAATCCCCTCGTAATAACTCTCTAGGAGTTGTTATTGATAGATCAGGGCCAGACTTCAATTTGAGACCCCCTGTTTCCCCAACCCGAGTGTGGGACATACAGTTTAATGTTAGGTTCTATGTTCAATAAATGAGACGAAAATCACTTTCAGCCTAGGACGAGTCCCTTTTTAGGTTTCAGGACAATGATCATGGGATTATGACGTGGGCACTGCCTAACTGAGTGGAAATGCAGCTAGTGGCAATGACGGAGATGAAGGTTGTTGAATATCACGGTCACTGAGATAGTCACAGGGGCTGGGAGCACGTGCATACATATATACCTGTCTACCAGCCTTGTATCTAACACAATCAACTCCCCTCAAGAACATGAATACTAAAGCATCACTTATCAATCAACAGTAGCGAAGGAGATGAAAGTGGTGAAGATGGTGAAGGTGTAATCAACGTTAGGTCGGTCGTGCTTTGAGCATTCACACTTCGTTTTCTAGATTTTGGCGTCGGACTGGTATGAATATTGCCATTCTCATAGCGAGGCTACACAGCCTTCAATTCTGCTGCCTACCAGAAAAATATTCATCCCGTTGATTTTAATAGGCCCACAACTATACAAATAGCCTCAAAAATCGACAATGCTGACCGGGGTGGCATTATAATGTACTGCGAAATTCAAAACGTCGTGTCAATTATTATATCATATTTAGTGACTATTTAAGGTTGCTAGTCCCGCGAAGTAAGGTCAGCACACCCACGTTACGCTACGCTCGAGCTCAGCTTCAACACACACACGACGCAAGCGGGTGCACACGGTATCTGTGCCGGCAGGTCATGGCTTCTGGAAATCAATTGATTAGCCAAAGTCCCGTCAAAATTTTAAAAACAAAAAAGTGGTCAAATGGGGGAGACCAAATCTCCGATGAATGCTGCGTCAGTTGCATGATCCTGCTGGTTTTACTCTTTTCGGGCACCTCCCCAGAGCATCGTATCACTGCCGTCGAGAATGAAGTGGAGCGGTCAGTGGGAACATTGACGGCGACAATTCCCAAAATTCACCGTCCACCTTTGGATCAAGCATTTACCCCGATGACCCTGGCATCGAATCTGTTGGCTTAAACACAGTCTGCATAAGCTCTGCAGCGAAAGACGGGAAATTATAGGAGGACGTTCCCTATCAAGCAATCTCGGCTACCATTAGTGAATTTGCTAGATACGAGTCAAATCTCGACCAAAATTGAAACTTTGAAGAGACGAGGCTGGCCCAAGTTGAAGCGACTGGGTCGAGCTGTTTAACGCAATTCAAGACGGATTTCGCGTCTTCGTGCACACTTGTCATTCTTACAAGCAGAGCTCGAAGAATGGACATCATCGCGAGATGGCTCAGCAAGGACAACTCTGTGCAAGCAGGAGCTGACTGAAAATGAGTTCTCCCCAGGTCGGATGTATCTAGTTGGATCTTTTTTGGTCCAGTATTATCTCCAGAAATGGAATGAGGAGCCAATTGATGGAAATAGGGTGAATATTCCGGGGTTGATCGCTCTGTTAATTGACCAATTCCCTTGCCTACATGCGTGACATTGTTTTGTTTTTTTTTTTGGTTATTTTGGTCGGAAGTTGTCAGGAAAGTGGTGATCAGCATCGTATTAACCCAAACGGTACCTCTGAGATTCTAGAGGATTCGATACCAGGTATTCTCGAGGGTATTTTAACCCCCTCGAGCCCAGTAGATAGGAAAGCAAGAATCAACACTCTTTTTATCGTATCTTTTGGTATTTCCCCTTTTTGATTCCGTTGCCTTTCGCTGGCCAGTAAATCCGGTGTATTTCCACAGCTATATAGAGCATTCCTGATATATTCACTGAATTCACTAATGGAAGCCGGACCTTCTTGATAGGGAACGATATCTTGTAATTCCCCTTCTTTCCCTGCGGAACTTGTGTGCCCTGTGCTTGAGCCAACAGATCCGATACCAAAGTCATCGGGGCAAATGCTAGATCTAAAGTAGGACGGTGAACTTTGGGCATTGACGCCGTCGATGTACCTGCTGGCTGCTCTGTTTCCTTCTTGACGGCAGTGATACGATACACTGGGGAGGTACCCGAAAATAGTAAAAACAACAGGATCATGCAACTGATGTAGTTTTCATTGGAGATTTGGCTTCGCCCATTTGATGGCTTCTTTGCTTGTAAAGCTGTGCCGAGCCTTTGCTTAACCGATCAATTTTCAGAAGCCATGACCTGGCTGTCACAGATACCGCGAGCTTCCACTTGCACCGTAAGTGTGGTACCTATTGTGCATAAACTGACCTTACTGCACGGGACTAACAACCTTAAATAGTGATTGAATACGAGATAATCATTGAGACGAGTTTGAATTTGGCAGTACATTATAATGCCATCCCGGCCAACATTGTCGATTTCTGAGGCTACTTGTATAGTTGCGGGCCCTTTAAAATCAATGGGATGAGGGCCGTTCTGGTAGGCAGCAGAATTGGAGGCTTTGTAGCCTCGCTATGGAAATGGCAATGGTCATACCAGCCTGAAGCCAACATCTAGAAAACGTAGCGTATATGCTCAAAGTACGACCGAGCTTACATTGGGTTGACCATGATGATCTTCACCATATTTACTCCTTCCATTGTCATTCAGCTAGGGAGCGTCCATGTTCTAACTCCATGTTCGGACTCGCATGGACCACTGGAAAGCAGCCGGGACTTGGAATAAGAGTTTTCTCGATACCAACTGAGTACCAAGCTTGGATTGCGTATCCCAAAGTCGGGTTGGAGGAGCAAGCCGCCCTGAGAAGAACTGTTGGCTTAGACTATCAACATCCAGATCTAGAGAGCTATTACAAATTGTGTACGCAAGAAATTTCACCGAACGCCAGTCACTATGAGATGTAAATTCAAGTGTTAATTGAAAAGTGCGAAAATTCAGCTGTCCAAGGTAATGTTCTCTCTTTTTTATCCGGGAAATCCGCAGCTGGTTGCGAGCGAACGACAACCGACCCCCCCGCATGCCTATGGAAATGACGCAGGATAATGCGATGTATACTTAAAATTCCGATCAAAGCAAGTATGCCCCCGAGAACACTACTAAGTACAAGTACCACGCCCTGTTTTGAAAGCTCCACCGATATGTTACTGCCTGAGATTGCCGTGTCTTGCCATTTAGGGTTTGAGGTTTTTGTGGCTGATGGGGGTCCGATCGTCTACGAACTAGTTTGAGAACTGGTTGTTTCTGTCAGCGTTCTTAAAAGGGTTTGGAAATTATGAGTAGTGACCTCAGATGAAGAGTGTCTCGTCGTCTCACTGATACGGCCAGCAACAACAGACCGCTCGGTACCAGAATATCTGTTGCTTGTCGTCTCTTTCTGTTGAGGGGTCCCCTTGCCATTTTCTGCGCCTATCCCCCGCGGGGGTACCTGGAGTCACGGTGACTCCAGGTTAGGTTTTTCTTTTACTATGGAGGGGGGAAAGTGGGTCCATACCCTGACTTCAGGTTAACTTCTCACCCTGACTCCTTTGGTCTAGAGGCCTCCGATCAGTCTGAAAATTTGGAAAGTTATAATGGCACATATGAATTTGCCCCCATTTGCTCCGGAGCTTGCACAGCCCTCTGGTTGTCGAGAAAATGGTGATTGAAAATGTCGGGTTTTTCGAGATATTTTGATGGGGTGCGGGAATCTGGAGGTGCGACCGGGGCCTGAGGCAGCCACTTGGTCACCACGATAAGATAAGCGGGTCGCATCCTGACTTCAGGTAAACTTCGCACCCCCACTGCCGAGGGCTACAGACCTCTGATGGATCTGAAATTTGCAGAGGTTATAATATAGAGTGATTTATTTATCTCTGTTAATTTTTAGAATATAGGAGCATATATATGTGGGGTGGAGGGTGATCAAAAATGGGAGATGTTTTGATGGGGGACAAGAAAGGCTTGGCACTACAGCCATACAATACTCCCATTCCCATTTCATATCTTTCAAACCATCCATGTTATTCACACTATATATGCCATTCATGGGATCCAGCCATTGGTTTTTTTCACCACATTCATGTTACTCGCACTATGCATGGCATTTATGCTGCTCACCATATTTATATTATTCACTATATTTATGTTATTCACCATATTTATGTTATTCACCATATTTATGTTATTCACCATATTTATGTTATTCACCATATTTATGTTATTCACCATATTCACGTTATTAGGCCATTCATATTGCTCAGCTGTTCGTGTTGCTTACCATATTCATATTATTCACCCATTCATGTTGATCAGCCATTCATATTACTCAGCTATTCGTGTTGCTCACTACATTCATGTTATTCAGCTATTCATGTTGCTTACCATATTCATGTTATTCACCCATTCATGTTGCTTACCACATTCATGTTGCTTACCACATTCATGTTGCTCAGCTATTCGTGTTGCTCACCACATTCATGTTATTCAGTCATTCGTGTTACTCCGCCATTCATGTTATTCAGCCATTCCTAACATATATGCCATTCATGTTGCTCAGCTATTCGTGTTGCTCACCATATTCATGTTATTCAGCCATTCAAACCAGATTAGGCTAATTGTTATATATATATATATGATGAATGCCGTGCTATATGAGCAATTAATGCCCTAGGAAAGGCTGAATGCCCTGCCTGCCTGGCCAATGGCGTGTTGAGCCCATGTGGGCAACGACTGCCTTGAGATGGGATGACTGGGCGACCTAGATGGCCAATGAATGACCTGGGCTGAGCTGAGTGCCCTTCCTGTGTGGCCAATAGCGTGTTGAGCCTATGTGGGCAATGAATGCCCTCCTTGGCTGGCCAATGGGCTGCTGAGCCTGTGTGGGCAGTGAATGCCCTGCCTGGCTGGCCAATGAGCTGCTGAGCCTGTATGGGCTGGGAATGGACTGAAATGGGATGACTACCATGCCTTAATGGGCTGAGGGCCCTTCCTGGCTGGCCAATGAGCTGCTGAGCCTGTATGGGCTGGGAATGGACTGAAATGGGATGACTGCCATGCCTGAATGGGCTGAGGGCCCTTACTGGCTGGCTAATGGGCTGCTGAGCCTATATGGGCTGGGAAAGGACTGAAACGGGATGACTGCCCTGCCTAGGTGAGCTGAGGGCCAGCCTATGTGGCTAGTGGCAGCCCTGCATATGTGGGGAATCAGTGGTTGACCTGTCAATCTAAGGCCCGGGCCGAAACGCACTATGTCGATCATCGTATTCTATATATAGTGTGTGCAGGTGGGGTAACGGGGGCTGAAACGATCCCCCGGCCTATTTTGAAATTCTTCTCACACTAACCTGCCCGCCCTTTCTACTCTGCTTTTCCTCTCTCTTTCATCTTCGTTATCCTTCACTGTTTTCTTTCATTACTTACCCCCACTACCACAATGGAACATCAGCTTTTTCACCAGCCATCAACCACGCCCGTGATTGTATGTAAGCTATGTGAATATGGTGTTCGACCAAAAGAGGTTTCTCGCCACCTCCAATCTGCTAATCATCGGATGCCGAAGCCGAAAGCGCGCCAAATTGCCGAGGCAGTTCAACAATGGGAGCGTACGGCAGAATGTGATGAATGGCAGCCACCCTTAGTGGTGAATCAGCCCGTTGCTAATTTGCCTGTTTATTCAGATGGCATTTTATGCGAGCAAGGCCCGATGTGCCAGTTCGTTGCCCGGTCAATTAGCACTATGCGTGTTCACTGGCGTGATCATCATAGCTGGGTAGCTCCTACAAACCGGGGCGGTCGTCGGCGGCAGCATACTTCATCAGCTGCGGAGCAACAAATCCAACAATTCACTCGAATCGTCCGATGCCAACGTGCGTTTAATCACGGGCTAGGGTCCCATTACATCCGCGTTCAAACCCTCGGAGCCGAGGCCATTCCCGAGGCCGATTCGCTAGCAATATCTGATCATAATAGTCAGGTGATTGATCAGATGGAAAGAGCATATGCCGAAAGAGAAGAGCTCCCCCAGGTGATCGTGGCCAGCCAGCGAGACGAGACGAATCCATGGCTTCGGAGGACCCAGTGGGCCGTCTATCTCCAGGGGATCAACCCGCACGACCTAGTGGACTGTGTCCGAGCCCCCGATCCCGAAGCGCCCGATCAGACCGAGCAGGCCGCCTATACAATTTGGAATTCAATGGCCACTGTAGCTCGCATCAGCCAGTTGATCTGCACCAAAACGAGCCACACCATTCGGTGCGAGGCTGTTCGGACTGAGCGGGATCGCCTGCCACATCAACCACTACAAGCATATATGGATGGTGATAATGTTAAGCGACACACGATCCCGTGGCAGCAGATTCTCATGTTTTTCACGCGCACGCAGGCCCCACATGATTGGGCTAGCCCCCACTACAGGTTTTCCAAACGCCAGCGAGCGACATGGGCCACATTATGGAGACTAGCCCAGGCAGAGCTTAGTGCCTCACCCATCGTAGGCCAGGGCAGAGCAGGCCATTCCAACGCCGGCCAGGGCAGGGCAGGCCATTCCAACACAGGCCTTTCCAACACAGGCCATCCCAACACAGGCCAGGGCAGGGCAGGCCTTTCCAACACAGGCCAGGGCATGGCAGGCCATTCCAACGCCGGCCAGGGCAGTGAAGATCTAGACCAGGGCAGTGAAGACCTGAGCAGTTCGGACCAAAGCAGTGTGCAATCAGGAAGTGATTCCGAGGAACAACAGGACCAAGTCACTAGCGAATCACCCTTTCAGCTCACACCCCTCGACTCCGCCTGTCTGGATTTTTGCATTGAGCTATTGAACCACCGAACTAAGGTCGAGGACTATGAGAGCGCGCTCATCTGCGCTAGCGCGGTGCTTGGACGTGGAGAGGCAGGCTGGGGCACTGCCCAGAGCTATCCCCCAATCTTGTCAAAAGTGATTAAGATTGCCCGGTTTATGGTGGTCCACAAAGCATTAAAGCTAGACCCAACGGCCGAGAAGATGATCCACCAACTAGCTACGCATCAGATGGCTGGCGAATGGGATACGGAAAGTCCGTTAGATTCACCTGATTTCACATTTTTAACGCAAACAACGGACGATTCGTTTTACAACTTTGATAGTGGCCTAGATCAGGGCACACCTCCGTCATCGCACTTTATTCAGTTCAGCCAGGGCCACACACAGGGCCACACACAGGGCCACAGCCAACGATCATTCCGGGAGTGGGTGACCGAGATGGTCAGCCAGTTTATGGTCCGCGGCACTAACAGTCCAATGCAGTGGCTGTTAGATCTCCGCACCTACGGCTTGAAGATCCATTATAACAGCACCGCCACAGGCCATGTTGGCTGGATGAACCAGGACCAGCTGTTATATCAACAGTACAGTTTCACTATGGGTGACTTCCGCGGCTTTACCCACGGCCTCGTAAGCTCCACACTCCAGATACTACACGAAGAGCTCCTGTTTAGTCAGGCTAGCTCAGTTCCCACGATCCCGTGGCAGGCTATCTATGATGATCCCACCGAGACCGCGCACGGGTGGAGCTTTCTAAAAGACACTCGCACGGTATGGCCTGTGGCCGGTAGCGAATGGATGGTGAATCGGGTCCGAAACGAGAGACCACTCCAGCATCGTTTCATCGAGTCTAGTGCCGGCCGGCTCCGAATGTCGAATGTGCACAGTTATCTCCAACGGGTAGCCCATTTCCGCGAGAAGCTAGCCATTGCTGTCCACGTCAGCGGAGGCCAGCCTGCACGGGCACCAGAGCTGTTAAGCATTCGGCACTACAATACTGACAGCGGAGGCCACCGGAATGTCTTTGTCGAAGATGGTCTGGTAGCGTTTGTTACGCAGTACCATAAAGGGTTTTATAGTACGAACGACGTGAAGGTTATTCATCGGTATCTACCCCGGGAAGTCGGTGAGCTAGTGGTTTGGTATCTATGGCTAGTGCTGCCGTTTGTGGAGAGATTGGAGGCGTACACACAGAAGGTGCGCGGGGAGGCATCTGATGCTGAGACGACCGGGTACGTTGGATATATATATACCCCCCCTCACACACACACCCAACACACCCAACACACAGATCAACACAGAGATCAACACACAGTTCAACACAGAGATCAAACATATATATTGCCCCCGCTCTCTCTCACACGCACCCACCCAACACACACATATATATACACTAACACGTTCACTACCAGCCCCCGTCGACAGGCATATCTATGGTCCCCTGACCCTGGCACCGGCCGACAGTGGTCTTCAGAGAGACTCAGAGAAGTTCTAAAGCGAGAAACCACCATTGGTTTGAACGGGCACGCCATCAATCTCCATGCATACCGAGACATCGCTATTGGGATCAGCCGACGATTCATGCGGCCATCGAGCATATTCCCCAATAATGCCCAACAGGACAGCCGGGCCGAGGCATCCCAAGAAGATGACGAAGATGGGATCAATGCCGAGCAATGGATGGGCCATATTGCCGATCTCCAAGCAGCCCATTCATCCCATGTGGCCGGGATGATCTATGGCCGCGGGATCACCGAGCAGCCCGGTACAACGGCCCACCGGCGAGAGATGTTTCGGCTCAGCAGCACCGATTGGCACCGCTTTCTAGGCTTTGTGTCCGCTGATGACGGAGGGGCCGAGAGCGCATTAGGGCTCGCGCAGCCTTCGCCATGGCAAAAGGAAGCTGAGATGAGCCGTACGGAGCGCCGGTGGCAGCTAGCCCAGGCCGCCATCGAGCCTGAGATGCAACGGATGATGGGTAACACCGGGCTACGGCTTCGAGGTGTGCAGGCACCGGCATTAGCTGCCATTCAACAGGGCCAGAGCCCAGTGGTGGCTGTGATGCCCACCGGGGGCGGCAAGAGCCTGCTATTCATGCTACCCGCGTGGATCAGCCCCCGAGGGGTAACGGTGGTCGTCGTGCCGTTAATTGCACTACGGGGGGATCTGGTCCACCGTTGCCGGCAGCTCGGCATCGCATGTGTGGAATGGGAGAGCCGGCGGCCGGCCGATCAGGCATCCATTGTACTGGTCACGCCCGAATCGGCTATTACGGAGGACTTTATGACGTTCTTGAACAGGCAGCGGCTCGGCCATCGGCTAGATCGAATTGTGATTGATGAATGCCACGTTGTGCTAAATGACCAAAGCCAATTCCGGCCTGCCATGGCCCAACTGGGCAGGTTGATCGTGGCCCAGGCCCAGATGATATATCTAACGGCTACGTTACCCCCGGCAGCCGAGGACCAGCTATTCCGGCGTTTACGGACTACCCGCGAGAAGGCCCATATGTTTCGAGCGCGGACCTATCGGACTAATGTTGCGTACCGGCTCTGGCAACCCAACGTGCCGAGTCGGTACCGAAACGGCTACGATTGGATCGAACGTCCCGAGATCGTGAGATTCATTCAGGACCGTGTTCGGCGTGCCCGCTGCGCGGCTGGCCGAGTGGTCATTTATGGGCCCACTACTAAGATCGTCGAGCACATTGCCCAGATCGTAGGCAGTGAAGCATACCATAGCCGAGTACTCGATCGTCCGGGGGTGCTAGCCCGATTTCAGGCTGATCCCACCGGCGTGGTGGCCGCAACTAGTGCGCTAGGTATGGGGGTTGATATCCCCAACATCCGGTGTATCATTCACATCGGGGTGCCGCGCAGTCTGCTAGACTACGCGCAAGAGAGTGGGCGAGCGGGCCGGGATGGGGACCGCAGTGAGGCCATTATCATTCAGCCCGAGGGGTTCCAGCGGCCAATATGGGACCAAATCCATGAGGACCCCATCAAGGCTCAGGCGGAGCAGAGCCGGCTAGATCGTTATATATATAACGGAGGGTGTCGACGGGTTATTCTCGATGAGTATCTCGATGGGCATCACAGGCAGTATTGCGGGGATTCTGAAGCCATCGAGCAACGTTGTGATGGCTGTGATCCGGAGTGGCTAGCTAACGAAGAAGAGCTTGAGAGTGAGGTGGCGAGTGAGCTGGCCGTTGGGGGGGGACAGTGATGGGGGCAGTGAGATGGCTAGTGAGAGAAACAGCCCAGCCCAGGGCCCAGCCCCAACATATAGGTCGGAGCCCATGGAAGATATCCAGTACGGTTCAATTGAGGCCAGCCACGATGCCCAAGGACCGAGGCCATTATCGAGCGAGTCGGAGGCCAGTGGCCAGCGCAGTGATAGCGAATCGACTACGTTTCGATCCCAAGTTCGATCCACCAGTCCAATGTATCGGCGGAGTGATGAACCAGGCAGGCACCACTTAGCCGCGCCAGAACGGCCGGTGCAGTCATCAGGGCATTCAGGATCATCATTACCCGCCCAGCTCAGCCATTCAGCCCAGATCAGCCATTCAGCCCAGATCAGCCATTCAGCCCAGATCAGCCATTCAGCCCAGATCAGCCATTCACGCCCAGCAGCCCAGCCAGGCCATTCAGGCACAGCAGGCCATTCAGGCACAGCAGGCCATTCAGGCACAGCAGCCCATTCAGGCACAGCAGCCCATTCAGGCACAGCAGCCCATTCAGGCACAGCAGCCCATTCAGGCACAGCAGCCCATTCAGCCCAGCTCAGCCATTCAGCCCAGCCAGGCCATTCAGGCCGGCAAGACCCGTTATTACCCGCAAGTTCAGCTCCGTCCATACCAACAGAGGCCGCCCAACGGTTTCAACGCCAGGACCAAGAGAGAGAGGCAGCCCGGGTTAGTTACCAGCAAGCCCGCCAAGAGATCAGTGCCGGACTCGAGTTTTTACAGCAACAGGCGCAGTTATGGGTCGGACGATGCTGGTTTTGTGCCCAACGCGGGCTTCATGACCAGCATGACTTATACGAGTGCGGGGCACAGGCACAGTCCGGGTACACATCGGCAAAGAGTTGGTGGATTCGTGTGCGGCGGCAGATTAAATATGCGGTATTCGCCGGGTGCTTTGGGTGCGGGATGCCACAGGCGATCTGCGATCGATATATTAGTGGCGGGCAGGGGCAGTGTATGTACCGGGGGCTGTTATTATCGGGGGTGGCAATGATGGTGTACAGCGAGGGCAGTGAGACAATTCAGGAGGCGTGGGCTCAGCGGCTACAAACACAGGGAGTGCAGATGGAGAATGAGGGTGAGCTTGTACGGTTTTTGGGATCCCGGTTTGACGGAGATACGGTGCAGCTAGTGCACGAATATATATGGCTTCGAAGGAGGTGGATCGAGTATGGCGAGAGGGTATAGGGCGAGTTCAGATATATACAGGTGAATTCAATAAAGATGTACGGGAGGTATCAGATATATTACTAAGAAATCGGCAATATAGCGAAAAAGGATAGTGTGGAGGGGGAATAGCTTAGGCAGGGCATGAATCACCAACACAGGCTATATAGGACATTAATCGGCCATGGAGGGCATTCATTAGCCATGGAGGGCAGGCATTAGTCAGGCAGGGCTGGCATTAGCCGGGCAGGGCATTCATTACCAACACAGGCATTAGCCGGGCAGGGCATTCATTACCAACACAGGCCATGCAGAGCATTCAATAGCCATGGAGGGCATTCATTAGCCATGGAGAGCATTCATTGGCCATAGAGAGCATGCATTGGCCATGGAGAGCATGCATTGGCCATGGAGAGCATGCATTGGCCATGGAGAGCATGCATTGGCCAGAGAGAGCGTTTATTAGCCAGACAGGGCATGCAGAGCATTCAATAGCCATGGAGGGCATTCATTGGCCATGCAGAGCATTAATTAGCCATGTAGGGCATTCATTGGCCAGAGAGATCATTCGTTGGCCAGAGAGCGCATGCATTACCACCACAGGCCATACAGAGCATGCAGTGGCCAGAGAGAGCATGCATTGGCCAGAGAGAGCATGCATTGGCCAGAGACAGCATGCATTGGCCATGGAGAGCGTTTATTAGCCAGACAGGGCATGCAGAGCATTCAATAGCCATGGAGGGCATTCATTGGCCATGCAGAGCATTAATTAGCCAGAGAGCCCATGCATTACCACCACAGGCCATGGAGAGCATGCATTGGCCAGAGAGAGTATGCATTAGCCATGGAGAGCATGCATTGGCCAGAGAGAGTATGCATTACCAACACAGGCCATGGAGAGCATACATTGGCCAGAGAGCCCATGCATTACCACCACAGGCCATGGAGAGCATGCATTGGCCAGAGAGAGTATGCATTAGCCATGGAGAGCATGCATTGGCCAGAGAGAGTATGCATTACCAACACAGGCCATGGAGAGCATACATTGGCCAGAGAGCGCATGCATTACCACCACAGGCCATGTAGAGCATTCATTGACCATGGAGAGCATTCATTGACCATGGAAAGCATTTATTGGCCATGGAGAACATGCATTGGCCATAGAGAGCATGCATTGGCCAGAGAGAGCATGCATTGGCCAGAGAGAGCATGCATTGGCCATGTAGAGCATTCATTGGCCATGGAGAGCATGCATTGGCCAGAGAGCGCATGCATTACCACCACAGGCCATGTAGAGCATTCATTGGCCATAGAGAGCATTCATTGGCCATAGAGAGCATTCATTGACCATGGAGAGCATGCATTGGCCATGGAGAACATGCATTGGCCATAGAGAGCATGCATTGGCCAGAGAGAGCATGCATTGGCCAGAGAGAGCATGCATTGGCCAGAGAGAGCATGCATCACCAACACAGGCCATGGAGAGCATTCATTGGCCATGGAGAGCATTCATTGGCCATGGAAAGCATTTATTGGCCATGGAGAACATGCATTGGCCATAGAGAGCATGCATTGGCCAGAGAGAGCATGCATTGGCCATGGAGAGCATGCATTGGCCAGAGAGCGCATGCATTACCACCACAGGCCATGTAGAGCATTCATTGGCCAGAGAGAGCATGCATCACCAACACAGGCCATGTAGAGCATTCATTGGCCATAGAGAGCATTCATTGGCCATAGAGAGCATTCATTGACCATGGAGAGCATGCATTGGCCAGAGAGAGCATGTATCACCAACACAAGCCATGTAGAGCATGTATTGGCCAGAGAGAGTATGCATTACCAACACAGGCCATGGAGAGCATACATTGGCCAGAGAGCGCATGCATTACCACCACAGGCCATGTAGAGCATTCATTGACCATGGAGAGCATTCATTGACCATGTAGAGCATTCATTGGCCATGGAGAGCATGCATTGGCCAGAGAGCGCATGCATTACCACCACAGGCCATGTAGAGCATTCATTGGCCAGAGAGAGCATGCATCACCAGCACAAGCCATGTAGAGCATGTATTGGCCATGTAGAGCATTCATTCGCCATGTAGGGTATTCATTGGCCATAGAGAGCATTCATAGGCCATGGAGAGCATTCATTGGCCATGTAGAGCATTCATTGACCATGGAGAGCATTCATTGACCATGTAGAGCATTCATTGGCCATGGAGAGCATGCATTGGCCAGAGAGCGCATGCATTACCACCACAGGCCATGTAGAGCATTCATTGGCCAGAGAGAGCATGCATCACCAGCACAAGCCATGTAGAGCATGTATTGGCCAGAGAGCCCATGCATCACCAACACAGGCCATGTAGAGCATTCATTCGCCATGTAGGGTATTCATTGGCCATAGAGAGCATTCATAGGCCATGGAGAGCATTCATTGGCCATGGAAAGCATTTATTGGCCATGGAGAACATGCATTGGCCATAGAGAGCATGCATTGGCCAGAGAGAGCATGCATTGGCCAGAGAGAGCATGCATTGGCCATGGAGAGCATGCATTGGCCAGAGAGCGCATGCATTACCACCACAGGCCATGTAGAGCATTCATTGGCCAGAGAGAGCATGCATCACCAACACAGGCCATGTAGAGCATTCATTGGCCATAGAGAGCATTCATTGGCCATAGAGAGCATTCATTGACCATGGAGAGCATGCATTGGCCAGAGAGAGCATGTATCACCAACACAAGCCATGTAGAGCATGTATTGGCCAGAGAGCCCATGCATCACCAACACAGGCCATGTAGAGCATTCATTGACCATGGAGAGCATTCATTGACCATGTAGAGCATTCATTGGCCATGGAGAGCATGCATTGGCCATGGAGAGCATGCATTGGCCAGAGAGCGCATGCATTACCACCACAGGCCATGTAGAGCATTCATTGGCCAGAGAGAGCATGCATCACCAACACAGGCCATGGAGAGCATTCATTGGCCATGGAGAGCATTCATTGGCCATGGAAAGCATTTATTGGCCATGGAGAACATGCATTGGCCATAGAGAGCATGCATTGGCCAGAGAGAGTATGCATTAGCCATGGAGAGCATGCATTGGCTAGAGAGAGCATGCATTACCACCACAGGCCATGGAGAGCTTGCATTGGCCAGAGAGAGCATGCATTACCACCACAGGCCATGTAGAGCATTCATTGGCCATGGAGGGCATTCATTGACCATGGAAAGCATTTATTGGCCATGGAGAACATGCATTGGCCATAGAGAGCATGCATTGGCCAGAGAGAGCATGCATTGGCCAGAGAGAGCATGCATTGGCCAGAGAGAGCATGCATTGGCCATAGAGAGCATTCATTGGCCAGAGAGAGCATTCATTAGCCATAGAGAGCATTCATTGGCCATAGAGAGCATTTATTAGCCAGACAGGGCATACAGAGCATGCATTACCACCACAGGCCATGCAGAGCATTTATTAGCCAGACAGGGCATGCAGAGCATACATTACCAACACAGGCCATACAGAGCATTCATTAGCCATAGAGGGCATTCATTGCCCGCCCAAATCATCCCATCATTACCACCACAGGTCGATCATTCACACGATTCATTAGTAATATAGGCAGGGCATTCATCACAAGCCCAGTCACGCCGTATAGGGCAGGCATTACCCACATAGGCGGGGCATTTAGCACAGATATATATAGTATAGCCACCACATTCAGGTAGGGCATTCATTACGCACATAAGCTATGGATTCGTTACCGATATATATAATATAGCGATCACATTCAGGAAGGGCATTAATCAACCATACAAGGCAGGCATTACCCACATAGGCAGGCCATACACTGATATATATATAAAAATGATCGCATTTAACAAGGGCATTCATTAAAGATATATATAGATCAGACATCACATATAGGGAGGGCATTTATCGGCGGCGGAGTATTACCATACCGAGCATTTATTACCAACATAGGCAGGGCAGTCATTAGTCACCCAGGCAGGGCATTAGTCACCCAGGCAGGGCATTAGTCACCCAGGCAGGGCATTAGTCACCCAGGCAGGGCATTTGTTAGCCATAGAGGGCATTTATTACAGATATATATAGTTTAGACATGGCATACAGGGGGGGCATTTATCGGCGGCGGAGTATTACTAGGCATACGAAGCATTCATTACCAACCCAGGCTAGGCAGGCATTACCAGCGCAGCTCAGGCATTTAGGGCAGGCATTCCCCATATAGGCAGTACAGGCATCACCGGCCCAGGTCAGCGTTTCACAGCATTTAGGCCCGTCGTTACCAAGCCCGGTCAGGCGGTGTATATATCCGGTTTTATTATTATAGGCTCGCGTAGGCAGGCAAGGATATTAACAGCATTTTACATATATATAGCTTCGAAGAAAGTACATTGAATATTCGGAGAAAATATCGGCGAATATATATTCATTTATATATAGAGTATATAATATATATATACATTATAACTTCCGGGTAATCATATATCGGAAAGGGTTTAACATCGTGGTTCGGTTAAGGATCGATATACATATAGCGATATATATATAAAAAGGGGATTTAAAAGACGAGAGGAGAGGAATATCAGTAATCGATACGGACTAGTAATAGATAGACGGGTGAGGGTGTTTAATTAAGAGAGGGGTAAAGGTTTGTAATCAGGAGAGGGGTTAGGGATAGTAATAGATTCAGGGGTAAGGGATAGTAGTAAAGAAAGAGAGACGGGATAGTAAGAAGTCAAGAAGATAGAATTATAGTATAGCTCGGGGTAAGGGTTTACAGTATAGCGAGGGGTCAGGGTTATAGATAAGGGGTGAGGGTCATAGTAATTCGAGGGGTCAGGGTTATAGATAAGGGGTGAGGGTCATAGTAGTTCGAGGGGTCAGGGTTATAGATAAAGGGGTAAGGGTTTTAGACGAGGGGTGAGGGTTTTAGATAAGGGGTGAGGGTTATAGTAGTTCCAGGGGTAAGGGTTAACAGTGATAGCGAGGGGTGAGGGTCCGTAGCAGTAAGGGTTGAAGTCGTTACCAAGCCCGGTTAGGCAGTATATATATCAGGGTTAATATTATCGGGCGAGGGTAGTCAGACAAGGGTAAAAATGGTATATTAAATATATATATAGCTTCGAAGGTAGTACATTGAATATTTGGAGAAGATACTGGCGAATATATATTCATTTATATATAGTATATAGATTATATTTACACATTATAAGTTCCGGGTAATAACGTATCGGAAAGGGATTTATAGGATGGTTCGTTTAAGGATCGATAGACATATACGGATATATATATAAGAGGGGATTTAAAAGAGGGGAGGAGATTAAGGAAAGTAATCGATATAGATTAGTAATAAAGAGACGGGTAAGGGATAGTAATCGATTCGGGGGTAAGAGATTATAGTAAAGAAACTGATACGGGATAGTAAGAAGTAAAGAAGATAGAATACGAGGATATTAAGGAGTATAGAATTATAGTATAGCGAGGGGTAAGGGTTTATGGTATAGCGAGGGGTAAGGGTTTATAGTATAGCGAGGGGTCAGGGTTACAGATAAGGGGTGAGGGTTACAGATAAGGGGTAAGGGTTACAGATAAGGGGTGAGGGTTATAGATAAGGGGTAAGGGATAGTAATAGATTAAGGAGTAAGAGATAGTAGTAAAGAGAGGGACCCGGGATAGTAATTCGTAAAGAAGATAGAATACGAGGATATTAAGGAGTATAGAATTATAGTATAGCGAGGGGTAAGGGTTTATAGTATAGCGAGGGGTAAGGGTTTATAGTATAGCGAGGGGTCAGGGTTTTAGATAAGGGGTGAGGGTTATAGTAGTTCCAGGGGTAAGGGTTAACAGCGGTTTTCGAGGTAAGGGTCCGTAGCAGTGTAAGTTCAAGTGGTTACCAAGCGCGGTCAGGCAGCATATATGTCAGGGTTTAATATTATGGGGCGAGGGTAGTCAGGCAAGCGAAAAAATGGTATATTAAATATATATATAGGTTCGAAGGTAGTACATAGTATATAACGAGAAGACAGAGGCGAATAAATATTTAAAGATATGTAGTATATATAATATATCGGTATTATCCGTTCCGGGGAATGATATATCCGAGAAGGATTGATAGGGTAGTTAGGTTTCGGATGGATAGATATAGATATAGAGAGGGATATATAACAGGAGGGGAGATTCATATCAGTGGTAGACATCGATTCGTAATTGATAGAGGGGTAAGGGACAGTAATAAATTTTGGGATGCGGGATAGGAATCAGTAAAGAAGATGGAATATCAGGATATTCAGGGATTTGGAATTATCATATAGCTCGGGGCAAGGGTTTATAGTATAGGCGGGGGTGAAGGGTAGTTATAGTTTATAGAGGGTAAGTTAAGGTAATAGATCAAGAATCGATAGTATATGGAAAGGTAAAGGATAGTTAAAGATAAGGAGTAAGGGTGATAGATAAGAGAGGAGGGTGATAGATAAGAGGTAAAGGATAGTAATAGATTAAGGAGTAAGAGATAGTAGTACAGAGAGGGATCCGGGATAGTAATTGATACAGAAGATCGAATGCGAGGATATCAAGGGGTAAGGGTTTACAGTACAAGTCGGGGTATAGGATGGTTATAGTTAATAGGGAGTAAATTATAGTAATTCATCCCGAATAGGTAGTATAAAGAAAGGTAAAGGAAAGTTGTAGATAAGGGGTGAGGGTTGTAGATGATTGGTGAGGGTTGTACATAAGGGGTGAGGGTTGTAGATGAGGGGTGAGGGTTGTAGATAAGGGGTGAGGGTTGTAGATGAGGGGTGAGGGATTTAGATGAGGGGTGGGGTTGGGGGGTGAGGGTTGTACATAAGGGGTGAGGGTTGTAGATGAGGGGTGAGGGATTTAGATGAGGGGTGAGGGTTGTACATAAGGGGTGAGGGTTGTAGATGAGGGGTGAGGGATTTAGATGAGGGGTGAGGGATGTAGATGAGGGGTGAGGGATGTAGATGAGGGGTGAGGGTTGTACATAAGGATAAGGGGTGAGGGTTTTAGATGAGGGGTGAGGGATGTAGATGAGGGGTGAGGGTTTTAGTAGTTCGAGGGGTGAGGGTTCGTAGCAGTGAGGGTTGAAGTCGTTATTAGGGCCCGTGGCAGTTTGGGCTTAGGGCTTAAGGGCTTAGGGCTTAGGGCTTAGGGCTTAGGGCTTAGGGCTTAGGGCTTAGGGCTTAGGC